>NC_086334.1:51658288-51976621 GCF_032445375.1 Bacillus rossius redtenbacheri | reverse complement strand
CACAAAAATAATTTTAACAAAAAAAAAACAGTCTTCAGCATTATTGATAAAAAAATAATACACACAAACAAGACAAAACGGACATTTCAAATCCGACCTAAATTACGTGACACATATAGTTTATTGCATTAAGATAAACGATGTAGGTTAGGGAAAAATATATAAAAAATTCTTTAATTCTATAATTTATTTAAAATTTTACATTTATACACATTAAAATCTGACACTGTATATATTTTTTAAATTTCTCAGTTCATGCGACATTCAATATTATTAAAATAAATTGTTATAGTTCGTATTAGGAGTGAAAAAATACAAATAATTCATACATATCACGTTACATCAGATCAGGAGTGTAACACCTTAGAGGGCCAGAAATTATGCTAGAAACCCGTCTTTACAAAATTGATAATGTTTTTTTTTTTTTCAAGTAAAATTTTCGTGTAACCTGTACACCGCACTTCTCACACATAAATTTTACACGGTCAAGATTTCTTCTGCAGCCATGCCTTTCATGGATGCGTGTACTTCGTACTCGTTCAAAACGTTTACCACAGTAGTGGCACTGATAGAGATACTTATCGCAATTACCATCGCTTCCCCGATGTACAACTTGCAAATGAACTTTGCTTTTACAATGCCTGATCAAATTACTTTTGTTTGTGAAATGTACACCACATGGCTCACACGGAAATGTCAAACGATTAACGTTTCTTCTACAGACATGATTTTCATGTCTTCTTGCATGTTGTCGGTATTTAAAACTTTTGCTACAGTACGTACACAGATGTCTCGTCGTTAGACCGTTAGTCACCGACGGCTCGGAAAGTATATTACTTTCAATGTGCACTGCTGTTGTAGGCGACGAAGTCCCGTATGTTGCATGAGCTGGAGATTTCCCAGTCGACATTGACAGATCATCTGTACTGGATGCCAAAGAATCAGAAGTATACACGACTGATGCAGAAGCTGTGAATTGCTCACAAAATGTTTTATTTACGAAATGCGGTGTATTTGCAGGTATCGGAGTCTCCTCTGCGTTCGATAATGAACACATTGAAGTCTCTTGGAGTGAAGAGACAGTAGATACAGCCATACATCGGGATCTCTGGAGATGGTAGCTTCGTTACCATCGGAATCTCTGGAGCTTCCCTCATCGTTGTCATAGGGATCTGCTTCGTCATCATCGCCTCCGTCGTCAGGGACCCCGGTGAAGACGTGAGACCCTCCGTCAAGATCTCTGCAGTCGTTGACCCCGCTACCATTAGGATTTGTACCGATTTCAACGTTGCTACCATTGAGTTCGGATACACATCAATATTCATATACCAGACTTATATACAGCCAAAGACTCGCTTAAATAACAGTGTCCGCTTGTATAACACGCAAGTCAATTCATCATCCATTGTTATTACTTAAAAAAATTAGGAATTTCAAGGAATAAGAATTTAAATTATATATACAAACAACTAATCACACATCCTTGATACAAGGTTCATTTAGACCTACAAGAGGAGCAAGAGTCTGTAATCAATGGAACTTTCACAACCCAAACAAAATTTAAACTACTCAAATGTAAATTTTATTATGTACAGCTACTCATAACATCCAACTGACTCCAAATGACTACAACACATGACTAAAATAATTTATACGATACCAGGCTAGGTCCAAAGTCAATTTTATTGTACCTCTCATCTACAGTTCAGGGGAGCTTCAGTGCTTATATAGCTACAGCCAAGACATGCTCAGTACCATACATCTTCAAAGCCTTCAAAGTCGATCCTTGTTAAGCCTTACGACAAAAGTCTCCGAAACAAGAGACCTACTCTATAATTTTACTAGACATTTTTAAGCTTTTCATAGCACACATCGATAAAAATCTTCGTAAATAACCCAAAATATTATTAGACCACTAGCATTTGATTTATGCACATACTGTGGGTCACCAGCGTATTCATCAACACATGACCATTCTACATTAAGCTCCCCACTTATTTCCATCAGTCTACTAGGCTCCACGCAGCACACATAAACTAAAAGAAGTCAATTAACCACCTATTATTTATTTACATTCGAATATTTAACAGCATACCGTCGACTAGTAAAATAATCCTGTCAGTGAACATATCAGCAAAGTCTACATTTATATAGAACCAGGAATCCATTGAACATTCAGAACCTAGCTACACATACACAGTGCTGGATGCAAGTTAATTCTACACTTATTTATCATCACTGACACTCATATTACATCATAGGCACTTGAGTCAACACTCATTTTCCATCATTAACATACACACAAATGCAAATTAACCACCATCGACACTCAATGCAACCAACCACTTTCCATAATCTAATCTCATTTCGGCACTCATTTTCCAACATCGACACTCAATTCAACACTCACTTTCCATCATCGACACTCAATTCAACACTCACTTTCCATCATCAGCACTCAGTTTCCTTCATCGACACTCAATTCAACACTCATTTTCCATAGTCAACACTCAAATCATCACTCATTTTCCATAGTCGACACTCAATTCGACACTCATTTCCCATAATCGACACTCAATTCAACACTCATTTTCCATAATCGACACTCAATTCAACACTCATTTTCCATAGTCGACACTCAATTCGACACTCATTTTCCATAATCGACACTCAATACGACACTCAATTTCCATCATCGTCACCCAAATCGACACTCATTTTCCATCATAGACACTCAATTCAACACTCATTTTCCATAAACTACACTCAATTCAACACTCACTTTCCATCATAGACACTCAATTTCCATCATCGACACTCAATTCGACACTCATTTTCCATCGATGACACTCAATTCAACACTCATTTTCCGTCATCGATACTTAATTCTACATACTCCTTCCTTCTTTGACACTCATTTTCCATCATCTACATACAGTAAAATGGAAACTTTCCACACACACACACACAGATATATATAAATATATTCATACTCAACTCAATTCTTTAAAGTAGCATACATATGAACTTTATTAGGGCATGAATAACGACACATTTTAATAACAATTTTCAAAATTACATTTATATCAAAAATACAAAAGTATAAAAATTCATCAGTCAATAAACATTACTAACTTATTATATATATCCTGAAATTCTAAGTTCATCAAGAATAGTCCACGTTTCTTTGATAACTGATACAATTTCGTCATCTTGCGAAACAAGTAAAAGTCGCAACCTGTTCACCAACACGTTCGGGTCTTTCATCGATATATAATCAATTTCACTTGATGACACCATCTTCTTCGAATGTTTGCTGAACATATTCTGAAAATCGTTGTAATAATGATTATGATAATTTGTATCATCATCATCATCGATGCTGTCCACATCTTTATTAAACACACTGACATCTTCATCTTGCATATCCCAGTATTTCGAATTTTTTGACATTGGAGTGCCGTCATTGGCAACAAGCTTACTTGCTAATTTTCCAAAAAAATATTCCAAAGTCCGTGGAAGTCTACTATAAGACGCCTTGTCACTTTTTCTGGAGATGTTACTTTCATTATCTTCTACCTTACTTATATCTCCAACACCATTTAAGCTATAACCTTTCTCAAGACCTGGAGAGATTTTAACACAATCGCTTTTAAGACTAAGTCGATCAATTTCATTGTAAGACATACTGTCCCCGAGCATATCGTCTCCATCTTCGTACTTTATCTCCTGAACGAGCTTGGCTTTACAAGTTTTATAGTGTCTTTTTAAATTCTCTCTTCGTGTCATCCGCCTACCACACTTGCCACAACTTAGTATTTGACGGAATGGACTTTTAACTCAATCGGTCTTTTCATGTCTACGAGCATTATAGCTTTTATCAAAGTATTTGCTACAGTATGTACAATGTCCTTCAGATCGAGATCGATATTTGAGTATCGTACCTTCACTAGACTGTATGTACTCCATAATGTTTGAATAGCCACTAAAAGTATTATTTAGGTACTTCGTATTTTTATGTATGCACATTCATCAATTATTTACGAAAAAAGATTTTTTTTTTCTCATTTTGACTAAAAAAACACATGTTCCACGTAGTTTTACTACCCACCTTCATATTTCCTCATATGTTATGTTGTAAAAGCAACCAGAGTTGGTTGTAGGTTACGGAATGCTCACTCACGATCTCTTGAAAAAGGTGTGCCTCCCTTGATCTCAAGAGGAAGAACATTGACCTTATTTAAAAATTAGTGAATTATATCATGGCCTAGCAAGAATCAAAAGATAATCTATTCACATATTAGCAACCATCATGTATCAGTTGTCTGTATATGCAGTCTCTGTTGTCTGTATAAGTAGACAATGTTTTGTGTGGGATGTGGGATGCTCCCTAACGATCGCAACAGAAGGAGGGCTTCGCTAGAACTCAAGGGGAAGGGAAATCTTCGTGTGTGATAGCTTTTCCCATTTGTTTCAAGGCATAGTAATCGTCGGATTAATGAACTTTGGTTTTTGTGTGATTTCCACCTGTTAAAATTATTTTTTAAGTGTTGATTTGATAATATGACTTCGGAAATTTATACGAAACTCTGAATAAAATTATCCTGTCTTAGACACCAAGGACAATACAGTTTGTCTTTCATGTTAATGCTTCTCAGCTGTCTCAAAGCATATTATTTGTCTGAGTAAAGTTATTATTTTTTTAAATCCACCTGATAACAATATTGTAAGTGCTGATTTATTGACAGAATTTCACTGATTAAATGTAACTCTGAATATAAATGACATGACTCAGTAAGTAAAAAATTCTTCATGCAGAGATAGATCTCTCACAAATAATCAGGAGCACTCGGCGAAAAACAACAGATGTCTAGCCAGGAATAATCAGAATCACTTGGAGAAAGCCATCAATATAATATCAAGATTAATCAGAAGCACTCGGAGAAATCCATCAGATGTCTTGTTAGGTATAATCAGAAGCACACGGAGAAAACCACCATAATATTGTCAAAAATAATCGGAAGCTCACGGAGAAAACCACCATAGTATTGTCAAGAATAATCGGAAGCACACGGAGAAAACCACCATAATATTGTCAAGAATAATCGGAAGCACACGGAGAAAACCATCAGGGAGGATATCGTTTAAAATCATCATAAATTACCAATTTTTTTAAAAAGTCCAAATTTAATCCTGCTTAAGCAAAGAGTTCACAAGCGGGCTTGTGCTAGAACTCTCATGTTGCTTAAGCAAAGAGTTCACAAGCGGACTTGTGCTAGAACTCTCATGTTGCTTAAGCAAAGAGTTCACAAGCGGACTTGTGCTAGAACTCTCATGTTGCTTAAGCAAAGAGTTCACAAACGGACTTGTGCTAGAACTCTCATGTTGCTTAAGCAAAGAGTTCACAAGCGGGCTTGTTCTAGAACTCTCATGTTGCTTAAGCAGGATTAAATTTGGACTTTTTAAAAAAATTGGTAATTTATGATGAATATAAACGACATCCTCCCTGATGGTTTTCTCCGTGTGCTTCCGATTATTCTTGACAATATTATGGTGGTTTTCTCCGTGTGCTTCCGATTATTCTTGACAATACTATGGTGGTTTTCTCCGTGAGCTTCCGATTATTTTTGACAATATTATGGTGGTTTTCTCCGTGTGCTTCTGATTATACCTAACAAGACATCTGATGGATTTCTCCGAGTGCTTCTGATTAATCTTGATATTATATTGATGGCTTTCTCCAAGTGATTCTGATTATTCCTGGCTAGACATCTGTTGTTTTTCGCCGAGTGCTCCTGATTATTTGTGAGAGATCTATCTCTGCATGAAGAATTTTTTACTTACTGAGTCATGTCATTTCTATTCAGAGTTACATTTAACAGTGAAATTCTGTCAATAAATCAGCACTTACAATATTGTTATCAGGTGGATTTAAATAAATAATATCTTTACTCAGACAAATAATATGCTTTGAGACAGCTGAGAAGCATTAACATGAAAGACAAACTGTATTGTCCTTGGTGTCTAAGACAGGATAATTTTATTCAGAGTTTCGTATAAATTTCCGAAGTCATATTATCAAATCAACACTTAAAAAATAATTTTAACAGGTGGAAATCACACAAAAACCAAAGTTCATTAATCAGACGATTACTATGCCTTGAAACAAATGGGAAAAGCTATCACACACGAAGATTTCCCTTCCCCTTGAGTTCTAGCGAAGCCCTCCTTCTGTTGCGATCGTTAGGGAGCATCCCACATCCCACACAAAACATTGTCTACTTATACAGACAACAGAGACTGCATATACAGACAACTGATACATGATGGTTGCTAATATGTGAATAGATTATCTTTTGATTCTTGCTAGGCCATGATATTATTCACTAATTTTTAAATAAGGTCAATGTTCTTCCTCTTGAGATCAAGGGAGGCACACCTTTTTCAAGAGATCGTGAGTGAGCATTCCGTAACCTACAACCAACTCTGGTTGCTTTTACAACATAACATATGAGGAAATATGAAGGTGGGTAGTAAAACTACGTGGAACATGTGTTTTTTTAGTCAAAATGAGAAAAAAAAAATCTTTTTTCGTAAATAATTGATGAATGTGCATACATAAAAATACGAAGTACCTAAATAATACTTTTAGTAGCTATTCAAACATTATGGAGTACATACAGTCTAGTGAAGGTACGATACTCAAATATCGATCTCGATCTGAAGGACATTGTACATACTGTAGCAAATACTTTGATAAAAGCTATAATGCTCGTAGACATGAAAAGACCGATTGAGTTAAAAGTCCATTCCGTCAAATACTAAGTTGTGGCAAGTGTGGTAGGCGGATGACACGAAGAGAGAATTTAAAAAGACACTATAAAACTTGTAAAGCCAAGCTCGTTCAGGAGATAAAGTACGAAGATGGAGACGATATGCTCGGGGACAGTATGTCTTACAATGAAATTGATCGACTTAGTCTTAAAAGCGATTGTGTTATAATCTCTCCAGGTCTTGAGAAAGGTTATAGCTTAAATGGTGTTGGAGATATAAGTAAGGTAGAAGATAATGAAAGTAACATCTCCAGAAAAAGTGACAAGGCGTCTTATAGTAGACTTCCACGGACTTTGGAATATTTTTTTGGAAAATTAGCAAGTAAGCTTGTTGCCAATGATGGCACTCCAATGTCAAAAAATTCGAAATACTGGGATATGCAAGATGAAGATGTCAGTGTGTTTAATAAAGATGTGGACAGCATCGATGATGATGATGATGATACAAATTATCATAATCATTATTACAACGATTTTCAGAATATGTTCAGCAAACATTCGAAGAAGATGGTGTCATCAAGTGAAATTGATTATATATCGATGAAAGACCCGAACGTGTTGGTGAACAGGTTGCGACTTTTACTTGTTTCGCAAGATGACGAAATTGTATCAGTTATCAAAGAAACGTGGACTATTCTTGATGAACTTAGAATTTCAGGATATATATAATAAGTTAGTAATGTTTATTGACTGATGAATTTTTATACTTTTGTATTTTTGATATAAATGTAATTTTGAAAATTGTTATTAAAATGTGTCGTTATTCATGCCCTAATAAAGTTCATATGTATGCTACTTTAAAGAATTGAGTTGAGTATGAATATATTTATATATATCTGTGTGTGTGTGTGTGGAAAGTTTCCATTTTACTGTATGTAGATGATGGAAAATGAGTGTCAAAGAAGGAAGGAGTATGTAGAATTAAGTATCGATGACGGAAAATGAGTGTTGAATTGAGTGTCATCGATGGAAAATGAGTGTCGAATTGAGTGTCGATGATGGAAATTGAGTGTCTATGATGGAAAGTGAGTGTTGAATTGAGTGTAGTTGATGGATAATGAGTGTTGAATTGAGTGTCTATGATGGAAAATGAGTGTCGAATTGGGTGACGATGATGGAAATTGAGTGTCGTATTGAGTGTCGATTATGGAAAATGAGTGTCGAATTGAGTGTCGACTATGGAAAATGAGTGTTGAATTGAGTGTCGATTATGGAAAATGAGTGTTGAATTGAGTGTCGATGATGGAAATTGAGTGTCTATGATGGAAAGTGAGTGTTGAATTGAGTGTAGTTGATGGAAAATGAGTGTTGAATTGAGTGTCTATGATGGAAAATGAGTGTCGAATTGGGTGACGATGATGGAAATTGAGTGTCGAATTGAGTGTCGACTATGGAAAATGAGTGATGATTTGAGTGTTGACTATGGAAAATGAGTGTTGAATTGAGTGTCGATGAAGGAAACTGAGTGCTGATGATGGAAAGTGAGTGTTGAATTGAGTGTCGATGATGGAAAGTGAGTGTTGAATTGAGTGTCGATGTTGGAAAATGAGTGCCGAATTGAGATTAGATTATGGAAAGTGGTTGGTTGCATTGAGTGTCGATGGTGGTTAATTTGCATTTGTGTGTATGTTAATGATGGAAAATGAGTGTTGACTCAAGTGCCTATGATGTAATATGAGTGTCAGTGATGATAAATAAGTGTAGAATTAACTTGCATCCAGCACTGTGTATGTGTAGCTAGGTTCTGAATGTTCAATGGATTCCTGGTTCTATATAAATGTAGACTTTGCTGATATGTTCACTGACAGGATTATTTTACTAGTCGACGGTATGCTGTTAAATATTCGAATGTAAATAAATAATAGGTGGTTAATTGACTTCTTTTAGTTTATGTGTGCTGCGTGGAGCCTAGTAGACTGATGGAAGTAAGTGGGGAGCTTAATGTAGAATGGTCATGTGTTGATGAATACGCTGGTGACCCACAGTATGTGCATAAATCAAATGCTAGTGGTCTAATAATATTTTGGGTTATTTACGAAGATTTTTATCGACGTGTGCTATGAAAAGCTTAAAAATGTCTAGTAAAATTATAGAGTAGGTCTCTTGTTTCGGAGACTTTTGTCGTAAGGCTTAACAAGGATCGACTTTGAAGGCTTTGAAGATGTATGGTACTGAGCATGTCTTGGCTGTAGCTATATCAGCACTGAAGCTCCCCTGAACTGTAGATGAGAGGTACAAAAAAATTGACTTTGGACCTAGCCTGGTATCGTATAAATTATTTTAGTCATGTGTTGTAGTCATTTGGAGTCAGTTGGATGTTATGAGTAGCTGTACATAATAAAATTTACATTTGAGTAGTTTAAATTTTGTTTGGGTTGTGAAAGTTCCATTGATTACAGACTCTTGCTCCTCTTGTAGGTCTAAATGAACCTTGTATGTAGGATGTGTGATTAGTTGTTTGTATATATAATTTAAATTCTTATTCCTTGAAATTCCTAATTTTTTTAAGTAATAACAATGGATGATGAATTGACTTGCGTGTTATACAAGCGGACACTGTTATTTAAGCGAGTCTTTGGCTGTATATAAGTCTGGTATATGAATATTGATGTGTATCCGAACTCAATGGTAGCAACGTTGAAATCGGTACAAATCCTAATGGTAGCGGGGTCAACGACTGCAGAGATCTTGACGGAGGGTCTCACGTCTTCACCGGGGTCCCTGACGACGGAGGCGATGATGACGAAGCAGATCCCTATGACAACGATGAGGGAAGCTCCAGAGATTCCGATGGTAACGAATCTACCATCTCCAGAGATCCCGATGTATGGCTGTATCTACTGTCTCTTCACTCCAAGAGACTTCAATGTGTTCATTATCGAACGCAGAGGAGACTCCGATACCTGCAAATACACCGCATTTCGTAAATAAAACATTTTGTGAGCAATTCCCAGCTTCTGCATCAGTCGTGTATACTTCTGATTCTTTGGCATCCAGTACAGATGATCTGTCAATGTCGACTGGGAAATCTCCAGCTCATGCAACATACGGGACTTCGTCGCCTACAACAGCAGTGCACATTGAAAGTAATATACTTTCCGAGCCGTCGGTGACTAACGGTCTAACGACGAGACATCTGTGTACGTACTGTAGCAAAAGTTTTAAATACCGACAACATGCAAGAAGACATGAAAATCATGTCTGTAGAAGAAACGTTAATCGTTTGACATTTCCGTGTGAGCCATGTGGTGTACATTTCACAAACAAAAGTAATTTGATTAGGTAATGTAAAAGCAAATTTCATTTGCAAGTTGTACATCGGGGAAGCGATGGTAATTGCGATAAGTATCACTATCAGTGCCACTACTGTGGTAAACGTTTTGAACGAGTACGAAGTACACGCATCCATGAAAGGCATGGCTGCAGAAGAAATCTTGACCGTGTAAAATTTATGAGTGAGAAGTGCGGTGTACAGGTTACACGAAAATTTTACTTGAAAAAAAAAAAACATTATCAATTTTGTAAAGACGGGTTTCTAGCATAATTTCTGGCCCTCTAAGGTGTTACACTCCTGATCTGATGTAACGTGATATGTATGAATTATTTGTATTTTTTCACTCCTAATACGAACTATAATAATTTATTTTAATAATATTGAATGTCGCATGAACTGAGAAATTTAAAAAATATATACAGTGTCAGATTTTAATGTGTATAAATGTAAAATTTTAAATAAATTATAGAATTAAAGAATTTTTTATATATTTTTCCCTAACCTACATCGTTTATCTTAATGCAATAAACTATATGTGTCACGTAATTTAGGTCGGATTTGAAATGTCCGTTTTGTCTTGTTTGTGTGTATTATTTTTTTATCAATAATGCTGAAGACTGTTTTTTTTTTGTTAAAATTATTTTTGTGTGAGTATGCCATCTGCATTCTTAAGATTTTTTATGGGAGATGTTTTGGTAATGTGCAGGTACAGGTAATACCGTAACATTAGAGAAAATCTGATAGGAACTTGATTGATTTTTTCAGAGAAATAATTTATTACTCCCCGAAATAAAATTATCAGACTTGAGGGAAATGTATGGTCTTAAATCGTAACCTGTCATATATTGGTGAACACTGCGGACGTGATATTAAAAAATTGAATAATGTTAATCAATTGCGCACACTTCGGAGTAAGCTGGTGCACTGGATGGGATTCCGGATACTTGGTAAACGATTATTCGTCCAAGTTACTCACTCCTTCGTTGCTGATTACTAACATGAATTTTTAAAACATGAAAAAAATAATATATACTGGCCGGGGTCTTGATTTAAAATATTTTGCCGCTTATAATTATCGGAGTATCGACTTTCACAGTATGGTATGTAGGGTTCGACTCCTCTCGTATATGTGCTACAAATTTTTTTTTGTTGGTAGCGAGTTATACATGTGTAAGCTAATTTTCTGCTCTGGTTCAGTGATGTATACTTTGAAGTGGTTCCAGCAAGTACTTTACGTATGCTGGATTACGATTTCACTGGAGTTTTATGTGTACTGAGTTGGAAGGCTAGCGACGTGATGTATGCATGTCTTGAGCAAAACATATGAGTGTCGCAGCATTCTGCTAGCTTGCAACTCCCGCGCGAGGGGTCAATGTTCATTTGCGGGTGACGGTAGGCGTGTCTCGATCGTGTAGTCTCTGTCTCTATCCTTGAGAATTTTTATTTTGTGGTTGACGTGCTTGAGTTTATGTACTTTTGACTAGTCGCACGTGAATAAGTTTAAATTCGTATGCATTGGAACATATTTTTCTATTTGGGGTAAGAAAAATACATAGATGCTACATTGACTGAGATAGGTATCGAACACATGGTTCTTACCCTATGAGTGACTAGCACTTGTTTGACCTATCTCCACTAACCCTCGTTTACTTTGTGATATAGATGGGACATGGTTGTTTTCAGACAGATGATGGATAAAATGTCTTGGACAATGTGTCCTTTGTAGAAATTACTATGTGTGGTAATTATTTTAGTCGAAGTGATAATTTAATAAAACATGTAAAAATAGCGTGAAGGTTTTTTTATGTGTAAACAAATTATTGATAGGATGGATTTGTATGTAGAACTGTTAGTATACCACATCTCTTGAAGAACACTGCATGGTATATATAATGAAAGACTCTTGGGCTCAAGAAACTACACTATAGGTGGAAGGGATGATGCGGTTCCCAAGATTAAATGAAAGGAACTTTGATGATTTTTTCTTCTATATACTAAGATGATTTAATTGTGTTTGTGATGATGGGTTGAAGGATTAAATAATAAAACTGGCCTCATAGGCTTTTACAGAAAATGAGAATGGAGCTCACAAGATCATAGATTGTGGTTAATCACTGACAACTGAAATGTGGAAACGATATCATAAAATGAGTGATATTGATGCAGCTCATGATAATATTGATGACAGCTATGATGATGATTTACATCTGTGATAGTGACACGGACGCGGAGATTTTAAGACAAATAATATTATTAATATAGAAAAGATGGAAGCCTTAGCACGCGAGACCAAATTGCTCATCGAGAGTCAATCCAAATGATTGGAGAATAGGCTAAAACTTCTACTTGGTTCGCAAAATGTTGAAAATTTATACATCCTCAAAGAAACATGATCTACGAAATGCAGGGTTTATATAATAAAACCTGCTTTTTTTGATCAGATGTATATTATTGGAAATAAATATACAATTTAATATTAGTTTTATTAAATATCATTCTTACATATGTACTTTCAGGGTTTTTGTGCCTACAGTGTCCATAAAGTATATATAAGATATTTACGTACCTGGTTCTTCAATTTAACAAGTAATTACATTTTACATTTTTAAATTCGAATTTGTTAAAGAACAATGGCTGAAATGATGTGTGTTATAAACTATAAGTCGTATAACTGATGTGATTTATAAGACTGTGAAATTTTGAGGATAGTATGACCAATATGATGTTAGTATGATGTGTCATTGGCTTGATACTTCGCTTGAATGAAATTTAAATGATACCTTGAGATGAAAGCTTCAAGTGCGTGCATTGCGTGTTCATTTCATTTGTCGAATTTTCTTCCAAAAGTGTCACCTTATTTTGGTGCGCTTCTTCTTTCAATGGTGTTTTGACTCGAGTATTATAGTAATTGGTTCTTGATTTGACTAGCGTATTATTCCAACCGGTGCATGTATATAAGCGAGTCCTAGACAGCAGGTTGCTCAGTTTGTTACTGGCGACGACGACGGTGTGAGGATCACCTAGTTTGATTCTTCTGGTGCATAAGACGTGTAATTACCTGTTCTTGTGAACTCGATGGCATCTTTACCATCTAAAACGTCGAACTTGATGGATGTTGTACCATCGACTACGGGAACCCTAACGTCAGCTATGGCGGAGAAGGTGCAGATCCCGTCGGCAACGACGACGTCATCACAAGAGGAGACTTCAACAGTCGCGATACCGTCAGCAGGAGAGACTTTAATTCCTGTGGTGCTGGCTACACAGGAAAACTCTACGAACTTCGTTTCGTCCTCGATGGAAACTTCAATGACTGGTGATTCAAGAACGACTAACGAACATCGGTGCTGTTACTGTGACAAGATTTTCTCAAACAACAGCAATGCTCGACGCCACGAGAAGAGAGAATGTGTTAAGAATCCTCCTCGCAAAATGTTTAGCTGTAACCAATGTCGCAAGCAATTTGCAAGGCAAGATAAGTTGAAAAGACACTTGAAGACATGTAGAGGACCTGCTGCGCGTCAGAAAGTAAAGGTTTCGGTGCAACAACGATGCATTGATGTTCATAAGAGTATGCTTGGAGATGGCACAACTGCGGCAACGCAAGTATCTGGATCGGGTCTGAAAGGCTCAACTTCATCATCCCGGTATCCTTGCAGCTACTGTGATATGTCGTTCGCATTTTCTCATGATGCACGAAGACATGAACGGAGTAAATGTAAGAAGAATCCATCCCGTATAAAGTTTCGTTGTGATGGGTGTCATGAATGGTTTACACGTATTGATAGTTTGCGACGACATGTGAAAAAATGTAAAGGAGAAGTTCGTGTGTCTGCTGAAGACTTACCTGTAGAAATTTCGAATCCTCGCTTTAGATTGGAGACTCGTAAGCGTACAAGCAAGAAAACTGATGTGCAGCAACCTATTGCTATAACGTCTGGACATGAAAATAAACCTAAGACTGTGTTCGGCGCATTACAAGTGAATGAAAATGGGTTCTACTTGGCGCAGTCTGCATTTCGTGGAACATTGAAAGATTACTATTATTTAAATACGTTAGGTGAGATGAAAGACATTTGTACTTTTCTTGATGATATCAGACAGGACATAATCAATCAGCTTACTGATGACGTAGCAACAAACGGTCCATTAAAATACAACTTGTGGTTGGACTGTATATATGGAAAGCCGTATCCATTTGAAGCCGAAGTGAAGAAGTGTGCATTCAAGACATCAGCTGCAGTAATTTACAGTTCTGACGATGTGAAGCAAACTGTTAAAAACGGTATCCAGAAACTATGTCAAGAAGAGAACTATGTCAGTAAAGGTTCTGGTTGGACTCTTTCTAGTATAAGCCGATTGGAGCTAAGAATTAGTCATTTCACGTCTATGCGGACCTAAATGTTTATAAGATTGCTGGCTTTCGTAAGTAATCGTGTAGTAGAATATATATTATGTAATAAAATTTATTTTGTGAAAGAACTTGTGTTTATTTTTTTCTGAACCTGACACTATTATGTTATATTGTTGTTATATTTAATTTTTTTTATCTTCATTCCGAATCGTACCAAGGACCTAAGTCGATCTAATTAATCATTTTATTGGTTGTAAATTTATTTAGTTAATTTTGAACTTTTTCCCGAATTAATAAGTCAATAAATTCGAATTTCCAAGGCGGTGATCTTAACGGCTTATAGGATGATGGTAGTACAGGATTTAAAGTCTTTAAGAATTTTGAACATGGTTTATTGTAATTAATATTTTTACATAAAATTAAACTATATTGAATCGATCAAGTATCGAACTAGGGACAGCAACTGACCGGATCAATCAGTATATTGCTTGCAAATTTATTTAATGAATTTTGGAATTTTACCCGAATTTCTACCTAAATAATTATACGATTCCAAGATGGCTGCCGTAACGAAACATGCAACAGTAATAGGATCCAATATGGCGGACATAACATAAAGTGTAACGACGACATCGTACTCAACCATGATGGCGGACATAACGAAACATGCTGCAATTATATAATCCAAGATGGCGACCATAACGATATGTGCAGCAGTGGTTTATAAGTAAAATGTTATTAATTTTTTATTATTTAATTTGATTAGTTAATTTTTTTAATGATTTTAAATTTTATCCCGGTTTTCTAACATAAAAATTCCGGATTTTCAAGATGGCGGACATGATGTCATACTAGGTGAAGATATGTATACTTTGACATGAGTGGTGGGGGTAAGTCAGTCTGCCAGCAGCCACCATTGAGGAAGGAGCCTGTCACCATTTTTTTTGACCTCGTCGGGTTTGAACCGAGGACTCTGAGCTCCGTGTCGTTAATGTATGTTTTTAAAAAAAATATATTAAAATTTTATTAATTGATTTTTTTTATAAATTTTAAAATTTTTTTCATTAAAATCGGATAATAAATAAAAAAGTTAAAGATGGCGGGCATAACGGAAATTGCTACGGTGATGTCATCATACAAAATGTCGGATCCAAGATGACGGAAAGTTCGAGAAAACAAAATGACGTCATCCAAGATGGCGGATCCAAGATGGCGGATCCAAAATGGCCACCGGGGTCAAGGTCAAGGTCAAAGCTCCCCACAAGTGGCTTAGAGCGGCATGAACTTGGGGGAATTTAAGCCACTATGGGGACATTTCTAACTGCTGGAATTTTTGAGGACTAAAACGGGAAATTTTCCCTCGGATCGGGAATTTTTCCCTCGAAAACAGGAATTTTTTTCTTAAAACGGGAAATTTTGAGTCATTTTGAGTCAATTTTGAGGAATTTTGAGGAATTTTGAGTCAAAAATGGCCGCCGTGACGTCACAATCTAAGATGGCGGTCGGCTCCACAGGCTCCACAGCCAGAAGCCAGTCCCAGCTCCGGCTATCCTATACTACTCCAAGCCCATGGTAAGAAACAGGCCAAGGAACAAACCTAAGCCCGGGTGGTTAATATTAGCCAGGCAACGAATTTGGTTAGTGGGTAGAGAAGGACTATGCAAGAAATCCCAGCCAGGTGTTGCTAATCCAGGGTGTAAAGTCCGGCCAAATGGTTAATGTAGGACAGAAGAAAAGGGATTGACCAAGTATTTTGGCCTGTGGCGGGGAAAGGGGGAGGAGGAGAGATATTGTCCAAGCAAAAAGAACAGCCTGTAAGGAGGGGGGTGGCACCGGTGGTTATTCCAGCCTATGTAAAGGGAAGGTCATAGCAGTTTAGCCCACCCGAAGTGGAGGTGGATGGGCCAGGCAATAAGCCCAGCCAGAGTGGAAGGGGATGGTAAGGTAGTTAATATAAATAAAGTAAGTAATAAGGTATATCCTGGAACTACTCATGGCTTAAGTCATTAAGGGTATTATATTTTTTTTCCTGAATGGCTTTCCTCGTGTGGAGGCAGCGCTGGAACATCCAATCCCTACGGCTCGGCTCGGTTGGGACGTCAGAGCGGCCCCCCTGTACTTTTTTTGTCGAGAGCCCGCCCACTCCTTCCCCCAGCTTCACCGTCCAGAGCACATGGCCTCCGCCGCTAAGGACTCCCGTCAAAGTAAAGGCACATTGCAAGAAATATGTTTATTTTAACTTTAATTTGAAACCATGGTCGATTAAAGAAATAAGACCACGGGTCCCGGTCGCCGTACCGACGCACCGCCGCCTTGGACAGCGAGTCCGGCTCGCGCCCACAGAAGCGGGACCAGCTGAGGACCTTCATGGGCGAGTCGTCATGCCTCCAGTTGCTGGGCGGGCGTCGCCGCGCCACCCTCCCCGGTGGCCGCGGGAAGGTCCAGCCGGCGGCGCTCCTCCCAGCGCCCCCGGCCCGGCGCCCGTCCTGCCGGGGGCAGAACACTCTCCTTGAAGCTAGGCGACATCCAGCTTTTATTATAGTTATTTAATTAGATAAATATTAATATAGATTTAAAATTTCTCACTTTGTGAGGAATAATAATGCACATTTAGTCTAATTGTTAAATATTATATTTTATTAAATTATTAAAATAATTAAATATATAAGAATATATACTATGAGTGTTGTGCGACCAATTAGCATTTTGACACAATTTTAAATTTTAATTATGAACCATAATTTTACTGGTAATTTTATAACTAAAATTTAAACTTTTTCCGCTCTGTATGTACTCCCACTTAATCTTTGTCAGGCTAGTTCCTCAATCCATTCCCAGCGCCAGATGTTATTTTTGCCGTGTCTTTGTGAGGCAGCATGCAGGCTCGTTCTTATCCTTCGGTGCACGCCCGTCACCTGTAATTCTCCCTGTAATCGTGACAAGAACTGCTATGCCCTGCAAGCTATCAGAGAAGCCCGTTTCTAAGACACAGCCTTACGCGAGCAATTTCAGTCCTGCACCAGGACTCAGTTTCCCCAATGTCCCAGCACGTCCCCAGGCTCAGAAGAGCACAATTCCCACTGCACTTGCAAATTTCCACTTCCCCTCCCCCTCCCCCCATCACTCACCAGGCTTTCCTGGGAACACTGCCCAGAGAAATGACCGGCCATTAAATCCGGCCTAAGTCAAGGCTAGCGTTAGGTCTAAAAAAGTACCGCCTCTGACTTCTAGTGGCGGTTTTGTGAGTTATTTCTTCTGGGTGTTTGAAAGCCCGCTAAACTTCCAGAGCCCTGGCGACTCACGCCATAAGCAGTGTCCTGTAATTCTTTTCCAAGCCACCAGAGCACTGCACAAGTCTCATCCATAAGCCCCATGCTTTAGAAGTAGCCTAGTGCGAGATATGTACGAATCGATTCCTTCTCGGTTTGGCCATGCCTCAAAAGATTGCGCTCCGCTCTGGCAGCTAACGACAACCTCGAGATATTGAGGCAGGTGTTTCTTTGTCACCCACTCGGATATCTTCGGAATCTATCTGCCCGAAATCCATAGTCACCCATTTCTTTGAATGAAAGCGCCTGTTTTAATTAAAAGTCGCTCCCACCATGTAAAGACTTCGCGCCGCGCTATCAGACTGACCACTTTGCATCCTCGACCAGCCCACAGCAAGACTTCAATTCTGCCGTCATACGAGAATGTAGTCGTTTCGTAAAGGGATTTTTTCCCTTTTTTTAAACCTTAATTAGTCAGTCTGTGTTCCATGTAAAAATACTCATATGTTGCTAATTTCTAATTTCTATAAATGGTGAGTCCATCCGCGTCAACGGTGCTTGTCCGAGACGTTCTTCGCTCACCTCCCGGCGGGCACACGTACTGAGTGCTATAGCTACACCCTGTTCTGGTGAGTTTCGACAACCTTTCTCTTCCTCGACCCTCACCGGTTTTGTGGGCATTTTTTCCCGTTTAATGACTGTCTGTGAACCAGGTCTAATCATGTTGGATTTGGCTTGTTCACAGACAGGGTCAAAGAGCCGGAGCATGTATGGTGATCGCATGCTTTTTTCCCGTCCTCTGACCGAGGACTGCTAAGGCGCCCTGGTAGTCCAACTACAGCATGAAACATTGTCTTCGGCCACCTAGTTCAAAACATGATATTTCAAATTCCCTGTGAGACCTACAGAGTGCCTAAAATGGAATAATTAGATAACTTTAACTACACGATGGGCCAATCATTATAATCCAGGGATTGTTTTTCTTATTGTTAATTGTTTATTCTTATGGTTAACTATGGTGGATGTCATCTCGTAATATTTTTACAAAGGGTCGGCCCTACTAAACAATACTAACCCAATTTGTGTATTAGCCACCATGGTAATGGCTAACGAAGTATGCTTTAGTCAAATTATGATGTCAGTAATATATTTCTTTATCATGTTTATTTTATAACGTTTTGTTGGCTCCTGTTCAGTAAATATAAGAGTAAAATAAATAGGTGTTCAGATAGAGACGAAATTGCATTTATTATTTTTGTATTTGAAACTAAACGATCCGCCAATCTCTTAAAGTTATCCCAAGGAGTCGTTACACCAGTGTAGAGAGCAGAGTGTAACAGTGTGCAGGAAGCAGTATTCTCTGTGTTAAATGACAGTACCTGACAGTAGCCAAGAAGATGCTCACCTGAGGGTCCATCCTGCACTCGGGCAGCTCCCTCATCTTCACGTCCTCGGAGGGGAGGGGCAGTCCGGAGGGATCCTCCATCTCCTGGTCAGGGGAGGGGAGGGACACCCCGGACTGATCCTCCATCTCCACGTCCATGGTGTCGTTGGAAGTGAGGGTCAGCCCCTCCTCGGCGGAGGGAAGAGGCCCGAAGGCCTCACTCACCCTCCCACCAGCAAGGGGCGTGGCCCTCATATCCACGCCCATGCTCCCCCTGGGACACAGCAGGAACAACAGTATCATTTAGAGGCTGACATGAGATACACAGTTATGTTCATTTCTACATTTTGGCTTTCACTTAGAGGACCTGCCAATAAGTCTGACCAGCGGCCAGTGCGAGGTGACAAGCGTGAAGGTTAACGAGATGAAAAGCGAAATAAAGTGTATGGCAACTGTGCAGCGGACGTTTCCATACATCTTCGTCGGGGCTCGCCATCCCTCCTCTCCTGCTTCCCCTCCTGTAACGTTTGTCTTCCCCTCCTCATGTGTCTGGGTATATATGCTATTCAACGAGGCCTTTACGTTTATTTTATCTAAAGGTGTTAGTTACTGTGTGTGTGTCCCCGCTCTGCATGGCATGAGTAAGTATTACATTCGAGCGGAGAGCACGGAAACGGGCGTATTGTTAAAAGTTACTACTGTAAGTAGAGCATTAAAGAAAAACAGAAATGTTATTCAGTGACGACTTATCAATTTCTTATTTACTTAGCAAATAAATGTTCAGTTCATTCGTTGTAATGAGTTACATTGACAACTACCGCTGGGATAAAATAATGGTTTTAATAACAGTTTGTGCTCATTATTTGTTATTTAAAGAAGTTGCACGCGATTTTAAAACTGGCAAAATTTATCTTCTACAAAGAGAACTATTTAATGAGCATAATGTTTAAGAGTATGACGACATATTCTTAAAATATTTGGATAACGACATATACTTTGAACTATATTATAAATAAATGATACCGCATATAAGATTACAGTGCGAATATATATTAACATTACATAAAACAACACTTCTTGAATAAGGGGTGAAATTCGACTGCATTATGGTAACGTGTTTTCAAAATATATTAGAGTCCAAAGAAAAATCAGAATTTGAATTTACCACCACAATGAACAATCCCGCTAATACAAGTAATGATATGACAAAACGGTAGTAATAAATTTAAAAACAAAAATTAAAATAATAATAAGGTCCATGTTACAGGTGAAAATATGGTGACCATTTTGCAAATAACTGTACAGAACATTATTCACGTCATTGCCTCATTTTCCTGCATTCAATGGAGTAAATGTGGTACGAATGATTCAATACTAGTTCAAATAATATCACCTACTCGAGTGGTACACAGGTAAAACCAAGAAACTAATGTTGGCGTTTCAGAAATGCTAAATGGTGATGTCAAAACACAACAGGGTTTAAACGTATTTGCTTTAAAGGTCACTTAGTTATTTAATCTGGACACTACTGTAAGTGATGTAAAAATAACGAAAATATAGACACTGGTGCAGTGGCGAGGCGTAAGGTTTACATGTGGGGAAGCAATAACTCCGTTCACACCAAAACATGATGAGGTTGGAGGGGGGGGTCTGGGGGCCTTCCGCCGGGAAAATATGGATTTCAAGGTACAAAATGGTGCTATTTAAGTAGTTTTCTTAACTGAACATTGACTATTCCACAGGTAGAAAAATTGACATTTTTTTAAAATACATTATTTTTGAAAAATAATGATTGACTTACATTATTCTGATAGTAAAATACCTACTCTACATTACTTATATACTAAGTGGGAGTGTAGTATCATCGTACGCCCACAAATCCCCCACGCACTGCCAACCAACAGCCCGCGGGAGAGATGCGCGCGCCCCGAGAGACGACCGCCGACTGAAACGCGACATCGCCACCTGCCGTGCCGAACTGTACCGGACATAGCCGAAGCAGTCGGCGGAAAAATTCCACCGTCTGCTTCGGCCATGTTCGCTCCAGTTCGGCAAGAAAGCGTTACCTTCGTAGCTTCTACCGCGTATTTTTCCAGCCAATCCCCTCCCTGAACCTTTGTACCATGCCACCCCCCTTCCGAAAGGAAACTACTGCGGCAGCTTTCCTGCTGAAAGCGATCCTACCAGCGCTTCTAAACCTAGCAACGCTTCTAAAACAGCATGTTTTTGTGTCAACGAGTTCTTTTTTTATAGCGCACAGCGCACAGTATTGGGTCCCAAGAAGATAGTGTAAAAAATACATACACCTAACTGCACGAGCCAAAGTAAAATACTATTCTGAATAAAATATTTATTTAAAAAATACAATGTCTGGAAACTGCCTGGGCAAGCACTGCTTGCCTTGCTTGCCCTGACGAGACGCCACTGCACTGGTGCTAAAAGTAGATTCATTTATCAATTTTTTGTCATAGTTAATAATTAATATGAACATTTAATAAATAGAATTTAAATGGGTTAAGAGTTTCTGCTAAATAAAGACAGTCTGTAATTTCTATGCACAAAACGTAGAACACATTGGGCCTTTTTTTTTTTTTACTATTTTACCTATTTCTGTTACATAAATAGTCCCGATATTTCAGTAACTTGAAGATAGGCTGGTCGTCATAAACTGTACTTGTAATGCCCATCAGCCAGTGGCGTCTCGTCAGGGCAAGCAAGGCAAGCAGTGCTTGCCCAGGCAGTTTCCAGACATTGTATTTTTTAAATAAATATTTTATTCAGAATAGTATTTTACTTTGGCTCGTGCAGTTAGGTGTATGTATTTTTTACACTATCTTCTTGGGACCCAATACTGTGCGCTGTGCGCTATAAAAAAAGAACTCGTTGACACAGAAACATGCTGTTTTAGAAGCGTTGCTAGGTTTAGAAGCGCTGGTAGGATCGCTTTCAGCAGGAAAGCTGCCGCAGTAGTTTCCTTTCGGAAGGGGGGTGGCATGGTACAAAGGTTCAGGGAGGGGATTGGCTGGAAAAATACGCGGTAGAAGCTACGAAGGTAACGCTTTCTTGCCGAACTGGAGCGAACATGGCCGAAGCAGACGGTGGAATTTTTCCGCCGACTGCTTCGGCTATGTCCGGTACAGTTCGGCACGGCAGGTGGCGATGTCGCGTTTCAGTCGGCGGTCGTCTCTCGGGGCGCGCGCATCTCTCCCGCGGGCTGTTGGTTGGCAGTGCGTGGGGGATTTGTGGGCGTACGATGATACTACACTCCCACTTAGTATATAAGTAATGTAGAGTAGGTATTTTACTATCAGAATAATGTAAGTCAATCATTATTTTTCAAAAATAATGTATTTTAAAAAAATGTCAATTTTTCTACCTGTGGAATAGTCAATGTTCAGTTAAGAAAACTACTTAAATAGCACCATTTTGTACCTTGAAATCCATATTTTCCCGGCGGAAGGCCCCCAGACCCCCCCCCCCCCCAACCTCATCATGTTTTGGTGTGAACGGAGTTATTGCTTCCCCTCATGTAAACCTCACGCCTCGCCACTGCCCATCACATTATTTGTGCATTTTATCTATATGTTTGTGTAACTGACAAGGAATAGCATGTTTTCATTAATGACAAACAGTTTAAAGTGAAACCAAGGGAATATTTTATAACTATGTTGTACCGGTACCTTAAATTTATTAATAGAAAATATAATTGTTTGAGGGATCGCCATTATTCTGTCACACATAATAAATGGTGTTAATTTTTACTGTATATCGTGAGCAAGTCTCTTTCACGTAGTTTGTTAAAAGTATTTTTCATTAAATACAACAAATATATTTTAATTTTTAAAAATTGAACATCAGTCGTAGAGACTGATTGTAGCGACAATTTTAGTTGTGATACACTACGTTGGATTTTAAAGTGCACTTTAATCGGCATCGTAAAAAATTGTTCCTACCATCTTAGAGTTTAATATTATACATTTTATAAAAATAAAAATAAATGAAAGGATACCAAACCTTAAATATTTTCTCGTCAAAGAATGATAAAATATTTTAGATTTTTAATAAAAAAATAATAATAAGAAAAATTAGACTTTTATAAAAAGAAACATTTAACAACTTAATTATAAATTTTATCCACTACTCTATTTAACGTAGGTATTCATCAAACAAATATATGAATTATAAAGGGGCTATTTGCAAATGATAATGTCCGCCATTTTGTCTAGCTTTTGCATGTGCTATAGTGGCTTGACACATATAGAGACTGTCTGACAGGCAGCCGCATTAATAATACTTTTAAATTACCTTGAAACACGATAACAGCTAGCTTCTCGCAGCAATATTAAATCTTTTAATCACTAACTAAATATAAAATTATATCGTTGTTTTTTTAATGCTCTTTTACATCAGATGTCTACAGAGGTTAGGACATAAAAATTATTATAAACCAAACGTATAGTTTTAACCACAGAGAAAAAACACTATTTAAATATTTTATATAATTTTGATTTATTTAGTATATTTAATAATTAAATAATTATAAGAAATTATATGTCAATTGTTTTTATATATAATAAATTATAATGTTTAATAATTTGTCAATTTAAATAGTTTTCTGGTATTTATAATCTAACTTATTTAAAAAAGATGATAAAATCAGTGAGTTCGCAGTTTGGAAGTTTTAATTAATTAACGTAAGAACGGGCCAGGTTAAAGATAAATAGTTTTTTTTACCTTGGCGCAGTTGAACTCGACCCTGGAAGTTGACAGCTATTCTTAGCTACTTTAACCATTTTAGAAAGGTTCGTTTAGCAATCCTCAGCTCTCGCTTAAAACCTTTAGTCGCTTTGAACACTCAAATGACAATGATCGTCAGATATTTGTTTATTTATGAATGTGCCTGCACTTGTTTCTTTCGGAACGTATTTTATGTTTCTTATTAGACCAAAGACATTGTTTTAGTCCTTGATATGATTGCATTTTTTTTGGCATACATATGTACCTTTAATTTATTCATTTAATATTTATTGTTAATAAGCTCTAAATTTTAAAACAAAACTATGTGTATTAATATGTGCTAAAAATACTAGTTGTGAAATACATGCGAATAAATTAATATACTAAAACATTCAGTAACATGTAAATTCATTGAGAGAAAACGTTATTTAATGAAACACCTACTTAAAGCTAAATAAATAGACATCTAGTAACGGTGCGTGGTTGCAGGGAAGTGACAGGTGTGGAGCCCACCACACGGCTCGGGGCAGGAATGCATGAGGCGACTGAGAAAGAGACTGCAGGCCCGCACAGCTGCAGCTGCAGCTGCAACTGGAATGACCTGAGTGCACGGTGTGAGACGCGATGGCACACCGCTGAAGAGAAGCCTGGTGTGCCACGTACGAACCCTGCACAGTCTGTGGTTGCAAAACTATCTGTTTATTTAGTTTTTGGAAATATGAGATACGAACTTAACATTTCATTCAAGAAATAAAATACAATAAATTGTGCATTACTGCATTCCAGAGAAAACTATTATTTGTGATTAAAATAGGAAAAAATTTAAAAGTTCTTTATGAAACTCTAATTCATGTACCTATTTTTATAATGTAAAATAATTGTTCAAAGATTGAATAACTTACAATTAAAATATAAATATGTTGACATATTCTGAAATTCAAAGTATGTCAAAACTGTCGAAACGTAATGCTAGTAAATTAATTTAGGTGCATTATTGTGATAATACTAATTATCTCAGAACACTGAAACTTTAGTTTAAATATTTTTCAGTGTTTGGTTTATATGTCTTTCAATTGTAATAATCTCTAGAGTTTATTGCTCAGAGCAGTAGCTATTTCTCTATGTTTTAATGTTGGGCAAAGATATCTGATTAAGAGAAGGTGATTTGTCTATGGATCGGCGGACCTTTTAAAAATGGAAAATTAAGGCATTGTTAAAAAAATTTGACGATATAATTTTGGAGAGAACAATGAAGAAGGAAGTTTTGTTTGGTGCCATTTTTGTGGCTGGTGTGTGTGGCCGCGTTGGACATTTCCGATGGGGAATTCAGCTATATTTTCAGCTGATATTTCACTGAATAAGTGAACTGTTGCGCCCCTGAGCCAGGGCGAATGTTACGGTAATATTTAATTACCGGGGCTACCTTTATCTACGGAAATATAAGGTACTAAAGTTTAATGTATTTAGGCCTGAAGTTTTGTGTTCAGTGAGCCCCTCCTATTAACTGTTTCGGCCTAGTAACTTATTGTTCCTGTTAATGCCTCTGGTTTTCATTGTGGCACAACATAATTATCTTAACCTTCGCCTAGTAGTCTCGATTTAAAGATTCTTGTGTGATCCGAGGTAACTGAGTTAGTTGATTTTTAATTCACTTTAAGTATTATTATTTATCATAAATGAACTTTTGATTTCGTTTGTGCCCAACCTAACTATATAGATAACTTATATTTTATGTGATTTCATATGAGTTTTGGGTAAGCAACCTAGTTTCTCAGTGTAAATCACCTTATGTGTGTCAAACTATTAATATTGGAAATGGGTAACTTTGGGCATAAGCCGCAATTGAAAACCACTTATAGCAGTGGAAATATTTATGATTAATACAGTAATGTTAAAGTGTGGCGCCCGTATAAACATAATAATAATAGTTGTCCTATTACCTATAGTAACTATAATTCATTCATGAGGTAATAGTTCAGAGTGTCAACCGTACGTGGGGCCCGATATTTTGTCAAGTAATTTTTGTTGAGTATAATCATGAATACCAGAGGGAGGTGTCATAACCGAGGCAATACCGGATCTAGGGACAGCAGCATGTCCGAGGACAGAGAGACAATTCCTATTCTGGTAACACAAGAGATAGAGGGAAACGAATCTGACCAGCCCACGGAACACTTGGAAACTATCTCAGTTTTAGTTCCTACTCCTAGTGGCAATATTGACTTAAATAACTTGCTCCAGGGACTCATGGACAGGTTAGATGCCAACGCTGCTGAAATGAATGCCAAATTAGACTCTAACACTGCCAAATTATATGTCAACTCTGCTGAAATGAATGCCAAATTAGACTCTAATACTGCCAGGTTAGATGTCAACGCTGCTGAAACCAGTGCCAGGCTAGATTCCTATACTGCACAACTGACTGGCATACAGCAAAGTATCCTCAGCTTCGAGAGTAACCTCAAGTTAGAGCTGCAGGAAGTTAGGGAGTCAGTATCAGTTGTAACCAACCGAATAACAACACTAGAGTTTAACACTGATCAGAAATTAGCCCAGCTTCAGAATCAATGCCAAGACACCACACACAAGATACAGGAGGAGTTAGGCAGTGTGTCAGAACGCTTAGAACAAGTGGCCCAACAGGCTGCACAAAACCACTGCAGCTTGGACCACACTAGTCAACAGGTGCACGAACAAATGGCACAAATTTCACACAAAACGGACGAGCTAGGACATCAACTAGAACAGCGAGTAGGTAATCTGGAAAATCGCATGCTTACCCTCAGGTTGGACAACCTGATGGATAGACCCATCACTACCTCAGTTACGCCCATAGCTATCCCTAGTAACGTGCCAGAGACTGCTTCACCAGTTACTACACCACATGCAGCACATTCTAGCTTTTCTCCTGCACTTGACCAAGTGGCCATTATGCACCACCCGGCCAGACAGTGGTCAGAGGCCATGCCTCGTTTCGCAGGTGGGAAAATGAAAACCCCATGCGGTTTTTAAAAAAATTTGAGGAGTATTCAGCCATGTTTAAGCTGAATGACGAGGAGAAATTAAAATGCCTGAATACTGCCCTCCTTGAACATGCGTATTACTGGTGGGAAGTAATACAAACTTCGACCCACACATACGCAGACTTCCAAACCCAATTCAAGCAGCAGTTCTGGAGTGTGCGAATACAGGGCCACTTAAGAGCCAGGCTGCATGGGGAAAAATTCGACTATAAAAAACATAAGTCTCTGGAAGCCTATCTCTCGAGCATGTTTGAACGTACCCGGTACTTAGACCTACCAATGAATGACGAGGAATTTATTTCCATGTTTCTTGGACAACTACCTTACAAGTACCAGTTACAGTTAACTGGTAGGAATTTTTCGAATATTACCGAGTTTAGAGAACAGTTACTGGCATTCGCCAGGCTAGAGCAGCAGGGGCGGATTAATAACACTGAACCAGAAAAGGCACAAGCTCAGAAATCACCTCCGCTTTATCAACAGTGGCAGCGCGGCGGGGAACAGCCCGAAATATGAGTCAACACCGCCAAATGGAAGTTTCACCACACCGGGAAATGGAACAACCGGCAGAATCGAATACATAACTCGAACTTCTGGGGCGGGAAATGGAGTCGTCCCGGTAGTGACGAGTACGAGCCGAGCCACCATGAACAACACCGTAACAAGAGATCGCAACACGAAGAACAACAGCCTCCCAGGTACGAGCACCGTGACGAGAGACCAAGGTCACCGCGTCACGAGTGTCAGGACCGACCGCCACACCATTACAATCCCCGCGCGGAAGAAACCGTCCCGCCACTGCAATCGACGAGTTTCACCGCCTGCAACACACCACCTCCTGCACTCCCACCGCTGGGATACTTCGAGCGACAAACACCGATCCCACCACGTCAACGAACCAGCGGAACACCAGGCGCCATGCTGACTAACAACGTCAGTCAGCAGGGGTTATACTAGAACAGATTGGCGACAATCTTCGAACTAGGCAGAGGGGTAAAATTAATCATACCGACATACACCCCCCAAGAGGCCATATGCCTGGTTCGGTCGGAGGCGATACCAAACCAATATTTACCCATCTGCGACGAGAATCCGGATCAGGATAAACTTCCTAGCAGGGAAGAAATTGAGGATTTAATTAGAGCAAAGCTACACCTAGAAGCCAGGAATAGGCAGAAGCGGAAAACCAGGTGCAAGCTACACCGTTTTAAGGTCGGTGACCTTGTGCTGTTAAGGACTGCGCCAACAAGCAACAAGTGGGCGAATGTAACGAAGAAGTTATTCCTACTCTACAGTGGACCCTACGAGATTCTCCAGGTACATCGGGAGAACTGTTACACCTTAAAGGAAGTGTCAACAGGTATCAATGTGGGAAACTACAACATTAATCATTTAAGGGCATACCACGCACCAGTGGTGCAAAATATGTAAGATCAGAGTATACAAAATAGTTAGCTATATGTATACTGTACTGTTATTGTGCCTAGAATTATTAATAGGATTTGTGTGTAACTGTGAATTTATACCGGAAGGTTATGGTGTTCGTCAGCTGAGTTTTTTTTTTGTGTGAACTCAGTTGATTTCGGCTAGGTGAAGCATAGTCTTCCTAGCATTTATGTGGCTCAGTACGAGAGTAAATGCTCTTGTCCTTAGGCAGAGACCTAGAGGATGTACTGTGAATCTGGTGTACTGTATGTACATGTTTATTGGCAGCACCTAATAGTTCGGTTCACACACACGAATTGAGTAATTTTAATGTACACTGTCAGTACAGGCTGTATATTGGTGCTAATGTATACCTAGGCAATGTTCTGTTGTAGACACGGACACCCTGACACACTGTGTGTAAACAAACAAGAAAGCACTGTAGAAATTGAAAATAATGGCTTACATTGTTATGATCCAGGCTACAGACTTTTTACCTACCTATTTCCTAGGAATTCCTCCTTTCTAACACTTTTCAATCAGTAGTAAATAATGCTGACTAGGATTGTAATCCCACAGGATTACCCTCTCTAAGTGGATATTTACTTCATCCACAACTTCCTAGATATCACACCTGAAGAAAGAATTAGCTATATAGCTGGCTAGAGAGACCACCTTCACTTCTCTTTAGATTAATTTTGAAAAGAAAGAAAAATGCACATTAATCGTTGAATTTCACTTGTTTACATCACACAGATAGCACTCAGGTTGAAATCACTGTAATTCACTGTCTATTTCTTGATGTGAAAAGATTCTTCAGTGATGAGTGTAGAATGTTATTATTTGTTAATTGACAAAATATTATTAAATATCTGTGCTGTAATTAATAGCAATGCTAAAAAGCTAGTGATGTGAAAATGTGATTTAATGTTGTTTTATGGGAGACCAAATGAAACAATTATGATTACTAAGTATAATCAGAAATAACTGTAAAATATTAGAATATGTGCATATCAATGTTAAGTCAGTGCAAATATCTATAAAATGTTTGTATTTGTTTGTAATGACCAGGAATGTGCTATTCCTATATACCAGCAAGGCATTTATGAAGTTCTAATAATCACTGTAAATATTTATTTAATATGTGCATATCAATATTATTGTGTTTGAAGTTTAATTATGTGTTCCTGCACTGAAGTTTAGTTAATGTTTCTAAGAACAAGTTGCTTGTAAATATTATATATATATATATATATATATATATATATATATATATATATATATATATATATCATAATGAAACAATTGTTTATTGTTATAGGCAGAATCCCAGGAAATGTTATTATTTCTGCCATAAAACTAATGTACTAAAATAATAATGTTTATAATGAAGTTTAACAAACAACTATTTCAATTGATGGTATGATATCAATTGTAATAAAACAAAGTTTTTCTTTGGCTAGGTTTCAGCCAAAATAACTAAATGGCCTTTGTGTAAATAGTTATCTATTGTTGTAGACAAGTAAAAATTATCACATTTATGTACACAGCATTTTATCATGAACATGGAAAAAAATACCCAGTCTCAACAATAGTCCACATCTGATTTCCACTATATTATGTAGTTGTGTTATTATGTTAATGAATTATGCTTATTTTATTTAATATTTTTGGTTAATATGAGTTGTGTCAAATTATGTGTGTTTAATTTAAGATTTTAAATTTTTATTAAGTAGGCCTATGTTATTTTATTTTAGAGTTATATTGTTTATTTTAAACCAAGGTTGCTTACCCATTATTTAAGGTTAGTTAGGGTAGCAAGTAAAGAAGAATTTTTACGTTCCGGTGTCTGCAGCGAATGGAGAATAAACTGTACGAGGTAGTTCACTTGGACGCTTAAAGTTAAAAAGCGCGGGTGCATTCAGAGGCTAATATATAAAAGTTTAATGAGTGTTTATAGTGTACACGAGTGCGCGGACGAACTACGGACCGAGATGAATTCTTCTTGATCCTCGTCTACTGCATGGGGTAGTAGCATCAGCAGTGACAGCGTCCACCATGTCTGTCAGGCTTTGGGCATGACGTCCCACCGCAGGCCTGGGGTGGAGCGGTCGAGAGGTATATCCAGGCATGGGTTGTCTGGAATGGCTGCCACAGTCCTCGCTAGCCTGGATCACGATGTCAATGCGGTGACATCAGTGGTTGTCATTGGCTTGGACGGCGTCCCGGCCAACAGCGTCCAGCGACGGCGTGTATCTGCACATTGAGCGGTATTGTTAGTACCCGCCACACAACACTTGTTGATAGCAGCCTCGTAATTCCCTGCAGAATCAACTCCTACCTTGTAACCAGCGGCAGAACGAGTTTTCTTCTGTGCTCCCGAGACCTTCAGCGAGGTAATAGACACCTCGATCCACGACGCCGGGTGTTTGTTTACCAGACACTTGTTGATAGCAGCTGCCTGCTCCCAGGATGAAGAAATATGGTGTGAGCCGTTACGATTCTCAACCGTCACGAAACACAGTGTTACCAACTTTTGGCAAATGTCAAGTTTCAGTGTTTGAATTTGAAATTATGGTACGACCTAAATTAAACCAAATTTAAGGTAATTTTGGTGTTAATTAAGGCCGAGAGCTGCATCTGTGATAATACTAATTATCTCAGAACACTGAAACTTTAGTTTAAATATTTTTCAGTGTTTGGTTTATATGTCTTTCAATTGTAATAATCTCTAGAGTTTATTGCTCAGAGCAGTAGCTATTTCTCTATGTTTTAATGTTGGGCAAAGATATCTGATTAAGAGAAGGTGATTTTTCTATGGATCGGCGGACCTTTTAAAAATGGAAAATTAAGGCATTGTTAAAAAAATTTGACGATATAATTTTGGAGAGAACAATGAAGAAGGAAGTTTTGTTTGGTGCCATTTTTGTGGCTGGTGTGTGTGGCCGCGTTGGACATTTCCGATGCGGAATTCAGCTATATTTTCAGCTGATATTTCACTGAATAAGTGAACTGTTGCGCCCCTAGCCAGGGCGAATGTTACGGTAATATTTAATTACCGGGGCTACCTTTATCTACGGAAATATAAGGTACTAAAGTTTAATGTATTTAGGCCTGAAGTTTTGTGTTCAGTGAGCCCCTCCTATTAACTGTTTCGGCCTAGTAACTTATTGTTACTGTTAATGCCTCTGGTTTTCATTATGGCACAACATAATTATCTTAACCTTCGCCTAGTAGTCTCGATTTAAAGATTCTTGTGTGATCCGAGGTAACTGAGTTAGTTGATTTTTAATTCACTTTAAGTATTATTATTTATCATAAATGAACTTTTGATTTCGTTTGTGCCCAACCTAACTATATAGATAACTTATATTTTATGTGATTTCATATGAGTTTTGGGTAAGCAACCTAGTTTCTCAGTGTAAATCACCTTATGTGTGTCAAACTATTAATATTGGAAATGGGTAACTTTGGGCATAAGCCGCAATTGAAAACCACTTATAGCAGTGGAAATATTTATGATTAATATAGTAATGTTAAAGTGTGGCGCCCGTATAAACATAATAATAATAGTTGTCCTATTACCTATAGTAACTATAATTCATTCATGAGGTAATAGTTCATTATTAACAATAAAATGCACATAAAAAAATAAGAAATTAGTCAAAGAATATTAATTCATCTTTTGTAATATATCTTATTTAGTAGCGACGCTTAATTTATTCAAATTAATACATATCAAATGCTAGACGTAATTAAATATTGGTAAGTATAGTAGTAAATCAAAGGAATAGACATATTAAGCTGCCTCAAATTGCAATGTACAAAAGGTACGTATTCATTATAAATGACTGTGATAGAGTGATCAGACAGGAGGCTGGAATGTACCGCAGCCATGGCAACGGAGCAGTGACCACCGTAGTAGGAGTAGTATAAGGATACTGGACCAATGTAAACATAGAAATGTAAACACCGCGCCAGTACCCCCATGGGCGCCGCCATATTGTTTCATGGGGGCCGCCATCTTGTCACGTGGGGGCCGCCATTGTTGTTGACATTGGTTACAAGGGCGCGCCACCGTCTGCTGGAGGCCGCCATCTTAGTTCAGCCTTTAGTTACCGGAGCGCGCCACCGTTGCTCCGAAGGCGGAAATTGTATACAAAATAACCTGGGCGCTGGGTGGATTCGATCCCGGGGACGCACCAACGTCGTGGTTACGAGGCGTGCGCCTTGACCACTAGACCACGGGACCATATGAAGAATGGGGAATTAAATAACGAACATATGCTTTAAAGAAGCTATGCCTAAAAGAAGCTATGTTTAAACTTCGAAAAAATATTTAACCATACTAGCTGTGTCTAAACCGTTAGCAAATACCGCAACCCCACCCCCCAGCGTATGCTTAAAACAAACACCACCATAATAGCTATGACTAAAGAAACATAACCTCAAAAAAAGCGCCATAATAGCTATGTCTACCCCACCCCCACCACCAGTAAGCTTAAAACAAACACAGCCATATTAGCTATGACTAAATACCCGGGAGAAACATAACCCCAAAAAGGCACCATACTAGCTATGTCTACCACACCCCCACCACCAGTATGCCTAAAAAAACAAACTCCGCCATATTAGCTATGACTAAAGAAACATAACCTCAAAAATCCCGCGCAGAGAGAGCGAGATGTTGTCCGCTGGAGCGTCACTCATAAACTGCGCAATTATAACCCCCCACATCATATTATAAGCATAATAAAGGCGCCATGTTGTATGCTTAAAACCCCCCGCCATACTAGCTATGCCTAAACAGTTAAATTTCGAAAAGAAATAAATCGAAAAAAAATATATGTCTATAAACCCCCACCCCAAGTATGCCTAAAACCCCCACCATTATGCTTAACTGTCATGTTTTAAATTTCGAAAAGCAAACCGCCATAGTGTTAAAATACAAAATATGCTAAAATCAATTATCACCATATTAGCTATGACTAAACCCCTCCAACCCCAATACAAGTATGCTTAATCGCAATGTTTAATTCCCAACCACCAAATTCCGAAAAAAATAATGTTTAAATGATACAATCATTCTAGCTATGTCTATAAAACCCCAGCCCTATATTAGCTATGACGAAAACCCTCCACTCCGAGTATGCTTAATCGCCATATTTATATTTCGAAAAGAAATAAAATACCGCTATATTTAAATTAAAAAATATATGCGTAAAGGCCCCACCACTGCACAACCGCCATTATGCTTAACCACCATGTCTTTAAATTTAAATTTTTTTTTAAATAATACAGTCATTATAGCTATGTCTATAAAACCCCACCCCAAGTATATCTAACCCCCCCCCCCCCCACTACAAGTATGCTTAAGCGCAATGTTTAATTTCCAACCATCAAATTTCGAAAATAACCCGCCATGTTTAAATATCAAATAGCAAATACCGCAACCCCACTACCCAGCGTATGTTTAAAACCAACACCACCATAATAGCTATGACGAAATAAACATAACCCCAAAAAAGCGCCATACTAGCTATGTCTACCCCACCCCCACCACCAGTATGCTTAAAACAAACACCGCCATACTAGCTATGACTAAATACCCGGAGCAACATAACCTCAAAAATGGCACCATACTAACTATGTCTACCCCACTCCCACCACCAGTATGCGTAAAAGCCCCGCCATACCAGCTATGACTAAAGAAACATAACCTCAAAAATCCCGCGCAGAGAGAGCGAGATGTTGTCCGCTGGAGCGTCACTCAGAAACTGCGCAATTATAATCCCCACATCATATTATAAGCATAATAATGTCTTTAAAAAATGCTTTAAGTAATAAGCATAATTAAAATTTATAATATTAGGAAAACAGAAAATAAGCATAGTTAGGACCCCTGCAGTTAACACGTAGCGTTAAGTAATTAAAAATAAAATGTAGGTAGCTGCGGAACGATCGACATAAGTTACCGAGGTAATAAAAAAAATAGCAAATAAGCATATATAAAATAAAAACTCACCGGAACGCATCCCGCCCACCCCGGCGATATGTAACAAATAAAAACGCAGACGAAAAGATATACTAAAAAATAGTAACACCTATGTACGCCATGTGGACAACCGACATCGTTTAACGATAAGTCAACCTATAAAATATATTACAAAGCGGGAGCGGCCCGCTCACGAATATGTTTTAGTGTTATAAGCATAGGTAAAACTTAAAAGTATGTAAAGAAAGTTAAGTATTAAGCATAGTTACTATTATTTTACGTAAAGTAAAAAATAAAAATATTATACAAACAATGTGTAGGAATCGGCTCTCGGCCAATGTGTTAAGCATTACTTTACGTCGAGTACAAACGCCGTGCTGAGAGCCCCGCTCGTGCGACCAGGAATGTATTAAGGGACCCCTGCAGTTAACTCGAAGCGTTCAGTAATTAAAAAATAAAATGTAGCTGCGGCACGATCGTCAGAAACAAATTACGTATGTTACCGAGGTAATAAAAAAAATAAACCATAGGTGCCACCCCCACTCCTAGTATGCTTAAAACACCCACCCCCAAGTATGCCTAAAAGAAACCCCAGCCATACTAGCTATGCCTAAATCATTTGCAGCCATGCTTAAAACCCCCCGCCATACTAGCTAAGACTAAATGGAGTGCCACATACACACACCGCCATCTTTAATGTCACAGAGGAGAGTGAGAAACGTAACGTAAAATATGCTTGAAGTAATAAGCATAGTTAAAGTTATAATATTGTAAAAACATAAAAATAAGCATAGTTAAAAAAACCGTAGATCACCATTTAATAGTACTGGACCAGATAACATATGCCATAGCGATAGCATGAATAAGCATAGTTAGGACCCCTACAGTCAACACGTAGCGTTAAGTAATTAAAAATAAAATGTAGCTGCGGCACGATCGTCAGAAACAAATTACGTATGTTACCTAGGTAATAAAAAAAATAGCAAATAAGCATACATAAAAAAACTCACGGGAACGCATCCCGCCCACCCCGTCGACTTGTAACAAATAAATATAAATAAATGTTGTACAAACGACCGTGTAGGGGAGCTGTAAGCCTGTTCGCGCACCGCAAATAAGCATACATAAAGGAAAAACTCACCGGAATGCACCCACTCCACCCCAGCGACGTGTAATTAAAAATAAAAATGCAGACGAAAAGATATATTAAAAAATAGTAACACCTATATACGCCGTGTGGAGAGCAACCCGCACAACCGACAGCATTTAACGATAAGTAAATTTATAAAATATATTACAAAGCGGGAGCGCACGTCTGTACTCCGTAGACGCACTCCTCAAACTGTTGACATATTCCTGGTGCGACGAAAGCCAGCGAGAAAAGAAAGTTATTTTTCGACCCTGGCCCGCCACGTAATATAGGAGCTTGCAGCAGATTTCACGGAACACGCCTAAGCGTGGAACACAATTAAAAACGTACAGCCCAGTGATACATGAAACCGCCGAATGCATGTGACAAAAAAATTACCATAAATAACAAAAAAAAAAAAAACATTCAAAACATAACAAAAACAATCAAAATGCACTCACAAACGCAATACAGCGCAATTCAGATAAAACCTCAGCAGTGAAAACTCCCATGAAATAATAAAATCGCTTATTGAGACAGCATGATGCAAAGAGTAAAAAGACATCCCTATACGTAAAATAAAACAAACGCGTAAATAAAGATATGACGTAATAAAATAAACAATCGACAGCATAAGCAAGAAAGGTTATAAAAATACTAATTAAGTAACACATTGATGAAATAAATAAGGACGGACCACCAAATACCACTAGGCTAAACACAACCCATAAGTAAATCACAATAAACCAAAAACCAGAATTTTAAAAAAATCTATCTACGAGAACAATATTATAAAACTACCACACTCTCCAACACACCAAATGGCATGACCCGATAAATGACAACACAAATAAATATGGCGCCTTTATTATGCTTATAATATGATGTGGGGGGTTATAATCAAGGTTACTAGAGAGAGGTTGCCTCGATCGCTTGCGCATCGTTCTGCGCATCGCGTCACTTGCAGCCCCGGCTCGGCTTGCCAGCCCGTCCGCTCCTATCAGTTACTTAGTTTACAAGCACATCTGCTCGTAATAACGTGTCAAACTACAGCGTAATGCAGGGGGAGTTATTGTTGTGAGGAGTTTAATTGAGAGTGCGTGTGTTATAAAATGTTAGTGATGCTTATATCATAAGTGCACAGGTGCTTCGTTAATTATAACTAGCAGGCAAAATGTTAAGAACACGAATTTAAAGTGAATTTGTTTTGTTAGGCTAAACGCTGTTAAAAAGTTGTATTTAAACATTACAATGCCAGGTACGCGGTGTACAGTGGCTGTGTGTACAAATAGTTTGGTAAAAACAAAATCTTTACCTGAAACAAATCATATAAAATATCATCGATTCCCACGTGATGATCATCTGTTGAAAGTGTGGGTTCAGAAATGCCGACTTGATGGGGAGTGGAATCCAAAAGCCACTTACATATGTTCAGAGCACTTTACATATGATGATTACGAGCCCGACTTGAAAGCTGAGTTGGTAAATACATGCGCTAAAAGACGCATTAAACCAAATGCTGTACCTTCATTAAAACTTGGAATTACAACACCTGTAGAAACATTGGAAAGTCGGTTGCGCCGAGAAGACGAAGTTAAATTCAGGGAAAACAAAAAAAAAATGTTATGTAAATTAATCGTAGATTCAAATGAAAATGTAAGTGAAGAAGAAACATGTTCTTGTAGTCAGTTAAAGCATTCTAAGTCTTGTTCTAACAATGACTCGGTTGAAATGCTTAGGAAGGAAATCCAAATTCTTAAAGAAAATTTGTTTCTTCCTAAAAGAAAGTTAGTTTTAAATTTGGAAGTCATGAAAAAACTCAAAAAAGAAAACGTAAATATTAAAAACAAACAAAAAACCGTTCTTCGTTAGTTCCGTATGCGGAATATTCTTTCAAGTGTTTTTTCAATAAATCTAATTGACTTATTACTTTCGTTGAAAAAAAGAGTACACTGGACCAATGAGTAAATAGCTCTTGCTTTCACTTTGCGTTATTTCAGTAAGCGATGTTATTTATTTTTAAAACATAAACTTTACTTCCCATTGCCTGGACTTTCAACTCTTCAACGATGGGCATCTTCATTTGACATGAGAAAAGGTATCCTAGTAAAACATGTTTGAACTTTTGAATGTAGCACGTTCTTCTTTGCTAGACTTCGAACGCATTGTTGTTCTTTGACGAAGTAAAAGTGAAGAAAACTCTCGAGTATGATGCAAAAGAGGATGAAACGATTACACGAAAAACTACTCTATTCATGTTAGAAATTTATTTTTAAATCTAACTTCAGTTTATTTATATTGCAATCATTCCCAAAACGTTTTAATGAGCTATGGCTACTTTTATTGAAAAACACTAAGATATTGATATGCAATTATTTTAAATATAATAATCTTGCTGAGAAATAAATACAAATAAACCATTTTGTTTACTAGTTACATATTAATTGTATTAATTTTAAAAAATTCATGGATTCATCATTGATATTTTGAAAATTTTTACTGTCACTGAAAAAATATGTTGAAATTAATAATTCATCCTTGTTTTCAGTCACAGCATGTTGTCATTTGAAAAGCATATCAAAACGATTATAATTAACAGTAATCAACAAAGCATAAATGAAATACTATAAGTATTGCGTATCAGACATGTGAAACGAGCCGAGCTGATAAGAGAAAGCCGTCAGTCAGCGGGTGCAGTATTACGGCTGGGAACGGCGGGGCTGCAGATGACGTCAGAGCGGAGTGTCGGGCTGTCTACATTGTTCTTATGGGATCGAGACAACCTCTCTCTACTAACCTTGGGTTATAATTGCGCAGTTTATGAGTGACGCTCCAGCGGACAACATCTCGCTCTCTCTGCGCGGGATTTTTGAGGTTATGTTTCTTTAGTCATAGCTAATATGGCGGTGTTTGTTTTTTTAGGCATACTGGTGGTGGGGGTGTGGTAGACATAGCTAGTATGGTGCCTTTTTGGGGTTATGTTTCTCCCGGGTATTTAGTTTTTTATGTATGCTTATTTGCTATTTTTTTTATTACCTAGGTAACATACGTAATTTGTTTCTGACGATCGTGCCGCAGCTACATTTTATTTTTAATTACTTAACGCTACGTGTTGACTGTAGGGGTCCTAACTATGCTTATTCATGCTATCGCTATGGCATATGTTATCTGGTCCAGTACTATTAAATGGTGATCTACGGTTTTTTTAACTATGCTTATTTTTATGTTTTTACAATATTATAACTTTAACTATGCTTATTACTTCAAGCATATTTTACGTTACGTTTCTCACTCTCCTCTGTGACATTAAAGATGGCGGTGTGTGTATGTGGCACTCCATTTAGTCTTAGCTAGTATGGCGGGGGGTTTTAAGCATGGCTGCAAATGATTTAGGCATAGCTAGTATGGCTGGGGTTTCTTTTAGGCATACTTGGGGGTGGGTGTTTTAAGCATACTAGGAGTGGGGGTGGCACCTATGGTTTATTTTTTTTATTACCTCGGTAACATACGTAATTTGTTTCTGACGATCGTGCCGCAGCTACATTTTATTTTTTAATTACTGAACGCTTCGAGTTAACTGCAGGGGTCCCTTAATACATTCCTCATCGCACGAGCGGGGCTCTCAGCACGGCGTTTGTACTCGACGTAAAGTAATGCTTAACACATTGGCCGAGAGCCGATTCCTACACATTGTTTGTATAATATTTATTTTTTACTTGACGTAAAATAATAATAACTATGCTTAATACTTAACTTTCTTTACATACTTTTAAGTTTTACCTATGCTTATAACACTAAAACATATTCGTGAGCGGGCCGCTCCCGCTTTGTAATATATTTTATAGGTTTACTTATCGTTAAACGATGTCGGTTGTCCACACGGCGTACATAGGTGTTACTATTTTTTAGTATATCTTTTCGTCTGCGTTTTTATTTGTTACATATCGCCGGGGTGGGCGGGATGCGTTCCGGTGAGTTTTTATTTTATATATGCTTATTTGCTATTTTTTTTTATTACCTCGGTAACTTATGTCGATCGTTCCGCAGCTACCTACATTTTATTTTTAATTACTTAACGCTACGTGTTAACTGCAGGGGTCCTAACTATGCTTATTTTCTGTTTTCCTAATATTATAAATTTTAATTATGCTTATTACTTAAAGCATTTTTTAAAGACATTATTATGCTTATAATATGATGTGGGGATTATAATTGCGCAGTTTCTGAGTGACGCTCCAGCGGACAACATCTCGCTCTCTCTGCGCGGGATTTTTGAGGTTATGTTTCTTTAGTCATAGCTGGTATGGCGGGGCTTTTACGCGTACTGGTGGTGGGAGTGGGGTAGACATAGTTAGTATGGTGCCATTTTTGAGGTTATGTTGGTAGTGGGGTTGCGGTATTTGCTATTTTATATTTATACATGGCGGGTTATTTTCGAAATTTGATGGTTGGAAATTAAACATTGCGCTTAAGCATACTTGTAGTGGGGGGGGGGGGAGGGTTAGGCATACTTGGGGTGGGGTTTTATAGACATAGCTATAATGACTGTATTATTTAAAAAAAATTTTAAATTTAAAGACATGGTGGTTAAGCATAATGGCGGTTGTGGAGTGGTGGGGCCTTTACGCATATTTTTTTAAAATTTAAATATAGTGGTATTTTATTTCTTTTCGAAATATAAATATGGCGATTAAGCATACTCGGAGTGGAGGGTTTTCGTCATAGCTAATATAGGGGTGGGGTTTTATAGACATAGCTAGAATGATTGTATCATTTAAACATTATTTTTTTCGGAATTTGGTGGTTGGGAATTAAACATTGCGATTAAGCATACTTGTATTGGGGTTGGAGGGGTTTAGTCATAGCTAATATGGTGGTAATTGATTTTAGCATATTTTGTATTTTAACACTATGGCGGTTTGCTTTTCGAAATTTAAAACATGACAGTTAAGCATAATGGTGGGGGTTTTAGGCATACTTGGGGTGGGGGTTTATAGACATATATTTTTTTTCGATTTATTTCTTTTCGAAATTTAACTGTTTAGGCATAGCTAGTATGGCGGGGGGTTTTAAGCATACAACATGGCGCCTTTATTATGCTTATAATATGATGTGGGGGGTTATAATTGCGCAGTTTATGAGTGACGCTCCAGCGGACAACATCTCGCTCTCTCTGCGCGGGATTTTTGAGGTTATGTTTCTTTAGTCATAGCTAATATGGCGGAGTTTGTTTTTTTAGGCATACTGGTGGTGGGGGTGTGGTAGACATAGCTAGTATGGTGCCTTTTTGGGGTTATGTTTCTCCCGGGTATTTAGTCATAGCTAATATGGCTGTGTTTGTTTTAAGCTTACTGGTGGTGGGGGTGGGGTAGACATAGCTATTATGGCGCTTTTTTTGAGGTTATGTTTCTTTAGTCATAGCTATTATGGTGGTGTTTGTTTTAAGCATACGCTGGGGGGTGGGGTTGCGGTATTTGCTAACGGTTTAGACATAGCTAGTATGGTTAAATATTTTTTCGAAATTTAAACATAGCTTCTTTTAGGCATAGCTTCTTTAAAGCATATGTTCGTTATTTAATTCCCCATTCTTCATCTGGTCCCGTGGTCTAGTGGTCAAGGCGCACGCCTCGTAACCACGACGTTGGTGCGTCCCCGGGATCGAATCCACCCAGCGCCCAGGTTATTTTGTATACAATTCCCGCCTTCGGAGCAACGGTGGCGCGCTCCGGTAACTAAAGGCTGAACTAAGATGGCGGCCTCCAGCAGACGGTGGCGCGCCCTTGTAACCAATGTCAACAACAATGGCGGCCCCCACGTGACAAGTTGGCGGCCCCCATGAAACAAGATGGCGGCGCCCATGGGGGTACTGGCGCGGTGTTTACATTTCTATGTTTACATTGGTCCAGTATCCTTATACTACTCCTACTCACCGTGTGGCAGGAGTGATACAGGCGTGGTGTAACTGCGGCCTTCCCAGGGTGGAAGTGAAGGCTAACACTGTTACGCAGGTTGGTACTGCGTAACGAGGAAACTCGCCCCTGCGGGATAGTGGGATACCACCCGCCATACACTGCACGGACTCGGCGCGCGAATTTCAATTGAAGCGCGTTGGATAGCAGATCCTCGGGTCCACTCGTGCCGAATCGCCTTTGATCGGAGCACGTGGACGTGGTCGGAAGTTTCCGAGCCGCGTTTCCGATTCAGGATGTCCAGAATATTCCTCGCTGTTTTAGTATGGAGCGCAGCGAGTATATAAGCAGGCTGCTAGCACGAGTTCCACAGAGTCTTCTCTCAACCGGCTGCGTGAATAATGCGGTGACCACGACCCGCACCTTCGATCATCGACGCCGAAAGGCTGCCCGCTGAGGTCTTCAAGCTGCGCACGGATGCCGAAAAAGGCGGTAAGAGAGGCCGCAAATTATACAAGTTAGTTACGGACTTGGTAATAATTCAGTGGTAGCCCAGTAACAATTTGCAAGTTGGCACGGGACTTTGTAAGTAAAAAGTATGTGTCGGACTTTGCAGTAAAATGACCAAGGGGAACATAGAAAATTCCGCCGAGGGTCATGAAGTGGTTTGCGACTAGGAGCATAACAGAGTTCTGCTCAGCAATACTTAAAAAAAAAAAAAATATATATATATTTTCTCGTTCTATTAATACGGTGAAAATAAAAGGTGCTACTACTTGATTAAAACGTTAAGGGCGTAGTGCAGTGGCATTAGCGGGACTATCAGTCGTGGCATTTAAGACTACCTATGAACATAAACAAGGAGGTAAATTTTTAATGAAAAACTGTTTTAAAATAATTTCAAGCAACAGCATGTTAGGTGATTTGTCTCCAATTCTCTGCACTAGTATAGTGTTCGTTTTATTACCAAATAGTGTAAATTAAGAGCCGGCGAAAATGAAAGGGCATCAGCACGGCGGCAGAGGTAGAATAAAGAAATTCGCTCCGTCGATGTTTCCGGTCCGACTGGGGTGATCAGGTATCAACGGAAATAAAAAAAACACTCGCCGCTATCACTTAAACGACACTGAAGATTTTAGCCAATTTTATTTGGGGAGAAGTGTTGAAATTTAAATTGTGTTAGAAATATCTCGTTCCTAAGTCTCTGGTACTGTTAAAACAATGTCTAATTTTGATCTGTAAGTGAAGGTTTAAGTATTTTGTATTAAAAAGAATTTGTAATTATAACTAAAATAAAAGGGTCCAGTTAGAATTATTTGTTGAGGAATAATTCGTGTGATTATGAGAAAATGTTTAAAAAGTAGTGAATGGTACGTAATTTTGTATAAATTTATTTCAGGTGTTTTGTTGGTAATCGCTGGAACATGAATTGTAGCAGTAATGTGTAACAGCCAACATAATAAGAAAATTTATATTAATGTATGAGGATTATATGTGTTTGTATAATGTGTGAATAAATCTCTGTACATGCCGTACTAAATATGTGTTATACATTGCTCTGTGTTTCCTTAAGCTCTTGTTGCCATTCTAATTTCCAACGACTAGGTAACAACACTAGGAAGTGAACCACCACTGGTCCGTCTGGGAATCAAACCCAGGACACAGCGAGAAGCTATCACCGCTGAGCTATCAGGTCAGGCTAGCTCTATGATCATGGCGACATTTAGACGGCTTTGTTTCCCTAAAATAAAAGCCTTAAATTAATGTCATTTGGCCCTCCATACGCAATCCGATGAGAATGATCCGGAGTTTTTGTTTGATTACGTTGATGAACCAGGGAGTTTAAATTCTTGGTGTGTTTGCAGAAGTAGTTAATTTCAGAGTGTTTTTCTACTGCTGCAAGGAAAACATTAAAATAACCTGAACCGTAATTTGGCGAATCACGCACTTGTAGCAGCAGTTCTCGCCGCTAGGGAGCTGTTGCAGCACCCCTCCCTAGCCAGTCTGCATAGTGGCATTACCCGGCAACGGCGACGGTGGTTTCTCTGGAAGTTCTGTGGGGGTGGCTTTGGTGCGCCCGTGACACAATAAAGGCTGTTTATCACGAACAACCTGTGACTGGTAAGTATCCGCTACGTTCTGCCGATTAAAAAACAAAACACGATGCCTAACATTACGATTCCTGTTATTTTCGAATGCCCCTCATATGCTGAAAAAACACTTATGATGCTCATGGTGAATTTTTTACTTATTTGGGATGTTAATTTTACATGCTATTGTTACTAACCAAACTCTTTTCTGTTGTATATGTTTATGCTAACAACATTTTCTGTAAGTCAATCGTATTCATTATGGTATAAAGTACAGACAGCTGTGTGCGTGGAAGAGCGTTGTACGGTTGTAACGCGCATTTTAACATGTATTTAATCTAAGTATTTCCTGTATGAGAATAAATAAATAAAATCTGAATCATACTAATGCGTGTGACCAGCAAAAATGAACTTATGTATGATATCATCAAATGGAGGATTTTTAAATCAGCCATAGGTTACATAAATTTGTAACTAGACACAAGTTTGACGGACTCAAATACTTAAAAACATTTTTAATTACATACAGTTTTATTTTTCAATTCTAAACCAAATTATAGAAAATTAAATTACATCTTACTTAATTGTGAGGGTTTGTATGTTTGTTCCTCATTCTCATTTTAAAAATTAATGGATTTAGATAAAATTTGAAGCAGATGTAGCTCATTAATTGTATTAACGTATAGGCTACATATAAACACGTAATTCCACCCCAATGAAGTGAAATATGTGTAGAGTTCTGTTCCATATATTTAAAAAAAATAGTAGCTAAGATGTGAATTAATTTTTTTATCAAAAATTTTTAAATACACTAGTAAAAATAAAACCTTAGAAATATGATATGTGAATCTTGAAAACTAGCATTTCATAAACAAAAAATACAGCATAGAATATTGTATAGCGTAGCAAATGAAAGTGAAACAATTAACTAACGACTGAAATAAATGGAGAATAAATTTATTACAGTTACGCTGTCTGTATCGTACGATTGAAATATACGTCTTTATTTATGTATTTTATAACTGTTATTAATAGTTTTTGAAGGGGTCTGATAATTTTTTTTGATTCAGTGTTATGATACAATTTATTGTATGAACAGACCTTATATAAAAAAATCATTTGAAATTACAACTTTGCTTTAAGCATAGTTTTATCAAATGCTTCTTCTTTCTAATCTTATTCTCTTCAAACTATACATGTTTATGCTTACCACTCTTGATACAGAAATAAAATTTCACACCGTAAAATACAATTAAAAATGTAAATTGTAATTTAAAAAATTTTAAAATTAATACGAACTTATTTTTCTATTTAACTGCCACTATTCGCTGTTTTTTGAGGCATGAAAAATTCTATTCAACTAAAAAACTTTAATCTTTACTTAGAATAACAATCAAGGTTGTCAAAATTCTTATATTATTGAACTAACCATTTATGTTAGAACAATATTTCATTTTATTTATAATAGTAAATATATCCAAATATTAAATGAAAAGTAATTATATCAAGTAATATAATTCGTTTCTTCCAAGCGAAGCACGAACATTGAAATATTATTAAATTCATAAGACACACCTGATATTTTTTATAGCACCAGAAAACGTATTTTAATTTTTGGTGTGATAACGTCTTATAAATCGATGAACGCCGGCTGCACGCACGAAAAATTGTTACGTTTCACCTGAGCCGAGCGTGCAAGAACCGGCCAACCACAATGCGAGAAAATCTTCTATAATATCAAACTAGTTAAGGTGGGCTTTTTAACTAATTGTTCGTGATTATATTTAAATAAACTATTTCATTTTAATTTTCAAAAACTGTAAATAATATTTGAAAATTAAAAAGTATGCAATTTTTCATCAATGTTTTCTTTTGACGTTATCACGTAAAATTATCGTCCGTAAACCGACTTTACAGACAACACCCTTTTTTTTCCTATAACTTATATTAACTATCACTTTAAATAACAGTATTTGTGAATAAAATTATTTATTATTTTCTTTTTCGTATTGTATAAATAATTGCATATTGAGGTTTTATTGCACACATTTGCATCTAAAGAAAACCTATTTCCATTATTATTTAAAATTTAGTAAAATTTAAAATTAACATTTCTTTGCTGCTATAGTATGGATATGTTCTAACTCACATGGATTTATCCAGTTGTATATAGTAGCTGATAGATGGCAGGTAACCAAATTAAGAAAAGTTTTATAAATGTTAATAAATGAAGTATATATTTCGGAGATTCTGTCTGTAATTTTATAATTATACATATAAACTCGTAATTACAATGTAGGATGTATGAACGGGTGCACTAACAAATCTATGGCACGACCACTATCGAAGTGTAACTTGCAGGAGACTCATATATATAGTTTTTTATTATGTTCATGAAGTAATTTGCATTTCAACAACTGTTTGGCATATATGAAATTAAACTATCAGCATAGTAGATTTTTGTTTTTTTATTAATAAACGTAGTTACTTTTTAGTGAGAGGTATAAGGGTGCAAGTCACGTAGACTTGAAAGCTTTACACCATCCAAAGAAAGAATTACCTTCTTCGAAAGTTTTGTTAGACTTACCAATGTAGTTCATGTACATATACACATGCGATTCTTTGGCAGTCATTCTTCGGCAGTGGTAGTATCATGGTTTTTTTAGAGCCTTTGTTCATGAGTTCATGTGAGTAAGTACGAATTTATACAGATTCTCCCAAAAATACTTCATTTATAAACATATTTATTTACTCACGTTGCCTCACATCTAGCGGTCTCTAGAGTATCTTAGTTAACTCAAGTGAGTACGTGAATATCAACCTTGTCGTTACAGAAAGCTAATTAATAAATCCATTTAATATGTGTCTGAACTATAACTATGTTACAAAGTATTGGTGTACATAATTGTTCATTTGCGCTGGTGTACTGTTGCATTTAGTACAGAAAATTATTGAGATTTTTATTTAAATGATTTATTTTATTTGCATAGAGACTATGAACATTTTTGTACAATATGACCCTGTGTAAATTCTCTATGAACTTTATTTCTTGGTTGTTTTGCGAAGTGTGGTATCTGTTTTGATGTATGCTTTGGATTGATATAAGAAGGGTTGGAGATTAACATAAAAGGGAATATGAGCCACCATGTTAATGGGAAATAATAAAAGTTTTTGTCAGATTGAGAAGTACAAATAATTATGTGGTATTGATGAATTGAAGTCCATGTTTGCAGCTGGAGCTGTATGAATGTTTGAAATTGCAACTTGTCTCATAATGTGAATATTATTTCGGTATGTATATGGTCAGGAGGGTAACACTTATTAGTGTGTGACTATTTATCAAAATATGGTGAGTTTGCAAATATTTATGTTATACCTTGAAAAGCCAGAAATGACCATAGCTGTGCAGCTGGTTTCTGCTATGAAGAACATTTAATGCATGAATTTTGCTGAATTGAACAGAAAGCTGAAGGTTATTAATATTAATTGATATAAGCAATATCCTGTAGCGTACAAACCAGGGGTAATACTGAGTTAAGAACCTTGTGTTCGAGCTAGTTGAAATATTTGTTTATCTTGGAAAATAACTATTGACGATTTGCTGCACACACATAATAAATTAGTCCGGGTATTTAATTATATTTCTTTGCTTTTACATTTTCATTGGAATGTATTGAATGCATTGATAGGTTATACTTATAAATTGTGAACATTCAGATATGCACTAAAATCTTATACATATAATATTTGGTTTATACATGAGTACATACATGTGTATACACCATACACTGGCCTTGTATTTGAACATGTCTCGACAAAATTTTAGATCAATTTATTATCCATGTAGCATTATATTGAAAAAGTACGAGGCAACATATAATATGCTTTGGTACTTAAATCATAGTATTGGTAATTCTTACAACTTATTGTTTTGTAAAAAATTATTTCAGAAGTGCTGTAGAAAGTCCCTTTATTTCCTCATTTAGTCATGCGGAGATCCCAATGTCATGGCATCACTATAACCACTTTCCTGCCTATGGAGCAATAACAGCTGACTTCAAAGCTTTTCCTGTTTTACTTGCTGGAGTTAAAGGATTAAAGGAGAGGCCATATACACTTACACATACGCACGTACTAATGCCACTGTTTTTTTTTTTTTTTTGGTCTTGCAAACTCACCTTTAATGATAGCACTAACCCTCCCCCCACCCACGTAATTGCTTCTAGAATATTTGTTTTGGATGCTCTTCTGAGCCTTAGCTGGCATCATTCATGGATTCAGACCCTACTGAAGTCCCTTAACGCAAAAAAAATAACGCGTTGGTTTGGATTTCCGTCGTGTTACTAGCTTTGCTCGTGCACTCAGTCATAGTGCGTTATTCTTCAGTGATAATGCCACTGTGAAACATAAGTTCATGCCCTCTAGTAGTAGTAAAAACGGGCTATATGATGATAAGCAATGGGAATTCTACGGACGTCGTTACGCTTGCCAATGCAGGATGATCCCCGCAATGGTTGACCGTTGGCTCCCGCGAGATGAAGGTGAGAGGGACATCACAAACACCCCGTCCGGACCCAGGGAGAAGTTTCGGCAAATACCCTCCCCTGCCGGTAATCGAACCCAGGCCCCTGACACAACAGACACGCTGGTCACCAGACGATGTAACATATAAACAAAAAAAAATACTGTAAGTTTAATTTTATTTAAATATCACATGTGCTTAGTTAATAATATTGTGTTTCATATGTTGTTTAACATAAAATACCTACTGCTAACTACTTATTAAAATTGTGGGAAACTCTTTCTCGAAAGGTGAAACCATCTAGGTTTGGTGTTATGAAGGAAAATATAATTATACATTGTTATGATTATAGTTGGAAAATACGAAACCAAGATATTTTAGGCTTAACACAAATAAATAGTCACGCATTGTGTTTCTCCCAAATTTAAAAGGTTGTCTCGCTAATAAGGTGAAAAATGGCAAAGTCTTGAGTGGAAAGTACAAACAACACCTTGCATTAAAATTTCATATTATTTCTTCATCATGTACGTACTTAATTACTTATTCCTAATAAATAACTTCCATTGATACTTTTTGATAATATTATATAAAAATGATTTTTAAGCAGCTCAATAAGGTTAAGGTTCGTTTGAAGGAAGTATTTAAAGACTGATTTCAGTCGTTTTAGCAAAAATTTACAAATACATGCTTAGTGTTATAATGTGTAGTATTCAAAAGTTTCATGTTATTATTTTAGTAACGCCATATAAGTTTGACTTATAACGTGTGGAACCATTTATAGTATTACTGTATAATGAATATTAAAACGATGGGCAGTATTTTAATAAAATTCACTGTCGAAAATAAAGTCCAAAGCCGGAATCCATTGCACTACAACATTTAGATGAAAAATACCTGGAAGATAGATCTATATTCACAATGCTTTAGAGAACCAACAAAATATTAAATATCTTTGACGTCATTTTCGTCCCAAAGAAAATTTCCTGGCTAGTAATTTTTTGGTGTTTTTAAACTTGCTATTATATTTTCTTATGACTACCTATTAAAAAATTTAAAAAAAAAAAATGTATTCCAGGTAGTTTTACTACCATAAAGTGAGCGAGTCTCAGTATTCGCCAGTTACTTGTAAACATCTAACCTCGGTAATGAACAAATTCACGTGTTCTCATGTTGCAAATGAACTAATAATACGACAGTTCCTAACTCGCCGCGCTGAAATGCTGCAGCCACGCGCATGGCCCCCGCAAGGGAGGGGCTGGGTCCAGGGCCAGTACTCGAGTGTGGGGGCCTGGTGGTAGCTTCTGCACGCGTGCTCGCTCCGGGCGGCAGGGCTGCGTGACGGCCGGTCGTGACATCCTGATTGGCGGCGGCGACGTGACCACGTGCCGGCATCGGCGCGCGCGTCGACAGCCAGCAGCCGTGTTCAGCTGCGACTCCATTCCTGTCGGCGGGCCGTCTCCGCAGTTGTGGCGCCTCCTGCGAGACCTTCTCTTAGCCTTCGGAAGAGATTCGTTATGATGTGTAACACAGAGGTTACCAGCTGGCGACACTCCTTTCCTTATAGGAATACCTCCGCGGTCTATCGGTCCATGGCGGAGTAAAAAAACATTATTTGTATCGTATCTCTTCCTTATGTATATAATTTACCATCAAATATTGCAGATATATACATTTATCTTTTTTAAAGATACCACATTGATTATTGATAAACAATTTGTGTTCTGATTTGAAAATTTTTGACCAAATATAAGCACTTTGTAGCAAAACAGTTATTTATTTAACAACTAGCTGACTGACACGACCCTGCACGGCTATACTAATGGGAAAAAAATTAAGCCACATATCCCATTTACAGTAATGGTAAATAAAAAAAAATTCAGTGAAAATTTATTACAATGCTGTAGAATGTACCGGAGAGAAAATGAATAGCACCTATGGTTTCCCGACTCGTGCACGCAACGTACAACTGATGTACCCGTACTTCGCTACGGCAGTCTACAGGCAGATCACTCTTGCGCCGCTCATTATGCATGCCTCTCCTTGTGGGTACGCCATTGCCACGCGATGCCCGTTGCCATGGAGACGCAGAAGGCATGAACAATGCAAAATCCTGTTCTCATGCAGACAAAGTACCCACTGTTGTCTGGTTTTAACCACCCATGGGATCTAATTTTCGAAAAATGTCATCCTGCGTAACATAAGGTACATTACTGTGAAGTTTCAAGTCTGTAAAATATATATACTTGAAAAAAGGGCAATAAAAACAAATTAAACACAGAGAGAGGAAAAAAAAAACAATAGTTTAGGTTTGCGATTTAAAGTGATAAATAGTATTTAAATACTAATTGAACTCTTATGAGGGTACTGATTGCTTCGTTCTTAATATCACACGGGTGTTTTTTACTTGTATGGGAAAATTAAGAATGATAAGGCATCTAGTGCGTGGCAACAATGTTAATAGGCAATAGGAAATAAACTTCTAGCGCCTGCGGCATTTTCAACACACACTTCGTACGTGTACTTCATGTTGTATCTAACCCCCTCCAACGCATTTAATTCTAAATTGGACTTTTAGTAAGGATCCCTAATGTTATTGATAATATAATATAGCCTATATAGCCTTCCTCGATAAATGTACTATCCACCACTGAAATAATTTTTTTCAAATCGGACCAGTGGTTCCTGAGATTAGCGCGTTCAAACAAACAAACAAACAAACTCTTCAGCTTTATAATATTACTAGCAGTTCCCGCGACTTTGTCCGCGTGGACTTTGTTGGGGGGGTATTGTGATTTTCTGAGATAATATGGTAGATGTACAGTTTTAGGTTATTCTCAAAACACTTATAACCAATGGTATATTAAATACTTCTGCGAAAACTATATTTTTTGTTTTCTCTTCTGGCAGAAGTAGAAATAGATTTTCTCCCGAACCAGATCTCGACAGAGCAACATATAGTTGCCCGTGCGAAAAACACTCTTGGCGTAAATCTATTCCTACGTACTTAAATGTTTGTCCCTGGGCCTTATTAATTGTTACCGTAAACGATACCTTCACCGGAAATTGAATTCGCTTAAAGTGAAAAGGCAAATCCGTTGGTATCATAGGTATGCGAGGTATCAGCACTGTTTGCCCTACTGCTAGACCAGTCAATACTGTAGCACCAATCACGTTATCGCGAAGGAATTTTACTTGGAGTCTGGTTCCATTGCATAAATTTGGTGGTTTAAGATTACTTAGCAGCACAAGTGGAGAGCCAGTTTTTAATTTGAGTGAATGTGAGGGAAGGCCACTCGGATTTAAAGAATTTAAAAATTCTTGTTGATAATGTACCGCATCTTCTTGATCCATTACTTTATCAATGGACCTGTAGTTCACTCTATCTCCTGGAAGTTTACCCAGTATCATGTTATTGATGTCGTCAACGCTAATGTTTCTAGCTGCCAATATTGCCCTTTGACACATCCACTGGTAGCCTTTGTTTTCTATATGGACTACATCTGGGTACACTTTAGAGATTAGGTCTTCAATGCTAGTCATACATGCGCGTGCAATACTTAATACCTTTTTGGCTACAACACTAATACTTACATTTTAAATATCACGATATCTTTTGAATGAAACGTCCGAATTGAATAATTCAAAAAGTTGTAGAAAGGTATTGATTTCGTCTTGAATATGCAGTAATTTATTTTGATAAGGATTAATACCAAGGTACACAATAAAGAGTTTTTGAAGCGACGGCATTTTAATTATTTAAAAAAAATAAAAGAAAACACTAATTGTGAGATAACTACAATAGTTATACATATGGTTACACGATATTTTTTGAAGACAATTATATGTTCTGCAAAGTGGTAGTACATTGTTTTGTTCTATAATCAATAGGTTTCGCAGCGCACGCCGTGTAAGGATTTTTTAGGGTCCTAGGGTTACCTTATTGGACTTTTAGTAAGGATCCCTAATGTTATTGATAATATAATATAGCATATAGCCTTCCTCGATAAATGTACTATCCAACACTGAAAGAATTTTTCAAATTGGACTAGTGGTTCCTGAGATTAGCGCGTTCAAACAAACAAACAAACAAACTCTTCAGCTTTATAATATTAGTATAGATTAGTATAGAAAGATATGTGTTTGCATACAATTCGATTTGTTTCGATTTTTCTTATCTTTTTAGATGGTTTATTCGATGGTTTCTGATAGTTTTTGGATCGAGTCGCGACCCACCTGCAACCCTTCCGCGAACCACTAGTGGGAACCGCTGGTGTAACATTTTAGCTGTCGGTATACGACGTTTGGTAGGAGTAATTTCGTGAATGGAACGGAAATGTGTAACCACGGTGCGAGCCAAAGTTCACAAAACCAAAGTTAAACTTTATAGCAGTAACTGGTTAACGGATTTTAACAAGTAAGGGAGTATATTTCAATGAAATATCTTGTGAAAAATCAGGTCCAAACATGTTAGGTATATGTTTCGATACCTATACTGTTTATATCTCTATATTACTTTAATAGCATCGATACTTAAACATTCAATAATACAAGCGACGCAATTTTGAAGGTAAATGTAAAAATAATGAGTTTTATTGCACTTTTACACCGTCAATAGTACTTCTTGAACAACAAAATAAGTTTGATAACATTGCAAAATTTATGAGTTTTGTGGAACAATCTACCAATATAGCAGATTAACTGGTATAGCTAATGTTTTTGATTTCTCAAAAGACTTTACACTAACTAATGTTAAAATTGTAGTAACTGCTGATTAGATTTGCATCGTCACCTTAAAAATGTATTAATTTAATGTTTCTAACTTGATATTTCGTCACTCAATTAACTTTCTAAATTGTAAATGAAAAAAGATATTCTATTCTTATTACCAGGGAATTAATTGAATTTTCGTTTTAGTTTAGGACAGCAAATAAAGTTTTATTAAAGTTGGATCAATGCTTACAATGTTCTGACATTCACCCTTAACCATTTCTTTTACCAGTGGATTTTTTTAATAAGTGTATCTTTTTTTACGAATTACGCAATATATTTACCATTTATAACACCACTTCTGTTTATGTATTTGGATTATGTCCATATTATTGCTTCAGAAAAATATAATATTTCCAAAAATTGTTAATACTTAAAATGAGTTTTTCAGTGTTACTATGGGTGAAGCTTGCGCCAAGATTTTTACATTGCCCTATTATACCTCCAATACGATGCTACAAGAAATTAACAATTTTACTGTTTAAAATATAAGCATTTTAAAATGTGCTTCTATATTCAGTGACAATACTTACCCGAGTAGCGCAAGGGTTTGAAGTAAGCCTATTTAATATTAAAATCCATTTACGAAAATTAAGCCGTTTAGCGTCTTAGTGCGTATAAAATGTGTCTAGAGACCTGCTGCTTAAAAGCAATCATTGGCACGTAGAAGTTATGCTAGTTGCCGCCCTAGCTGGCGTTACGGCAATATCTGCCTTTTAACGAGAACGCCAAATGTACTTAATAATGAAACATATTGGGCAGTTATTCTAGGTCTGAAAGCTCGCATAATTTTTCGCATTTACTTTACTCGCGAAGTACTAATATCGCATTCAAGATGTTGTTTTGTACATAGGCCATTTCTGTTTTAACTGTGTCATATGAAAACTCAATAACAAACAAAAAAGATGAATACAAAAGTAGTACACGGTGAGGTGTATGCAAGAGCTCCTTCAGATCTGCATGAGACAACTGTGCAAGTACTAGAAGAAGCAGAATACTTGCGGGCACCAGTAGAGATGGCAGTGGCGATGCACCGCTGTGAAGAGACACGCGTATGTGCCGATCTTCATCTCGCCCAACTACATGACTTTCCTGAGATCGAAACTGTTGAGAGAAGTCGCGGAGTAGAAACTTCAGCCAACCCCCATAAAATCAATTGAGTTCTGCGGCTTTCACATGCAGCGAAGTCTTACTACGATGAGAGGGAATATGCCTGAAGTGGAGCAATTTTTATTTTTGTAATCACAGGTGATAACATTTACAACGTGTCTCATTCCAACAACAGAACCACTTCAAGGGGCGATTTCCGAAAACAGTGTACTATGCTCAACCAAAATGAGGATTTCATCAGAACAACATAGTAGTATATAATAGGGCATACTGAAACTGTCTTCTGGTTGTGGTGTCTGTGGCCGGTGGTGTCGACCTGCATGACGTCACGACGGCCATCTTGGATGGGTATGAACTTGGCCTATGACCCTGACCTTGAATTTGACCTTCAAAACTTGTCAAAATTGTCCAAAATTGGGCAAATTTTGTCCAAAATTCCTCAAAAAATCGACAAAATTTCCTTTTTTTTGGAAAAAAATTCCGCCAAAAAATCTCAAAAAATTCCACAATTCAAAAATTAGGATTTTAAAATCCTCAAATGTCGTTTGGCCCTAAAAAATAACCCAAATTCCTAAAAACGGCTTAAGCATCCATGTCTAAAGCCTCCGGTAAGCCATTTCTAGGAATAAGGATATCATGACCGCCATATTGGGTTATGACGTCACCGTTGCAATTTCCGTTACGGTCGCCATCTTAAAAATCTTTATTTATTATCCGATTTTAATTAATAATTTTAAAAATTATAAAAAAATTAAATAATAAAATTTTAATAAAAAAAATTGCTTTTATGACACGTAGCTTGGATTCATCGGTTCGATACCGGTGAGGGCAAAAAAATAAATAAAAATGGTGACCGATCCTTCTACCCCGTGGTGGCTGCTGGCAGACTGACCCCCACCACTTTGTTAATAGCATATATATCATCCGGCAGTATGATGTCACGACTGCCATCTTGCATTCGTTGCTGGAAGCCATCATCATTGTATCGTCGGCTAGAGTGAGCTGATGCCATGTTAGTTTAATTCTTATCCGCCAGAGTGCAGTAATCATTTATTATTACTGTGACACCCGCCTTCTTGTCATTTGGACGCCATCTTGAAAATCCGTAAATTTAATGCTAGAGATGCGGGAAAAAGTTCAAAATTCATTAAATATAATTGGCAATAAATATAATGATTGATTAGATCGACTAAGGTCCTTGGTTCGAAACCAGTAAGAGCAAAAAATAAAAAAACAACAGATCCTCCACAGAAGCTACCTACAGACTGATCTACCAAGGTACATATATCGTCAGCTGATATGACGTCATGTCCGCCATCTTGTCTTCATTTGCTGGAGACCACCATCTAGTTTTCGTCCGCTGGAGTGTGGCGATACCATGTTAGTATAATTTTCTTGTCACCATACCCTGGTCCTCAACTGTTGGCATTGAACTTTGACCTTGAGCTTTGACCTTGAACTTGAACTTTGACCTTGACCATGAAATTTGAATTTGACCTGAACTTTGACCTTGACCTTGAAATTTTGACCTTGACCTTGAAATTTGACTTTGTCCTTGTCGACCGTCATGGATCCCACATTTTATATTCAGTACATGCTACCAGGAGCTACCACCTGCTGGAGTACACCATCTTGTGTTTGTACTCGTCTTATAAAGTACATTTCCATCTGGATAATTTTATTCTAACCCGCTACAGTGCAGTAATCATTTATTACCGAGGTTCCCCCGCCATCTTGAAATTTGGGCGCCATCTTGAAATCATGTAATTATTTAGCTAGAAATTCGGGAAAAAAATTCAAAATTCATCAAAAAAATCACTCATTAATTTACATATTGAATCGCTGGATTCCTGCCTCGAAGCGATACTTGAACAGTGACAAGTGTAAGTAAATATTAAATAAATTTAATATTCTGTTTTTCCATTACCTTTCGCGGAGTTTATAAATCATTCTCTCTTCAAAAATAAAACCCAAGTCAATGTACGACAATGTTCGACGAACTAAATACGTTGCCGATAAGCCTAACATGAAAGTCTAGTTTTTCAAGAATCTGAATAACCTCTAAACCGTTCATGTACAAAGCCATACATACATATAGACCAAGCATCTTCGAACCGAGAGACCGGGTCATAATCCATGTCAGACATATAGACTAGTTATTTCCGAACCTCACGACCTTCCTCATCGTTAGCTAATCATATTCAATTGAACCAACGGATCATGTTTTTTACGCTTATAAGAGGACCAAGAATCCAACAAAAAAAGGCAGCACATTTGGAAGCACCGTCAACGAAATGGTAGCACATTTGGAAGCACTATCAAAAAAAGGAAGCACATTTTGGAAGCACCATCAACAAAAAGGAAGCACATTTGGAAGCACCATCAAAAAAGGAAGCACATTTGAAAGCACCATCAACAAAAAAGGCAGCACATTTGGAAGCACCATAATCAAAAAGGCATCACATTTTGGATGCACCATCATTAAGGCAGCACATTTTGGAAGCACCATCAAAAAAGGAAGCACATTTAGAAGCTCCATCAACAAAAAAGCAAAATGGAAGCACAAGTTACGAGAACTAAGTCTTAGTTAGAAATCAGAATACAAGAAATAAAAACATTAAATTTTTATAATTTAAATTATTAATTTATTTCTTTACATTGTACAAATGCAAGAAAAACATGTCATTATTGTATGTAGCCAGCTTTCCTCAGTTCTTTGAGTATGAAGGATATTTCTTTGATGCACGAATAGTTTCCTGCACAAAGCGAACCATGTAGAAGTCTTAGCCGGTCAACCAATATGATTGGATCTTTCTATAATGTGTAATCATTCTCTTATACCACCATCTTCCTTGCACGTTTATAATAAATATTATGATCTCTGGTGTCTTCCGTTTTACCACCAACCTCAGGGTAACTTTCATTTTTGAGACGGTGATCATCACAAGCTTGATCAGATTTATTTAATATATCACGTCGTTTCCATCGTTTCGGTCTCAGGACACTACCACATTCTTCGATCTTGTCAGCTTTAGGTGCTTCATCACAGTCTATGTCTTTGTCAACAGCCTCAGAGTCAATGTAACAATAACCGTAGAAGGCATCGTCTTCACTCAGATTACCGTAAGAATTCGATGTTGATGATGTCGAAGTGTCTTCATCGTCTTCATGCTTCCTTTTTAGGAGTGCATCATTTTAACAAAGTATGAAAGATCTACTTGAATTCGGCTGGAATATATTCTCACTTTTCACGTTAAGGATTCTTCCATTGTCTTCATTCTTCCATATATCATCAACCTCCTTCAATTTAAGTTCTTTGTCGAGATCGGAAGAGCCAGGATAATTATTGTAATGCAGATCACATTTCCTTAAGGCCCTGTCACACTGTCAAATTTATTGTCTCCAATATATTGGACAACAAAATTTGAAGGGTGATTTTGGATGAAATACGTCTTCAAATATATTGTATTCAATATTATTTGATGAGCACTGTAAAATATATTTGAAGTCATTTCACACTATCAATTTTCTTTGAGTGAGCTCGTTTTACCAAACATTCTGTAGAGAACTGTAAATGACAGTATTTAGAATCAAAAACAAATTTTGGGTCAAGGAACGCGGGCTTTTTTAAGTAGGTTATATTCAAATTTATGTATATTGTGATCATACACAGTTTAAAATTCCAGGTGTTTGCAATGCCTGCATTAAGAGCATCAAAGTGTTATCTTTAAAAGATTTGTGCAATGGGAGTGCATGACTTGATGTAAGTTTTTGGACATACGCCATTGCTAAGAACTTTTTCTGTTGAAGAAAAACTAATAAATAAAATAAATAAATAAAAATAAAAATACTCAAAAAAAGATACAAAAAACACACAAAATTAAGCAAACAATTGCTGTTGTCAACAAGGATATGAACACCACAAAATATTCCGAAACAGGAATATGGTCAGCAAACAAAGAAAAAACAAAGAAAAATGTACTAAGAGAACGAAAAAATCCCCACAAATGATGACAACACAAAAATATTGAAACCCAAAATAATTCAGCACAACAGTTGAAGCGAGACAAAAAACATGACAAAACGAAAAAACAAACAAATACAATAGTTTTACCTAAACAGAAACAAGCGACGTTTCGGGAACTGCTATCTGCTCCCGTCCTCAGGCAGAGACGCACATGGTACGGAAACACAGGTGCGACTGAGAAGGGGATTTTTTTTTTTTTCCTAACCTAACTAAAACTAAGTGTATTTGGGAGGGGTCCGGGTTAGGGAGGGACCTAAGTGCGTCTCAGGCCGAAGCCTATACGCCTTAGTCATGCAGGGATTAGCCATGCAGGGAGAGGGTCGCATGCATCGTGTGCTAGGAGGGGATTGGCCAGCCATGGCAGCGATTGGCGCCATGACTAACTCCCCTCACTCTTAACTCTAGACTAAACTACTAGATAAGTTGGGCCCAGGTAAAACCTGCATAGACACAGGGAAAACCCTGGGCACTTTCATGCGGGATGCCAAATTTCATGCATTAATTTCAGGCAGGTTCAATACGGGAGAAAGAAGGATGGTTCAGGAAGAAGAGTTGGTCAGAGCAGAAAGAGTCTACCATGCGGGGTTTGGGCGCTTGGACTTAAATGTCCGCATTGTTTGTTGTTCTGCAGTTCTGGATCTTCTGACCAGGGACGCAAGCGCCCCTGGTGGTGGCTGGCCACACCGGGCCACCCACTCCGCCTCCAGTAGCACCTAAACTAAAAGAAGAAAATTAGAACACCTTACTTACTAAACATACACAAACAGAACATATTTCACTATGTGTACGCTCTGCTAGTGCGGAGCGTAGGCTACATTATTTAAGATATCTTAAAGCTAATAACTTAATATGAATTAAACTATTATATTTTTGGTATTTTATTTGATTTTTTTGTTTTTATTATTTTTAATTTTTCTCTCTTAGCCTAATATATTATATTACTTTATTTAGTATCTTAATATCTACGCACTTAAATATAGTGGTAGAACTGCCAACATATAAAGTCACAGGCGAATGGGAACAGAGCACTCGTATTGTTTTAAATATTCAAAATTTTAAGTAGTCATGCCCTGCAGCAGTGGTACCCATCGGAAAGCAGCATGCCACTCGTATCGGCAACCCCAGCTCGATCGGTGTTTATTTGCACTAACTATCCGGGCAAACACGTATCACAGGACACGACTTCTACCACTAATTTTAAATTATATCGTCGCGACGCACCACAGGCCTACCATGCCCGGCAGCAAGCAGCATGCCACTCGTATCGGCATCCCCAGCTCGATCGGTGTTTACTTTCACTGAATGCGAGGGCAGAGGGCAGGTTTAATGCAGTACGACACTCTTTGTCGCTACGTTTGGTAGCCTAACTATTTATTATTGTAATTAAGTATAAATTAACTTGAAGTTTCATTTTAATTCACGAGTAGTATTTTCATTGGCCGGACGAGTCGGCCAACCACAGCGCAGCTACGGGGGCCTGTGAGCCAGGATTGAAACCGGCATTTTATATTTCCGATGCAAATCCGGATCTTTGTCGCCAAGGGAGGAAATAAACGGATTTTCACTTAATTTACATTTATCATAGAATTTCTGAGTAGTCCTAACATAGTAGTCCTTTAATAATTCGAGTTTTAGCTCCCTATGCATGGCCCTGACGGGACAATACACAGGTGCTTCAGTCGCGATACGAATGCTCTTGTTCTGTATTCTCTGTAGCTTTTTCAGATGGGATTCTGCTGCTGTTGCCCACACTGGTGCCGCATAGGTAATAATGGGTTTAATTAGCGCGTTATATATGGTTAATCCGTTTTTAACTGAGCTACCTCGTCGTCGACTCATGACTGGATAGAGTGTCATTAATCTCGTGAATGCCGCCTTTCTTTTTGCTTCTATATGGTCGCGCCATAGTAATTTACGATCCATATGTACGCCTAAATATTTTACTACGTTTTTGTGCGGTATTTCTGCATTGAATAGCGTTAATTGCGGCCTATTTTCTAGTGGCGGGAGATGTTTCCGCGTAAAAACAATGGCTTCGGACTTTGTAGGATTAACTTTAATTCGCCATTTCGTGCACCAATTTTCTAGTGAGTTTAACGCAGTTTGAAGCCTTTCTGTTGCAAGATTTAAGTTGCGTGACCTACTAAACAATACTGTATCGTCGGCGTATAGGCCGAACTGTACTAGGCGATGCTCAGGTTTAAGCATGTCGTGTATGTAAATGTTAAATAAAACGGGCCCCAGTATGCTACCTTGCGGAACGCCTGCTCTGATTCGTTTCTCGTCTGACAGTGCCCCCTCTGTAGTGACTCTGAACGAGCGATTGGCTAAATACGAGGCTAATAATTTTATATAGCAGTCGGGGAAATCGGCTTGGTATAGTTTATAGATTAAGCCTGCGTGGAAGACTCTATCAAAAGCTTTCTCTACATCTATAAACGTTGCTACATTATAGCTGTTCCATGTAAACGCTGTTACTATTTCTTCCGTCATGCGTACTAGTTGTTGCGTAGTGGAATGCGCGCTGCGAAATCCGAATTGTTCATTCGGCAATATGTTTCGTTCTTTAATATGAGTATTGAGTCGTTGCAAAATTATGTACTCAGCTACCTTTGACATTATACTTAGTAAGCTAATTGGCCGATAGTTTTGTGGCATTGTTTTATCTTTACCAGGCTTATGAAATACCATTACGTTGGCCTGTTTCCATTGTGAAGGGAAATATTGCAATTTAAACATGGCATTTATTAATTCAGCTAAGTACTCTAAAATTTCATCAGGCAGTTTCTTAAGGACAACTGCCTGTATGCCATCTATTCCCGGAGCTTTACGCGGTTTCATACGTTTAATAGCCTGCTTAACTTCCTGCGATTGAGTTAGATAAGGCTCTGAAGTTAAAGGCTGATTTAGTTTTATTCTTAATTCCCTATATATCATTGCATTAAATATTGGGTCGCAGGGCTCGATATTAGGTTTAAATGCTTCTTCTAATGTGTCCGCGAATGCCTGTGCTTTATCTATTGGTGTATAAGCGACTCCAGTATGGGTTTGTAATGGAGGAATTTTATCTGTCTTGTGGAGGAACCGCTTTGTCATACTCCAGGTGCTACCATCTTGCACCTGGAGCTGGGAGACTTTCGCCTCCCATTGGCTGTCCCTCCACAGAGTTATCTCATCGGAAATTATTCTTTGTAATTCATTAATACGCGCTTTAATGTCACGCTGTCTACGCCTAGTATGTTCGCGCCTTAGTCTACTTTTCTGTGATATTAAGTCCCTTATGTATGCCGGCAGCTCTCCCTGCTTAAACTTAACCTCCTTTACTGGGATGCACGAGTTTATTGCAGTTTGTATATTTACTGTGAGTTCTGTTACTGCTGTTTCAATACTTTCTTTAGTTTCTAGGTTGGCAGCATCGGCTGCGGGCACGTTATCTAATAGATGCGTCTGAAAGCCTCGCCAGTCAGCTTTTTTATAGTCTTTGATTTTTCTCGGCGGATTGGTGTCAGTGTCCGCGTCATCGAATATTAAATGTACTGGGAAGTGGTCAGACGACAGTTCATGGACGACTCTGAGTTCGAATCCCGTTTGGACTCTCTTATTTAAAACGATATCTAGTATGTCGGGGGTTTGCCTTAGTGCTCCGCTATCGTGTGTGGGCTCTGAGGGAGCATAAACTTGATAATTTTTATTAGACTCATGCCGTTGCAGCAGGAAGCCATTGGCTGTGTTGCTCCGACAGTTCCAATCCTTATGCTTGGCATTAATATCGCCAACTGCTAAAAATGCAGGAGCTGAGCCATATAATATGTCCAGCTCATTCAAAGTGAGAGACCTACCCGGCCGTGCATACATGGAAATAAGTACTATGTGTTGGTTGTTGATTTTAATATTTATTGCAACAGTTTCTAATTCATTAAATGCAGGTAAATAAAATTCGGTGTGCCTAATGCTTCTGTGGACCACTAAGGCCACCCCTCCGCTTCTGGTGTCACGGTCGCGCCTGTAAACATTATAGTTTGATATCGTTAATCTATCTGTTGGTATTAGGTGAGTCTCATTGATGGCCGCGATTTTAATCTTATATTTTAGTAAATGATCTGTAAACTCGATTATTTTGTTTCTAATTCCTCGTGCATTCCAGTAGAGGATGGTACCTAAACTACTGTCTACGGGATTAGTGTTCGTGACAGGACCTAAATTAGGGGTGTGCGGCATTGAAGCTGGCCGCTAGTGTCTGCACGAAGCCCATGGTGGCTTGTATCTTTTCCTCAAGGGACATGGCCGCGTCGCACCAGATGGCCATGAGTTGGCACATCGGCTCAAGGGCCTGGGACAGGTTTGGGTCCTCAATAAATGTTTTGGACTGGCCCACGACCTTTAGAAATGCCTTAGGGTCGGGACCTGGCTTACGAGTGGAGCTGGGCTGCAGCGGAGCAGTTGGCAACACTGCAGGCGCTGACTCGATCTGCATTCCAGTGTCCTCGTGCTCGTGATTCACCCGGGACGCCACTGGGATTGGCTTCGTGCGTGGTGCGATGGGGGGAGGGGGGGCGGGGTGCTGCGGGGCAGGCTGTACCTGCCTTGGAGCAGGCTGTTCCTCCGGGGCCCTCTTCCCCTTTCCATTTTTATGTCCCGAATGGTGTTTTTTCGGGGCTCTCTGGGGCTGTGGCTGCCCTCTGGGCCTCCAAGAGTTGGCCACAACAGGGTATTCCAACTCGTACCTGTCGTCCAGCACCGAGTACTGGTTGGGGCTCTGCCACTGTTGAGGAACAGGGCAGCTGGGGCCGCGCCATACCTGTCTGGGGGGCTGGGGCTGGTAGCTGGACGAGCCAGCTTGTTGTGACTGAAAGTGTGTTTGCGCCGCAGCTGCAGCTCGCTTGTTTTCGCGAATTGCACGCTTTGACTGCAGCTCCCTTTCCTTGCGTTCCTCCTGCGGGAGATAGCGCCAGTTTTCACGCTTGTAAGCCTGGCACCCTCTGTAGTTGGCGCAGTGCGGGCCCTTGCAGCTCGCGCACTTTGCCTTGTTCCTGTCCCCTCCCTCGGGGCAATTCTCTGTTTTATGGCCCTTGCTGCACCAGCGGCACACAGGAGATGCTCTGCAGCCTTTCGTGGGATGCCCAAAACGCTGGCAGTTGCCACACTGCATGGGACCTTTCGGGTGGCGGTAGTCCTCGACACGAATGCTGAGGTTACAGAATGTTTTTATGGCGTAAATCCTATCTGAGTTTACGGCCTTCGGGAGCTCAACCACAAGTTTATTTATTGGGCGCCTGGTTTGCCTGTTGCATAGGAACCAGAAGTTCTGTACGGGCAGGCCCATTTTTACGAACTCTGCCTGGATAAATTCTTTGTCGATGCTGCTGTGCACCCGACAAAAGACGAATTTATTAGGGATCTCGTCTGGCTGCAGTAGAACAGAGTGCTGCACACCTGCCTGCTCTAATGCCTGTACTGCACGATGGTAGTCCTCTATCGTGGCAGTGTGGATCATTAATTGATCGTGGCCTCGACTTACGCACGTCCATGTCATATGGAGAGCTGCGTCCAGTGCAGCTTTGATGACCGGGTAGCTGTGTCCTTGGTCTACAAATACAAACAGGGGTTTAACCTGTACTTTCTTTGCCTGAGGGGCAGGGTTCTGTGGCGCAGGGATCGTGCCTGTATTTGCACTCGCAGCCGGCTGGATGGCTGAGGCGCCACCCTGTCGCCGCGGTTGTTTACGCGCACGCTCAGCGTGCTGGCGCGCGATGGCGGGGTTGGTGAGGGGGGGGGGGGACGCAGCCTGTCGCGGTTTTCCCCTGTTTTCACCTTCTTGCTCGAGACTGTGATGAATCCGTCATCGCTGCTCATCTCTGCCTCGTCCTCGCTCGGCAAGGGCACATTGATTCCCTTCATCTGTATCTCTGTACTGTTATTTCTCTGTACAGTAGACATCCTACAACACACTCGCACCCACTGACCAACAAACCTGAAATTAATCGAGGTTTGCGGCTAGGCTGTAGGGGCAGCTACGCCCCGGGCGTTTTGTGTGCTTACACTCTTAGCCTATATTCTCTATACCACCTCTGTCCTGTGTACAAGTACACAGGCTATACTAGTGCGCGGAGCTCCTCTTCTCACGTCCGTCCTCTCTCGCGTCGCCCGCCCTGAGAAGGGGCTGCCGCCGTTTCCTCATATGCTCGGCCGGGAGCGTGTGACAGCGATACCGGGAACTATTACGTTCCCATAACTCGCTATGTGGTCGCCAATATAAATAGTGCAACCCCGTCACTTTGATCGAATCATTGGAAACGTCGGCGGGGCGCGATGTGTGTGATTTTAAGATTAAAGGTGGCTCACGGTCCAGAAGAAGTAAAATAGCTGTCGCATGTTGCTTGGCTCTATTTTTAATAGTGTAGGTGTCAGGCGGGGGGAGGTCACCCTTTCCCCTCAGTTAGTTGGCTAACTGATGCATGAGAGTGTCGTGATGTCTGTATTTAGAGGCGTGTGGAGTGTGCGCAAAAATGGCCTAATTAATTTCTTTGTGTGAGTGTAGTGTATAGCTCCAAGGCCGCACATACCCGGCTGACCAAGCAGGCATATCATCGTGTAAGTTTACCGATGTGTAGGAGAAATTACATAGATTAGTAAACACCTGGCCGCCTTAAGGACCGAACTATTGCGTTCCAGTATAGTTCGGTCAAAGTTAGGCTAAACCAGTATTGCTGTAGTTAGCCCCCAGGCTGTTGTCGTCTAAACCTGAAAAATAGAGAGTGAAATTAGTAAATGAATGTCATCCTATTCTATTATTGTTCGAGCAGAGAGATGCCCTCGTCCAGTTTTTTTTTTTTTTTTTTTTTTTTGTCGCAATTCAAAAACCCATGCCTTCCGAAACGCGGCCGGCACTGGAGGTGAAGCCTGCCAGGCGGGTCTCGCCCTTCAGGCATACGGAGTCAGCCCTAACACACAGGCAGTGGACCGCTGCATGGGTCAAAACCTACACCTGCATGCTTCGGACCATTTCGAATTAGCAAGAAAATGAAAGTTACATTAATGAATTAATTAATAATGGCTGGGGAAAACAACTAGCAAGGACTAGTGGAGGAGGTGGGGGAAGGAAAGATTTGGTAATTAAAGGAATTTGGGCCTGCGGTCGAGTTGTCGCTGGTTTATAATTAGAGCCCCGCTGGGTCAAAGGTAGTGTTGACGCAATAAAATAGAGCCCCGCTGGGCCAAAAGTAGTGTTGACGCAATATTTACGAGTCCTGGGCATGTCAATCATTGGCTAGTCCAATGTTGATTATTTGCACCGCAGGACGTAGACAGGCACATCGGGGCCAGAGAGAAACGTCTGCTATGTTTGCTAAGTTGCCCTGCGTACATGGGATGTGTGGATTCTAGTATAACCTGGCTTAGGCAAGTCGCGGTTTTTTAAACTGTCGCTGTGCAGCTGGGTCGTAGTCCGGAAGTGAATTCATATAAGTATTGGCATGTTCAGGGAGCTGGCCATAAAAAGACCTGTTTTGCCGTTTTATATATTCCTCTACATATTCTACTTTGAGTAGCTGGTGTACTTCTAGTGTGCTGGTGTACCAGCCGCAATCTGCAATGGCTCTAAGAAATTTATTTTGAGTGACCTGTACTTTATCGATATGGCATTTTGCTGCATAGCCCCAGATTTCGCAAGCATATAATAATTGAGGGCGAACTATTTGTAAATACAGCTGTAATTTTTTCTTTCTAGGAAATTGGGGGGCCTTAAACATTGAGTATAGGCTGCGCAAAGTGCCTCGCGCAAACTGTGTCACCTTAGTGGTGTGAACTTTCCAGGTGAGCCTGGTATCTAGAGTTAAACCTAAATATCTAGCCGATTTAACAAATGGTATGGCTTGATTAAAAATTTTTAATTCGCGGTCGGGGGCGGTGTATTTTTTAGTTAAAATTAAAGTTGTGGACTTGGCTCCATTTATTTTAATGCGCCAGCGAGTGTACCATTGTTCGAGTGAGGTAAGCTGCCTCTGAACTTTGGTTAAAGCAAACTTCAAATTCGGGGATTGATATATTATTGCAGTGTCGTCTGCATATAATTGCACGTGGGCATGTTCCCGCGGGATGTCGGCTGTGTAAACATTATAGAAAAAGGGTGAGAGTGGGGACCCCTGCGGCACACCTGCTGTCAGCTCCCGAGTGGATGATTTCGCCCCCTCTATTGATACAAAAAATTTTCGACGCCATAAATAGTGGGCCACCAGATGAATATACGTGTCTGGAAAGTTAAATGTAATTAATTTTTGAATTAAGCCAGGTATCCAAACTTTGTCGAAAGCTTTTTCCGCGTCTAGCATCGTTGCGACAGTAAATTTCGCTCGTGAGTTAAAACCGTCAGTGGCCTCTTCAATGAGCTTAATTAGGGGGTGAGAGGTAGAGTGGCCCCTTCTAAAACCAAATTGGTTATCTGGAATGACTTCGTGTTCGTCCGAATGGTGTTGAAGTCGTTTGAGTAAAATTTTTTCGAAAATTTTACTCATGCTATTTAGGAGGCTAATAGGTCGCCTGTTTTGTGGTAGTGACGCATTTTTTCCCGGTTTCGGAATGGTGATAACTTTAGCTAGTTTCCATGACGCTGGGTAGGATTTAAGAATAAAAATAGCATTTATTATTTTAAGAAAGTATTGTATAGCCTGAAATGATAATTTCTTTAAAGTATCAAAATTTATTCCGTCAGGTCCGCCTGCTTTATTTTTTGGTCGCGAGTGAATAGCTTCTAAGAGCTCTTTAATTGTTACGAGTTCCGGCTCGGCTTGTGGAACGATTTGTAAATAGTTATTAACAGCTACTGTCGTGGTCCTAGTAAACTGAGGCTCGTTTATGTCCTCGTTTGGTGAAAATTGTTTTTCAAAAATGTCTGCTATAGCATTTGCTTTATCTATCGCGTCATATTTAATGCCCGCGTTTGTAACAATGGCCGGTGTGGAGATAAATTTATTTTTCCCTCGTAAATTGCGTGTGAGCCGCCACATTTGCCGAGGTTGAGTTGCGCACTCTGTTATTAAGTTTCCGTATTTTTCTATTTTTAAATCTTTAAGTTTTCGCGAGACTTGAGCTTTAAGGCGATTGTATTCAGTCCTAGCTTGCGGTGTTCTCGTTCGTTGATAAGTGTTGCGCGCCTGCCGTTTTAAAACGATTAGCATGTCTACATCTGGGTAATTTATTCGCGTAAATTCTCTTTTATTCACGATTTTCGTGTGTTTTTTGCGCACGTCTGTAATTGTGTCGGTGAAAAGTTTTACGTGAGTTTCGAGCTCATCTGCTGTGTCTATCGCTGGAGTTTCTGTAAAAGTTAATTCCAGGTCTTCGCGAAATTTGTCCCAGTCGGGAATACCAAAAGTGCGGCTAAATATCGCTGCGCAAAATTGAGCATTAAAAGTTTATTGAATAAGTACCGGAAAATGGTCTGAGTCAAGCTCATCTAATTTTTCTGAAATAACCTGCGCACCTGGTATGTTTGTAAGAGCTATATCTAATATGTCAGGCATGCCACCATTCGTTGGATAGCAAGTTGGCGAGCCTGGAGCAAAAATTTCGTAATTATTTGCTACCGAATGATCTAATAATTTTCTGCCTGCTGGGTTAGTATTTTTGCATCCCCAGTCTTCGTTTTTGCTGTTTAAATCGCCTGCGATGAAAAAGTGTTGCTGTGGATTAATTAATTTATTTAAATCCCTAGAAAGTAGTGGCTTATCTGGGGGTTTATATACTGCCGACATGCAGACATGCGCATTTTTATTACGAATATTTATGCTGGTGGCCTCTAGGTGCTCTAAGCCAGTTATTTCTATCGGATGGTGATGAATCCCGTGTTTAATTAATATGGCTGTGCCGCCCCCACGAGTGGCGCGGTCAGTGCGGTAAGTGGTGTAACCACAAATATTAAATCGATGATGCGGTGATAGGTGAGTCTCGGTAATGAATGCCACATCAATCCCATATATTACAAGGCACTGTTCCAACTCGTACGACCGAAGGCGGAGACCACATGCATTAAAGTTTAGGAGTTGTAGTGTTTTCCCCATGTTTACTGCCATTTACTGGAGCACTGTCGCAAGTGCTTCCAATAGAATGGTTTGGCGGTATTTAATGCTCTCGGTGGAGCGGATGCGTGCGTAATACGGTTCGAGTGCCTTCACTAAATTCCAATAATCGCACATGCGCAAGATCTCTGCGAGTTCCGCGAGGCTAGTGATATTATTATTTGGCTGTGCTTCTGGCGCGGTTTCTGTTCTATGTTGCTGGCTCTTCTCGACGCGAGCCTGCACGATTTCCGTTGCCGTGCGCCGTGGTGCGCTTACGCCTGACGTAGCTGCCGCGTATGACGTCGAAGCTACTGCCTGTGTTTGATTTATGCCCGGTTGGCTGGCCTGCTCGCTGGGCCGTGCGTTTCGCGGACTGCGCTCTGTTGTTGTTGTTGTTGCCCGGTGCACGTGTTCCCTGGTGGGTGCGGGGGGAGGGGGGAAACTTTCCCGCGTCGGTGCGGCCGGCTGTGCTCGCGAGGCTGTGCGCGCAGCTTTTTGTGCTGCCTGTTCCGCGGCGGCCTGTCTACGCGACTCTACAATCTTCAAAAACGCGGGGCACTGTCGCCAGGCCGCGGTGTGGCCTGTCTCTTTACAGTTCGAGCACACCTTTGGTGCCTCCTCTGGGACTGGGCATTCGCTGCGGGGATGCGAACCCGCGCACCTGATGCATTTAGGTACTTCTGAACAGTTTCCGGTGGTGTGTCCGAAGGAACTACACCTCTTACAGAGCGGGACGTCTTCCGCGCGAGTCGTGTACCGCTCAATCTTTATACCACTTGTGTAGTATAGTTGTTTGACGGCGTAGATGTCGTGCGCGCTAGGTGCCACGCACACTACGAATGACGGTGTTGGCTCGAAAAACTCTTGCCCTGAGTTGCGGTCTGTTAGCCGCCGACTGAGCTGTTTGATGAAATTTACTTTAAACCCGAGCGCGGTGAGCTCCTCAGAAATCGCATCAACCGGCGTGAATTTACTCAAATTCTTGATCACTACTTTTTCCCCTCGCTCGCTGGGCTGGGAGAAAGTGTGGAAAGGCACATCGTTTGCTTTAAACCAAGCGGTCGCTTTGTCTTGGTCCAATTTGCCATCAAATGTTATGCGCACTTCTTGACGCTTCGTCAGCGTCATTCGGTTTTTGATGCCGAGTCGCGCGAAGGCAGGGCCCAAGCTGCCGATTGCCTGACTGTTGCGGATTACGAATGGTACGCGTTTGTAGCGCGGAGCCTCGTCAGTCGGTGTCCGTTGTTGCGGTGTCGGTACCGCTTGTGACGCATCGCTATTACGCCTGCGTTGTCTACGCTCAACAGTGGTGAAGCCACTGTTGTCGTCCTCGGTTGTGGTGGGCTGGAGCCCTGACGGTTTTTTAGACTGAACAGAGTGTTCAGTCTCTGAGTCGCTGCCCTCATGCGTGCGCTTCGTCGCGGTGCCGACCTCCATCTCCTCGTCGCTACTACTCATCGCAAGTAGGTGCCCCGCCTTGAAAAAAGCAGGGCACACAACAGGCGTATCGTCCGACCTAACTAGCGTGGTATTCCTATCTGTTCGCCGCGTCCTAGCTACCTATCGAACCTAGCACCTTACGCACTGGCCACTGACCTGAGCTTCCTTTTTAGGAACGCCAGGCTAGGCAAAGAGAGAGGCTGACCCTTCTCCGACCAGCACGCGGTAAAGAATGCTGCTGTGTGGTGTCAGTTCTGATCTAGATCTAGTCACATCCCAGAAAAAACTAGATCAGAACTGACACCACACAGCAGTAAAGCACCCCACATTTACGGTCTTCCAAAGATTCATAAACCCGACATGCCTCTGCGCCCGATCATCAGTTGTTGTAATTCCCCATGCCAGAAACTATCAAAATATCTCCTGAAAATTGTTGAGCCACTAGCAGGACAGACAGATACATTTGTCAAAGATTCTAATCATTTTATTTCTATAGTCAAAACACTGAAAATAGAAAACAATGATACCCTGGTGAGTTTTGATGTCCAAAGCCTCTTCACTAATGTGCCAGTAGCCGAAACACTCAGCATTTTCAAGGCGAAATTGGAAGCTGATCCAACCCTAAAGGACAGAACTATAATACCAATCCCATCCATCATGGAAATGATTACCCTCTGTGTCACCACAACATATTTCCAGTTCAAGGATATTTTCTACAAACAGACCGATGGCATGGCAATGGGCTCTTCTCTTTCACCATTTATGGCCAATATATTTATGGAAAACTTTGAGCAAGAAGCACTTAGCAAAAGTAATAGCCCTCCAAAAATCTGGCTCCGTTATGTGGATGATACCTTCACTGTCTGGCAACATGGACCTGAAACTTTGGAGGAATTTGTGAACCACCTCAACTCTCTGAGGCCATCAATAAAATTCACATATGAAAAAGAAACCAAAGGTAGCATTCTTTTCCTGGATGTACTAGTCAGCAGAAAAAACAACAGCCTGGAAACAAAAGTATACAGGAAACCTACGCACACAGGCCAATACCTTAATTTTGCATCCAACCATCCCAAAACAACAAAAACTGGCATAATTCACACACTAACCAACCGAGCTGAGATTATTTGTTCTGATGAGAAATCTATTGCGGTTGAACACAATCATATAAAAAAAGAACTCATAGCCAATGGTTACCCTGTCAACACCATCAAACAGCATTTGAAATCCAACAAAACACTCAAATCCACAGAAACTGAGAAACCTGCAGGAACCCTAGTTATTCCATATGTTCAAGGGCTTTCAGAAAAAAATAAGACGCCTAGGAAATAAATATGGACTTCAAACAGCATTCCGTTCTAAATCTACTATTAAAAGTATTGTTACCAAGGTGAAACCAGCCACAGAAAAATTACAAACTCACAACTGTGTGTATCAAATCCCCTGTGAATGTGGCCACATGTACATAGGTGAAACTGGCAGAGCTCTATCCACCCGAATCAAAGAACACAAAAACAACTGCAAGAAGGGTGAAACCCTAAAATCCAGACTTGCTGAACATACATGGGAAAATAGCCACAAAATTCTCTGGGAAGACTCCACACCACTCATACAGGAATCCGATAAAATAAAAAGGAAAATCAAAGAATCAGCCTTCATTATTAGCAATAAAAATATTTTCAGCCAGCAGAGCATTGAATTAAAAAATATGTGGATCCCTTTGATAAAGAGAGAAACATCCCTGCAGCACAAAACAATAGCCAATACTCAACCCACCATAACCAATCCGCTTTAACTACATGGTGCACAGCCAATGGGGAGACAGCTCGTCTGTCATTGGCTGAGCAAGATGTAGCCCTTTCTCTGATAAATACCCTCATTTTCCAGCCCCTTCTCAGTCGCACCTGTGTTTCCGTACCATGTGCGTCTCTGCCTGAGGACGGGAGCAGATAGCAGTTCCCGAAACGTCGCTTGTTTCTGTTTAGGTAAAACTATTGTATTTGTTTGTTTTTTCGTTTTGTCATGTTTTTTGTCTCGCTTCAACTGTTGTGCTGAATTATTTTGGGTTTCAATATTTTTGTGTTGTCATCATTTGTGGGGATTTTTTCGTTCTCTTAGTACATTTTTCTTTGTTTTTTCTTTGTTTGCTGACCATATTCCTGTTTCGGAATATTTTGTGGTGTTCATATCCTTGTTGACAACAGCAATTGTTTGCTTAATTTTGTGTGTTTTTTGTATCTTTTTTTGAGTATTTTTATTTTTATTTATTTATTTTATTTATTAGTTTTTCTTCAACAGAAAAAGTTCTTAGCAATGGCGTATGTCCAAAAACTTACATCGAGCATCAAAGTGTTTCAAAAGCTGTAGCTGTAATTGCAATTGTAGCAAGTGTCAGTAAACTATCAGAGAAATCTAAGAAAAGGAAACGCAGATGGTGGACGAGACAGTGGATACTTTCCTGGCAAACAAAAGGTGTTTTACCCCTTTTTGTCATGAACTTCGATACGAAGATGCCGATTCATTTCAGAACTATTTAAGAATGGATTCTGAAAGTTTTGATCTTCTTTCAATTATGGAGTCTCGCATTGCAAAGAAGGATTCTCATTTGCGCCAGTCTATACCAGCAAAGCAGAGGCTGGCAGATACATTAATATTTTTGGCGACAGTGGAATCATTTAAGTCCCTTATGTTCTCTACAAGTATTCCACACAACACCATCACCAACACCAATTTGTGGTGCAATTTATAGTGCTCTTCAAAAACAATATTTAAAGGTATGTTTAGTAAGAATAAAACATATAATTAAATGTAAATCTGCAAGTAGGAATATCCCTTCTCATTCCCGCTTATTTTCTCACCCAACTAGCTGCTGTTGTATGGACACTTTCACTTGTATTTCATCAAAATTGTTCCTATACTTTAAAGTGAAAGTGTTAATTTTTGCTGTGTTTAGAAATTGGCAATTTTGTTTTATTTTGAATTAAGTGTGTTTACTGTTACAAACCTCAACCTGAGCCAAGCTAACTTCACCTCAGTCACATATCTCTTTTAAATAATTTTTTAAATGAGATATTAGACCAGGTAAGCTTGTTTCGTACAGCCTGGGAAGTATAGGCCTACTGACAAGGATCTGCTACACAAATATTTACATTCACGAAAAATGGTATTACTTTCAAAACTTAAATAATAATAATTGAATACGTAGGCAGAATTTTAATATTTCTAGGCCTTTCTTGCAAATCACCAGAGCTACTTGCTTACTCAGAGATGCTGCTTTAACATAGGTCAATACCATCTATTGTTAGGAAATTATGAGTCTATATTCCAGAAAATTCCAGACAATACTTAGAGTAGCAGCTATTGTGAAATAAGGTGAACAATGACTTATAAGAAAGATTGATTGGGTAAGCCAAAATAATTTTAGTTACATTAAGTCTCTGAATTGAAATATTTTAAATTTTATTTTAGACGTTATTAATTTGGATTTGTAGGTAAAAGTTCCGAAATGCATATCCTAGTTGATACCTCATTCCCGATGGCACATTTTGGACGCAATGCTTGCTGTTTTAATTTAGTGTATCAAAAATACCTGAACATTAGCAAAACTGGTATATCAATCAAAATAATGATCGTAAGTTAAATACAAGATGTTTTCTGTTTTAAGGACCATAATATTCCAAAACTACAGTAACTTTTTTTAGTCAAATATATTAACCTGCACTTCCGTACATACAGATTCAATTGAAGGAAAATATACAATAACAATTATTCCAGCTGGAAATAAAATAGTATTAGTTCAATTACTGCATTTCTTTCCCATGTAGTATTCGCCATTGCTGATATAAAAACTATTACACTTCGGAAACGGAAACAAAAGCGGCCGCTTTATTTTAGATAACTCTGATTAGCTGATCCCATCCAACATCCAACATATTTTAGAACCAGTCCTATACGTAAAATATTTGAAGGCAACTCTAGAAATTTCATCTCTCAAATAAACATGGCTGCGATAGTGACGTTTAACGTGACGTCACAACCCTCAAATATATTGGAACCAACATATTGGAAGGTGTTGGAAGCTAAAATTTGACAGTGTGACAGGGCCTTTAGTCTAGTAGATTCATCGTGGTCCTCTAGCTTGTACGCAGGCTTGGCGTTACAAGTTCTGCCATGTCTTTTTAGGCTCTCTCTCCACGTATACGACTTGCTACATCGAACACAACTTATCATATTGCGTAGTGGGTTTTTAACACAGTCATTCTTCTCGTGTTGTCTTTTATTCTTTCTCAAGATAAACACTTTGCTGCAAAACTTACACCTATGTTCTTTTGATACAGCGTCAGATCCCAAATTGGAATTCATATTAGTTACTGAGACTAATGACAGATACCAATTGAGTGTTTTAAATTAGATCCATTACTTAAATATAATTTTTTTTTCATATTTCATCAGCGAGAATTAATATATCTCATGCAAAGGTACTTGATGTATGTAGTTCTGCTTTTCAACAACAGATGTCGCCACATGTTTCTTGCAGGTAAATAATATTTAGTTCTTTTATGCGGGATGCGGGATGCTCACTAACGATCGCAAAAGAAGGATGGCTTCACTATACTCCAAGGAGAAGAAAGTTCGTCCTTCCTGTTAGTACTTCTTAGATTTCGCAGAGATTATTAATTTTTGACTGAGTAATGATATTTTTTTTTAATTTCCACCTGATAAAAATATGACAAGTGTTGATTAAGTAGCAGAAATTCACCAATTAAATGTAACCTTGAATAAATTAACATGACTCATTAAGTAAAATAATCCTTCATGCAGAGATCAATTGCTCATCTGTAACCAGAAGCAATTGCAGAAAACCATCAAAATATTGTCAAGTATAATCAGGAGCACACGGAGAAAAACATCAAAATATTGACAAGAATAATCAGGAGCACACGGAGAAAACCACCAAAATATTGACAAGAATAATCCGAAGCACTGGGAGAAAACCGCCACATGTTTTCTTTGATATCATACAATTGCAGAAAAAATAATTAAAAAAATCACAAAAAATTCAATAACTGATCCGCTTACTTGTGAACTTCTCATTGTTGTGCAAAGATAGAGTTCTAGTCCAAGCCAACTTGTAACGCCAAGCCTGCGTACAAGCTAGAGGACAACGATGAATCTACTAGACTAAGGAAGTGTGATCTGCATTACGACAATAATTATCCCGGCTCTTCCGATCTCGACAAAGAACTTAAATTGAAGGAGGTTGATGATTTATGGAAGAATGAAGACAACGAAAGAAACCTTAACGTGAAAAGTGAGAATATATTCCAGCCGAATTCAAGTAGATCTTTCCTACTTTGTAGAAATGATGGACTCTTAAAAAGGAAGCATGAAGATTATGAAGACACTTCAACATCATAAACATCGAATACATACGGTAATATAGGTGAAGACGATACCTTCTACGGTTATTGTTACATTGACTCTGAGGCTGTTGACAAAGACATAGACTGTGATGAAGCACCTAAAGCTGACAAGATCGAAGAATGTGGTAGTGTCCTGAGACCGAAACGATGGAAACGTCGTAATATATTAAATAAATCTGATCAAGCTTGTGATGATCACCGTCTCAAAAATGAAGTTACCCTGAGGTTGGTGGTAAAACGGAAGACACCAGAGATCATAATATTTATTATAAACGTGCAAGGAAGATGGTGGTAGAAGAGAATGATTACACATTATGGAAAGATCCAAACATATTGGTTGACCGGCTAAGACTGCTACATGGTTCGCTTTGTGCAGGAAACTATTCGTGCATCAAAGAAATATCCTTCATACTAAAGAACTGAGGAAAGCTGGCTACATACAATAATGTCATGTTTTACTTGCATTTGTACAATGTAAAGAAATAAATTAATAATTTAAATTATAAAAATTTAATGTTTTTATTTCTTGTATTCTGATTTCTAACTAAGACTTAGTTCTCGTAACTTGTGCTTCCTTTTTGCCTTTTTGTTGATGGAGCTTCCAAATGTGCTGCCTTTATGATGGTGCATACAAAATATGATGCTTTTTTGTTGATGGTGCTTCCAAATGTGCTTCCTTTTTCGATGGTGCTTCCAAATGTGCTGCCTTTTTGTTGATAGTGCTTCCAAATGTGCTTCCTTTTTGTTGATAGTGCTTCCAAAATGTGCTTCCTTTTTTTTGATGGTGCTTCCAAATGTGCTGCATTTTTGTTGAAGGTGCTTCCAAATGTGCTTCCTTGTAGTTAATGATGATTACAAAATGAGCTGCCTTTTTGTTGATAGTGCTTCCAAATGTGCTGCCTTTTTGTTGATGGGGCTTCCAAATGTGCTTCCTTTTTGATGGTGCTTCCAAATGTGCTGCCTTTTTGTTGATGGTGCTTCCAATTGTGCTGCCTTTTTGTTGATGGTGCTTCCAATTGTGCTGCCTTTTTGTTGATGGTGCTTCCGACTAGTGCTTTCGTTTTGTTGATGGTGCTTCCGAAATGTGCTTCCTTCATGATGGTGCATCCAAAATATGATGCCTATTGGATTATGGTGCTTCCAAATGTGCTGCCATTTTGGTTGATGGTGCTTCCAAATGTGCTACCTTTTTGTTTATGGTGCTTCCGAAAAGTGCTTTCGTTTTGTTGATGGTGCTTCCAAAATATGCTTCCTTTTTTGATGTTGCTTCCGAATGTGCTGCCTTTTTGATTATGGTGCTTTCAAATGTGCTTCCTTTTTTGCTAATGGTTCTTCCAAATGTGCTTTCTTTTTGTTAATGGTGCTGTCTTTTTGATTGGATTCTTGGTCCTCTTGTAAGCGTAAAAATCATGGTCCGTTGGTTCAATTGAATATAATTAGCTGACGATGAGGAAGGTCGTGAGGTTCGGAAATAACTGGTCTATACGTCTGACATTGATTATGACCTGGTCTCTCGGTCCGGAGATGCTTAGTCTATATGTATGTATGGCTTTGTACATGAACGGTTTAGAGGTTATTCAGATTCTTGAAAAACTAGACTTTCATGTTAGGCTTATCGGCAACGTATTTAATTCGTCGAACATTGTCGTACATTGTCTTGGGTTTTATTTTTGAAGAGAGAATAATGTATAAACTCCGCGAAAGGTAATGGAAAAACAAAATATTAAATTTATTTAGTATTTAGTTACACTTGTCAGTGTTAAAGTATCGCTTCAAGGGCAGGAATCCAGCGATTCAATATGTAAATTAATGAGTAATTTTTTGATGAATTTTGAATTTTTTTTTCCCGAATTTCTAGCTAAATAATTACACGATTTCAAGATGGCGCCCAAATTTCAAGATGGCGGGGGCACCTCGGTAATAAATGATTACTGCACTGTAGCGGGTTAGAATAAAATTATCCAGATGGAAATGTACTCTATAATACGAGTACACACACACAAGATGGTGTACTCCAGCAGGTGGTAGTTCCTGGTAGCATGTACTGAACATAAAATGTCGGATTCATGACGGTCGACAAGGACAAAGTCAAATTTCAAGGTCAAATTTCAGGGCCAAAATTCAAATTTCAAGGTCAAGGTCAAAGTTCAAGGTCAAGTTCAAGGTCAAAGTTCAATGCCAACAGTTGAGGACAAGGTTATGGTGACCAGAAAATTATACTAAAATTGTATCGGCACACTCTAGCGGACGAAAACAAGATGGTGGTCTCCAGCGGATGAAGACAAGATGGCGGACATGACGTCATATCAGCTGACGATATATGTACCTTTGTAGATCAGTCTGTAGGAATCTTCTGTGGAGGATCTGTTGTTTTTTATTTTTTGCTCTTACTGGTTTCGAACCAAGGACCTTAGTCGATCTAATCAATCATTTTATTTTATTGCCAATTATATTTAATGCATTTTGAACTTTTTCCCGCATCTCTAGCATTAAATATACAGATTTTCAAGATGGCGTCTAAATGACAAGATGGCGGGTGTCACAGTAATAATAAATGATTACTGCACTCTGGCGGATAAGAATTAAACTAACATGGCATTAGCTCACTCTAGCCGACGATACAATGATGATGGCTTCCAGCAACAAAGACAAGATGGCAGACGTGACGTCATACTGCCGGATGATATATATGCTATTAACAAAGTGGTGGGGGTCAGTCTGCCAGCAGCCACCACGGGGTAAAAAAGTAATTTCTTACAATATATATATTTAAATTTTATTATTTAATTTTTTTATAAATTTTAATTCTTTTTTCATTAAAATCGGATAATAAATAAAGATTTTAAAGATGGCGACCGTAACGGAAATTACAATGGTGTCGTCATAATCCAAGATGGCGGTCATGGTATCCTTATTCCTATTATTGGCTTACCGGAGGCTTTAGACATGGATGCTTAAGCCGTTTTTAGGAATTTGGGTTCTTTCTAGGGCATAACGACTTTTGAAGATTTTAGAAATCCTAATTTTGGAATTTTTGAGATTTTTTGGCGGAATTTTTTTCCACAAAAAAAATTTTTGTCGATTTTTGAGGAATTTTGAACAAAATTTGCCCAATGTTTTCAAATTTTGACAAGTTTTGAAGGTCATATTCAAGGTCAGGGTCATAGGTCAAGTTCATACCCATACAAGATGGCCGTCGTGACGTCAAATATGGCAGTCGACACCACCGGCCACAGACACCACAACCAGAAGACAGTTTCAGTATGCCCTATTATATACTGGTCTACATCAGTCAGCATGTTGAAAAATGTGACAGACATTTTAACAGAAACACCGTTTGTCCCGCGTTTCCCGAAAATGGACATTACTGACGATATTAAGAAACTTTATTTCTCAAATGAAGAATGTATGATACTTGAAAAAGTCTCTCCCTGTTCCTTGCAGAAGACGCGCAAAAATTCTAGGAGTGAAAAAAAAAAATGCTCAGATGAGATTCCAACAAGTTGAAATTGCTTCGAAACATAAGACACAACCGACCTTGAAGTTGATCAAAGTAATAGTTATATAAAATCATTGATCAATGTTGTCCTAAAATGAAATAAAAAATTTTTGGTCGATATTTAATTGTTTCATTTATTATTAAATAGTCTTGCCAAACACATAAAAATAATTTATAAATTAGTTTGATTATGAATATTTAAAAAAAAATTGAATACTTAAAGTGATATAATCTCTTATGGCTCGAACTTAAAATATTCTTTCAAAATTTTTATTATTTACTATTGTATACTAACAAAATTTCTCTGCTCTGTGAGCAAATGTACAAGAGTGGTGGACAATACCAAAACACACCCAAAGAATTCACTTCGGCTAATGTCGGGGTTTTGTTTACGTTTTGTAATTGTTGCGCGGTAATTTGAGTAAGTCTGTAAGCATGCCACAATTAACAGTGATTTAGAAAACTTTTTCGAAAAATGCGTTAGGAAAATTGATTATTTCGTGGGGTTTGCTGACACAGAAGATGGATATATTATCATAATTATTTCATAACAAGCAGAAAATAATGACCTGGCCAGAATTTTTTCCGAAGATTTGTATTCTTACATTTGCTATTGGTGTCATTCCAACCACCTATAAGGACTCTCTATGATGAGCACCTGTAATGGGTAAACTCTGATGGTGTCATTAATTAAATTACTTATTTCATATGCACCTTAATGGCAATAATATTGATAGTGCTATTAATGAAACACTAATTTCATATTTTACATTTCACTCAAATTGCTTACCTGTCATCTGTATAGTTTCCAAAAGATAAAAAATGTCAGCAGCTATTAATAGAATGACTTCATAAATTCCGTTCTAATTGCGAATATAGAAATGATTTATCATTAAGTATTTTATGTGACGACCAAAGCTTTTGCTATTAGTAATTAAATTAATACAGAAATATTATTTATAACAGAAACAGTTGCCAAACTGTATTATTGTAAATAATTTGTTACTCCAGAACTAATGCTGTTCCATATTAAGTCGAGGAAGTTCATCAAGTTACCTTCGTAACAGGGAAAAATATTTAAATATCACTTATGGTAGTCATTCTATAAAACTCAACAGCTTTTAGAAAAGTTTTACATAGTTTTATTGTTGTATGGTCACTCTCTCTATATATATATATATATATATATATATATATATATATATATAGACACACTCTTGCTGGGAACGTTTTCAAAAACTAAACAATCACTAACTATGGTACATCTTGCGTATGCATATGCTTACAGTTGTTAAACCCCCTAAGTAATACAAATAATCCACTGAAATATATATTTTTAAGGATTAAGCTAAAAAAAAGTGTTATCCTCTGTCCTTGTAAATGGTGTTTGTGTTAATTCGAATGTTCTTTCTTGTGGTGTTTGTAATTTATTGTGTGTATGTGTATAAAAAAACACATAAAATATTAAATAATATATTAAAATAAATAAAAAATTAAATATCTCCACACTTATAATCCAACAAATTTCCACTAAATTTCTTACTACCTACTATGTTACAGGTTAAGCATATATAATATTTTGTGGGTTCAAGGCAAAAAAGTATTTTAAAAGGTTAGAAATATTTTTTTTCGGCAGTTTACAAGAAATATAATCAATCAAACATATGTTAAATACTAAAATTTTTTGTAACAGATTTTTAATACCTTAGTACACATAACAAGCAAAACTCAATTTAATTTGGCACAAGCATGAATCTACGCTAACATTGACTTAAATTTAGATTAAACATCCAGTATATGAAATTTTAATGGCCTTCAAGAGCCTCTATTTAGAAGCAGTATAATATAGAACATGTTTACTCCAACATCACTCTCACATGATTATGAAAAATTTCTGTAAAATTATGTCCTACACAGGATGTTGCATTTATGTTCAATGTTTGGTAGTTAATTACCTTACAGACAAAAAATTACAAAGTTGTACAAATTCAAAAAAAATGCAGGTGTGAGAGCTTCCCACATGCTGAGCCAACAGTCATGTGGCTTATAAAAATATAGTTACGAATTATTAAAACATAAAATAAAATAATAAATCGTCGTGGGAAAACTACTGGGTTCGTAAATGGATAGCTCAATTAAAGATTTTATTACTTCACAATTTTATTGAATTCCAATATTTACATCACTAGTAAATACACTTCTAAAAATGCCTAATAATCAATTACACCTAAAGAAATGTATATTCTCTAGTCACTCAGTTTTTACACACCCCACACCACGCTGGGCCGCACCTCTGGCGCAACTCTCACCGCAGCACCCCTCGTGGACCTCCGTCGCAGGACTCCGTCACCGCACTCCGCCGCCGGCGCACTTCCCTTCGCCGAGAATCCACTCGACACCTCGCTCGGAACTTCGCTCGGGACTCTCTAGCCCCGGAACTCCGCCGCGCCCGCGACACTATGGCCCGGAACTGAACTCTCCGCCCTGGAACCTTCGTCCAGGAACTTCGCTACTCCGCCGCACGCGCGTCACTATCGCCCAGTAACTCCGCCGCGGGAAAACTCCCGATTCTTCACTCACTGACTCTCTGACTCCCTGGAGGCCAGCGTCCTGGGCTTATGTATCACAAGCGCCACTTCTAGAATTCACGAGCGCGGCTGGGGCCAGTCGCGTCATTCCGCGCCTACCCGATGGCAGAATTCTCTCGAAACACGCGTCGGCGGCTCGCGTAACTCCGCAGCTGTCAGGTGTCATGTTAACGTGGCTGAGATAAAGCGTCGCGCGGGAAGTGGAGGGCTGGAGGGAGGGGAAGCATCGACCCTTGTTTACCACCAGGTGCGCGCGGCACGTCTTACGTTGCGGCGGCAGTTTGACGTCAGTGGCCGTGTGGAGCCGCCAGCCAGCTCTGCACCTGCGCGTCACGGCCCTGTTTACATTTCGTAACAAAATTATATGTATTTTCTTTTTTCATTATAGTACATACAAAATATAAACTGTGTGAAGCCATTTTCAACAAAGTGTGCATGTCAAGTAATTTTTAAAGGTTGACATATTGTTTTGCCATTGTGTTATGTTATCTTAAACAGTATGTAAAAGCCCTCCCCCAAAATATTTTCAAGAGCTATCCATGTTCCTTTCCTAACTGTTTTTTCAGTTTAGTTTATCTGTAGCAAAGTGGGTGAATGTACACACTGAACATATAAACACTAATTTTTCATAGCATCAAGTCTTAAACTTTCTTGTACAACAAACTCTCAATGCATTCAGAAGATACCTTGGTTATAAAATTGAAAAATCATAAGATCTTCTCATTGATAGCATCAGAGATGATATTATTAACATTTCATGTCGTTGAAATATAAACTTCTAAAAACATACTTGTTTCCCTTCAGAAATCATTTTTATTAAACCTTTATTAATTTCTAGCAATCATTTAAATGCCATTTAAATAACTTTCTCAATAAAACCACAGTTATAATGAGGATTGATAAAATAATTCTTTATATACATGGGGCATCCCAGTAGTTCAGTGCAAGGTAATGTTCTAATTTCTTCACATACCTGCAACAAACAGAAGCAATTTACAAGTACTGATTATGTAGTTAATAAGTCTTAACAAAAGTCACTCTGAAGAAACAAGGTGAATGACCAACGCTCAAAAAAATACCATTTATTATAATTCAAAGAACAAAATGATTAAATTAAATAAAAATAAACTCTATAATTAATGTTTTAACGCCAGTCTGGTTCATCCATTTAAAGAAAGTTTTGTTGGTATTCTTATTAAATTTTGAATACATTTTGTTCACGTTATAAAATCAATTCATGACAAATATTTGCTTCGATAATAAAAGGGCTGGTGCGGGGCCCTCGGGGGTTGACCAGCTTGCCTTGCCCTGGAGCCACCCTGATTGCATACTTGAATAATCCAGCTGTGAGATCTCTGAAGTTTAAATATTCTTTAGAGAATGAAGAAATAGCTACCACAGCGTACAGCTGGTACAATAGGTAGAAAAGGCCCATATATCAGAGCTAAAATCAAGTCATATTTAATAATAATGATAATGTCAACAACCCTAATAATCCTCAAATAATATGCTCGAGCCATACAGGACTTCATTAATAATCAATGCCGCATTCAATTTCTGATAAGCATCACGTATTTTAAAAGTAAATACGACGCAAATATGCAGTAACTGCATGTAAGGAACTAAACATCTTCCTGTGCCTAACTTACTAATAAAATATTTTCAAAAACAGAAATGGAATCCTAATAACAATCATTAAACATCTGACCAAATTTAGCACTATTACTTGCCTCAAAATTTTTATTATGAGTATTTTTCTTAGTATTTAATAACTGCCAAGATAGCGAACGATGGCCGTGTTTATATTTTGGGTCAACGGAAAAACAACATCCCGACGGTGGCCGAAGTGAATTCTGCGGGTGTGTTCGGGTATTGTCCACCACTATTGTACATCGTAGGCTACCCATGGCGAACATGTCGTCAGAGTCGAAAATAAGTGGTTGTGACATCAGATTCAAGATGGCGGACATGTTATTTAAATTAAAGATGGCAACCATAACGAAAATTGCTACGTTCGGGTGTTTGGGATGGTCGATGACAATATGTCTGAATTATAGTAGTCGACTCAGGTCAAAGTCAAGGTTCAAGTACGTCATACAAGATGGCCGCCGTGACATCACAATCCAAAATGGTGGTTGGCTCCACAGGCTCCACAGCTAGGAACAAGCACCAGGAGCCCCATTCCTATTCTACTTGCGCACATACATACTTGCGAACTTGCATATACGCATAATGTGTTACTTCTACTCACTTATTGCACCATTCCATACTTGCGAACTGGCATAATCGCATTCTTGCGCCCTTGCAAATTTGCACACTCGCATATTTGCGTACATTCCTAGTGTTATACCTCTATCTGTATAATATTTAACTGATAATGCGCGTACGGCCACACATTCATGTTTTTTAATGTGTCTTGTCCCTGGTTTTTTCTCTTTTACTATATTATCTTATAATAGCTGCTTCGTGATGAAGTTAAAAGTGCAGCTGGCACGCACTGTTTGCAACTGGGGTTTAAAACTAGATAGTTAGGATAATCTATAATTTCCATAAAATAAGTGCATTTTGTGTAGTGAAATATTTATGGCAGAAAATGAAATATAGTAGGCGTTTGAATTTAAATAAATGACATAAACAGGTATTAACGAAATCTTTTTTATCTATTAATTTTTGTGCCTGTATAAATAGTATATAAGGATTTTGAACTTATATCGTTTAATGTTTTTAATATGGCATCAGATTCATAAATTATATAAGGAAAATTTAAAAATTAGTGTTTTTTTTCCCAAATGACTTGAACTAATTAAGTACTTGTCGAAAATAAAGATAGATCGTCGCCAAGTGTAACGTAAAAAGTAAATTATTTTGAATCTATTATCGATTGATCTCAATCTTTTAAACAATTTCGACATCTGGATTTTGAAGGTCTTATTCATTTACATAATTAAATATGTTCACTATTTTTGGCTGAGGTGGACCACATTTCTGGCATTTCTATGTGTTTATATAATATGAAGACTTAATAGAGAAAATTAATGACTACACGTAAACAATACATAATAGTCATATTTTCATGTTATATCTTGCCTGTATTTTTAAATATTAAAACTTAGTAGAATAAAAAATTATACAAATATTCTGAGGAGTTGCAATGACAGAAAATATTTATATATTATTTTGCAGTATCCTGTAAAAACTGATACAATTACGATTTTTATGGTTTCTCCTAGTAGTGATAATTTTTAACGTGACGACGTCTAATAAATCGATGAACGACGGCTGGAGGCACGAAAAAGTGTCCCATTTCGCACATTGTCCCGTTACGGTGTGTTCCGTTACGCTCATTGTACGCTTGCGCCGCATCTATCTCTCTTCCACTCGATTGTAACAGCCATTTATATGACTTTTTTAAGGGAAAATTAAACTTGAAACACTCGCATTTGTTTCCTACTTTTCCTATCATTGTCCTATCCTTAACAGAATAACACAGATTGGAAGAAGTTAAATAGCAAACATGTATAAAAGTTATAGTTAAAATAATCTTTTCGTTAAAGAAATAAACATATTTGAATTAATGAGATCAAATAAATGTAAATTTATCAATTAAATTGTAAATTTCATTTTACTCCTTTGTATCCATATAAAATAGTGATAATTCAATAAAAATGATTCAATTTTATTCCTGAAAGTATGCGATCATTTCATTAATGTTTTGTTATGACGTTGTCACGTTAAACTATCGTTCGTAAACCAACTTTACAGACAAACAATTTTTTTTTATTCCTCCTTTCCCTCGCGAGACTTATTGTTTCCCGCATCACCCTTCTCCGGCTGGTGCATCTCCACCGTTCTCCATCACTCCTTCAGCAGGGTCTCAGTTCTCCATCACTCCTTCAGCATGGTCTCAGTTCTCCGTCACTCCTTCAGCAGGGTCTCAGTTCTCCATCACTCCTTCAGCAGGGTCTCAGTTCTCCAACACTCCTCCAGCATGGTCTCAGTTCTCCATCACTCCTTCAGCATGGTCTCAGTTCTCCATCACTCCTTCAGCAGGGTCTCAGTTCTCCATCACTCCTTCAGCAAGCTCTCAGTTCTCCATCACTCCTTCAACAGGGTCTCAGTTCTCCATCACTCCTTCAGCAGGGTCTAAGTTCTCTGGACAGGTTTTTTTTAAAAGAGCACTTGTGTTCATATATTTTAAAAATCGATTGGCAATTTGTTGTGACAGTTTCTATTAAAAAATAATACCTACAAAGAAAGAAGATATGCAGAATTAAATAAACATACCAATACACATACAGTTTTGTCTATGCAGATAGCTTGACAAAACACTAGACAAAATAACAGTTTGTTACCTTGGTTACTTCACTAGTTTCAGTGGTTAGATTTGTGGATGACTCTTATTCTGAAGTGATAGCGGTCGGCCTGTTTCACGGAATATGTAAGTACTCTTCCAAATAACTTTAGTGAAATTTATTGCTTAAACATACTTATAATAAAAAGACAGCGGCAAAATCAATACTTGTGATAGAAACCTAAAACGACCCCATATGAGGTTGATAACGGTGTTTTGCTTGCCAGATAATATAAAATCAAAAATGTATTTTTTCTTAGGATGGAAAACAGTCTTGGCCCCGGCCATAGCATACTGACATCCCACATTTTAAATCTTTTGAAAACAGTACTGGCGTCGCTATAAAAGTGCAACACAGATTTACGTCGTTCTTTTTAATTGGCTTTTACATGTGAATATTTTAAAGTATGGAATTGCGGCTCCAAAGAATGATATAAATGATAATTCCAACCGATTTTCTTTATATCACAGTAGGTATTTGTTATTTATTACACCTAACCAAACACTTCTTTAAAATGTAAAATGCTGGTACACTACTAGAAGTATACAACGCCCTCTTATAAATTGATTACATATCATTTTTAACGTGACGACGTCTAATAAATCCATGAACGACGTCTGGAGGCACGAAAAAGTGTCCCGTTTCGCACATTGTCCCGATACGCTGAATCCCGTACGCTCATTGTACGCTTGCGCCGCATCTATCTCTCTTCCACTTGATTGGAACAACCATCGATATGACTTTTTCGAGGCACATTAAACTTGAAACACTCCCATTCGTTTCCTACTTTTCCTATCATCGTCCTATACTTAACAGAATAGCTCAGATTGGAAGACGTTAATTAGCAAAATGTATAAATGTTATAGTTAAAATAATCTCTTTATTAAAGCAATAAACATATTTGAATTAATAAGTAAATTTATCAATTAAATTGTAGATTTCATTTCACTCCTTTGTATCCATACAAATTAGTGATAATTCAATAAAAATTATTCAATTTTATTCATAAAAGTATGCAATCATTTCATCAATATTTTATTATGACTTTTTCACGTTAAACTATCGTCAGTAAACAGACTTTACAGACAACCAATTTTTTCCATTAAAATCGGATAGTAAATAAAGATTTTGAAGATGGCGTCCGTAACGATAATTGATACAGTGGTGACATTATTCAAAATGTCGGGTGTGATGCAAGATGATTTTATTACTTTCTATTGAGAATTTTTTAAATATATTAATACATTACTTGTTTACTCTCGCCGGAAATCGAAACGAGGGCCGAAATCGTTTAAATAACTAAACATTTGTAGTATGCTATATTTAAAATATTTTTTAGATTTTTTTGGAATTACTACCATTAAAATGACGGATTTTCAAGATGGCGGCCGTAACGCAAATTGCAACAGTTGTGACTTAATACAAGATGGCGGTTCTGTCTCGAACAGGCGGTGCTATTATTACTTAAAATTAAAAAAATTACAAGTCCGAATATGCATGTTATTTTATATATATACCTTATTTTAATCTCTTTCTGGTAAAATAATCGATGGCCATGCGGTTAAAGGCGTATGTTTTCCAACCTAGAGATCAGAGCTGTGATGGTTCGAATCACAGCGCTTCCAATGTATTTTGCATAAAAAATTAATTTAAATATGTCGATAAGGACTATAATAACTATGGTAGGTAATGGAACATCGTCTTTATGTGATAAGACAGAGCGATGATGGCGCTTTCTAGGAACAAACAGCAGAAACAAAGTCAACGGTATCCAAGATGTCGGCCTCCAGTGGAACAGAAAATAAATCTATATGGTGACCATGAGTGGGGCACTCGACTTAAAGATGGCGGATCCAAGATGGCGGATCCAATATGGCCGCTGGGGTTAATTTAAAGGTCAAAGGTCAAGGTCACGGTCATCAACGATGGTCGCCTTGAGGGGACAATCCAAGATGGTGGATCGGCCTCCGGCTCCTACACCCCCCACTGGTGCACTCGTACATACTATATTCACCTACTCATACCCCTTCCAAGTACGACACGTATTCTGATTTAGAAGTATACTCCTGAGTGAAGAAAACGGAATCTCCTACGTGGCTTGTCGCTTTCTTAGACATACTTTTCACCACATTTTATTTAACAGATAATAAATTGCATCCTAAAATAATGTTTATTTGTAAATATAAAATTTTTCGTTGCAATGGTTGGAACAATATCACCTACAAAATTAAGATGTTCCCAAAATAACCCTGAATACAATACGTGGTCTAAAATGAAACTTCTATTATTGCCGGAAAACAAATAAATGCTGTTATAAACTCTTGAAATAATTTTTTTTACATTTTTTTCTTAAATTTTTAATTTGTATTTGTCTCTTAATATCAGTGTTTAGTACTACTTGTGGGTTTCAAGGTAAATTTCTAAATAGGCGCTAATACTTCATACGAATGGAGAGTTGGTTTCTGCTAAATTTCATTAGTTGGTAAATGCTGTTCACCCAGATACTGTAAAAAGGAATGGCAAACCAACACGTTGTTTAACTTCAGTAAGTCGCAAGGTTGTGATTTTTTACTTTGTGGAAATAAGAAGGTAACGTCATGGGTTTTGGATTGTATTGAATACCTCCCTGGTAATTAGGGAGTACAGAAATTAAAAACAAATTACTCTAAAGGCTAAATTAAAAAAATTATAATTTCCTAAACAATTATTAAACGTTTAAGGTTTTATTTATTTTAAAAACCAAAATATAAAAAAACAATGTATTACCACAAAAATTAATATTAATTAATTTTTTTAAAGTAAATTAATTGCCTTAAAAGGTCAATTGATATCTCAAATAGATTATTTTTTTATCCTCCAGTGTTATTTAGTTATAGGGGAATAGTCATTGAACCTATCGCTGGCAGAGAACCCAACGCACCCATCGCTTTTCACTGGACTACCACCGCTTTTAGCAGAAAAAAAAAGATGTTACCACTCAAATGTTGTTCTTATTAGGAAATTATATCCTGGATTTTTTATTTAATTTGTATATGTAACTCGTTAACATTTGTTTCGTAATTAATGATACTTCGTTTTCAGAAACATATAGAATTTAGGTTTTAGATTTACGATAACCTTTGTTTCTTTTTTCCAGATAAACATCATTACCAACTAAAAAAATAGCCCAAAAACAAAATACTTACAAGTCTATTTAACACGGGTTTTGAGAAACCATGCCCTTTCACGAGGACGATTACATGGAGAACTCTTCCAGTGACTTGCAAGATAGCAGTCATACAAACATAAGCTTTAAGGAGAAGCTTCGGAAAAAATTTAGAAAATGGAAGGAAAAAAGATTGGCTCGCAGGACAGCTGACCAAAGTATTTTAAAGACGCTACCTTTGTCAATTCTAGAGGTTCTCCAGACAGTATCTGTCTGCGTTGTAGAAAATCCGTATGTACACAAGGTCCCTTTTCTTCAAATCGCCACAAACAAGGACATACAGGAATGGCTAAAAATATACCAACATTACCAGGAAGAACCAGCTGAAGAGGAACCAGAAGAGACGTGGGTTGATGAAATGCCTCTTACTGCAGCAGTAGTCCACGGTGACGTGTATGCAAGAGCTCCTTCAGATCTGCACGAGACAACTGTGCAAGTACCGGTACTAGAAGAAGCAGAATACTTGCGGGCACCAGTAGAGATGGCAGTGGTGGTGCACCGCTGTGAAGAGACACACGTATGTGCCAATATTCATCTTGCACAAGTACATGACATTCCTGAGATCGAAACTGTTGAGAGAAGTCGCGCAGTATAAACTTTTCCTGCAGTAATAAAGGAAGAGAGAACAATTCGTCACGTCTTTTCATATGATTTAGTGAATATGGCAGACCATCTAGAGCTCCTGAGAATAAATGTGTTAACCCCAATTATTGTGAATGGTACAATGGAAGATCAACACGCAATTCAGCCACCTCTTAAAAAACCGATCGAGTTTTGTGGCTTCCATCTGCAACCGATACGCCCTACAAAGAACAGAAATCTGCCCCTACCACAAGAAAATACTAAAATTGGATACAACGCAACAAAAGTAGTTCCTCCAATAACAGAAGAAAACCAACTCATTCGTCACGTCAAATACTACGATGAAGTGAATGTTCCAGACCGTCTGGAGATCCTGAGAAGACTCGTATTAACCCAAGTAACCCTAACTGGTACTGAGGTAGAGATACACAGAACTGTAGCAGAGCCAAGAGATATTCAGCCAACCGCCATAAAATCAATTGAGTTCTGCGGCTTTCACACTCAGCGAAGTCTTACTACGATGAGAGGGAATATGCCTGAAGTGGAGCAATTTGCGTTTTTTTGTAATCACAGGTGATAACATTTACAACGCGTCTCATTCCAACAACAGAATCACTTCAATGGGCGATTTCCGAAAACAGTGTACTATGCTCTTCCAAAATGAGAATTTCATCAGAACTTCATCAGTCAGCATGTTGAAAAATGTGACAGACACTTTAATAGAAACACCGTTTGTCCCGCGTTTACCGAAAATGACCATTACTGACGATATGAAGAAACTTTATTTCTCAAATGACAAATGTATGAAACCAGAAAAAGTCACTCCCCGTTTCTCGCAGAAGACGCGCAAAAATTCTAGGAGTGAAAAAAGTGCTCAGATCAGTTGCCAGCAAGATGAAATTGCTTCGAAACATACGAAACAGCCGACCTTGAAATTGATCAAAGTAATAGTTATAAAAAAGCATTGATCAATTTTGTCTTAAAATGAAATAAAGATTGTTTGTTCGATATTTAATTGGTTCATTTATTACTAATTAATCCTGCCGAACGCTTCAAAAAATAATTTTATCAAGAGTTTGATTTTGCATAAGTAAATATTTTAAATACTTAAAATCATGTTATTTATTATGGCCCGAACTTAAAATATTATTTAACATTTATTTTTTTTTACTCCTGTATTCTTAACACAATTTCTCTGCTCTGTGAGAAAACGTAAAAAAAAATGTATTGTTCATCGAGTTAACGTAATGGCTTATATTATCTTACTACTTCTATTCAATATCTATGGTGTGTTATTTTATTTTATGAACTCTGACATTAACTATGAAAATGTTTCAAAATCTTATTCCAGTCCTTTTTGTATTTTTATGCCCTTTCATTTTACAGGTTAAAGCAGAGTGCATTGCATTAAATGAACTGTATTTGACATTATTTGTATTTGAATGTTATTTAAATAACTCATATTGGTTTAATCACTAAAGCACAAAGCAGACAAGAGAGTAAAAATTCTATTCAAACAGTTTTCATGGTTGCCTATTAATATTCTTGCTAACTATAAACGTATTTTTTCAAATTTGTTGAGTTTGGTATTGTTGTAATATAGCCGAAGACATTGCTACAAGCGACATTACTACAGAATTTGTACTGAAATCACAACATGCAAAGGTGGCGTGACAAACGAACCACCTATTATGCGAAACACTAGAATGGAGAGTTGATAATGAATTGGCTGGGAAAACAGGAGTACCCCGAAAAAACCAAAACTGTCTCACGGAAACGTTCAGCACGTTATCTTACTTGGCGAAGGGGTGAGTGATCTGACCACTCAGCAACCGTGTTACATCCCTTCCCTCATAACTTAAGTACATCTGATAGTCAAGATCACGAGAATGAGATATCGCGTGAATCCTTTTTGAATGTGAATTGTAATTTAATTATAATCTTTTATAAATAGCTTTATCGTGATAGTAAATATGAATTCATGGAAGAAAAATGTAAATAAACTTTACAGTTTGAATAAAACAAACCTCATCTTGCCCTTTACACAGGTAATATAGGATGATCATACACTTATGGTGGATGGAACCAAAGTTTTTGACGAGTTTTGTTGTTACAAATGAGAAAATGCATGTTGGGATGTTAGTAATACCTAATGTACAAATTTGCTCTTGCACGGCACAATATAATGGAAGTTGCCGGGACATTACATTTTATTTTTAAAATTAAAAATTTGAGCAAGTATTTTAATACTCGCCAAGGATGCGTAACATCCTACCTAGGTAGCGAACAACTTCACGTGTTTTTATGTTTCAAATACACTAATAATACGAAAATCAGAAACGAAATTTTGATGTACAATCCTTTCAAATAAACCCGAGCGTGATAAATGTATTTTTCAACTAGTTTTTCCCACCTTGGGGAATCCGAGTCAGTACTAGTTACCGGCCGAGTCTCCAGGAAATATTGGCCAGAAGCAGTGTGAGACAGATCATGTGCGGGTTCATAGAATGAAGTCTCTCATTGGAGGGTTTACAAAGCGGGAATTACTAGAGGTCTGCAAACCACACTTTTCATCTCATGTACAATCAATGTCAAGGTTGTGACTGTTTATTTGTTAGGTTCTAATTCCACACTGAGAGCTATGTTAGAGCCCTCAAATTCAGCTAGCTTGCGATAAAGTATAGGCACCCTTCAAAAGCTTGTACAACAAGCTATGAAATAGTGTTCATAATGTCTCGCTAGCTTACGATACAACGTTTGTATTTATATTGATACCTGCGAATACACTTCATTATTTTTTGTCTGTATATTTTAAAATAAAATAAACATTTTCTTATGTTAAATATTATGAACGGTTTTATTTTTTTAAACATGATTTTACACATCTTAAAATACTGGGAAGAAAATTATACTGAAATCAACCAGATGGTTTATTATTTACAAAATTTATGATACTTAAAATCGTAGGTATTTATAATACGTATAGAAATTTATAAAAATTTAACTTGAAATCTAAATGTCGTATCGTAATGTTTTTTTAGATAGATATATGTCTAAAGGTCTGAACTATTCACAAAATATTCATGAAATGATAACTAAAAAAAACTTGGGTGGTTTTTTTTTCAAAAAGCCTTTGGCCTTCAATATTTTTAAGGCACTGTAGTATATAAGAATTATTCCTCGAAATTTTCAGTAGCATATAATAAACTGGTCGTAATTTTCCCGGATATATTCGTAGGTGGCTGCTTTTTACTTACACATTCACTTACTGCATTCTCGTAATATTAAGGATTTAAAAATTTTTCTAAAAAAAAAAAAAAACATGTTCATATTTTAAGTTAATTTTTGGTAGCTTCCAACACCTTTTTTAATACCTTTTCCAAAATATAGTTGTTTAGTCAGATCTTTGAATAACTTGTTCACACCACGATGAACTCTGTATTATATTGAGAAAGTTTTGAAAATTCCCTGAGCATACAGACACATGACACAAATAGTAATAGTCTACGAATTATCGTGAAGTCTTTTTGGATCAAACAGTGGTAATGGTGGAACCAGAATCCCGCAAGATAGTAAGATCAGAATGTACTTCCCCCTAATCAAAGTTTTATAGTAGTTTCATTAAAGACATGGTAATACAAATCCTAGGAAATCAATTACACAACGTTAAAGTGGGGCATAAATACAATTCTTCTAAAAATAAACATGATAACTCGGAGCATGAAACTCAAGAGACCAAGTCCACAATCGCATTGTTAAGGCGCTCCTTACATTTGACGTTGCTCGTGTGCGCATGGGTTTATAAGCCCAACATTTAATGGAAACGGCGTACACGGCTCCGTGAACATATTAAGGGAATACCATAGTAACTTAAAAGTAAGCTCCTTCATTAGTGAAAAAAATAAATATCCAAATAATTTAAACTAGTACAACTGACTTACAAAATGCAAACCTCCAGCGTCCGCAATACTAACATGAATCATTGTTTAAGTTCAAACAAAAAAGGCTAATTCATGGTCAGACTACCCAAACGGTGATAATCAGAAATAATGTATCTTCAATTGAAAACAAGAAACGCATTAATAAATACAAAGAAAATCCTTAATCCAATTTATCAAAAATTTATGATTACTCGAGCACCATTTTTGCACGAAGGTGCACGTTCACGTAAATTTACAAAGCTTACATTCCGGAGAATGCTAACATCGCAGTAAGACAAAGAACAAGGCCTCAAGCCCATACTTATCATCGGCCAGCCCTCGTGTGCAGACAAACTGCGCAGGAGGGGAGGTTACTGATAAACAGAGGGGAAAGAAGGGATGGGATTAAAGGGAAACGGTCCCGACTCCACCGAATTCTAAACAATTTATGTTGAATCCTTTCATCTGTCCTGCCCTATTGTCTGGGCCCATTGAAAATAAAACAGGTGAGTTCCGAATATTGGTGAAACACTTGACATACAATAGAGAAAAAAAAACAATCTCGCTTTAAATTTGAAATGAGTTCTTCAGCACTGAATAAATTTGTATACTACTGATAAGGATGATCAGTGTCCATTTAAACAAAAAAAACATATTATTTTGTGTGTTTTGTTTTTAGACTGGCAAAACAATGTATATGTCCTGGAAGCAAGAACCACATTACTATATTTGTTTCCTTCCTGTCTCCCCCGATGTCTCCTGCTCCTCCGCGGTGATGGGTGTTGGTGCGCCTGGACACACGCCACCCGCCAAGCGAGACTTCTGCCTGCTCGCAGGGGGACGGTCTGTCCTTGGCCGCAGCAGCAGCTGACAGCAGTCAAGGACACCGCTAAGCTCCGGGCACCTCCGACCAGCGAGACACATATGCCAGGGAGGCACCTCCAGTATCTCTCCTGACTCTCCAGGAGGGCTGGTGGAAGATACAGCACGAGGCAGTCCAAGCCTCGCCACAGGACCTCGCGGAGCAAACAGCCCGCGCGGCTGCCCAATCACGGCACGAGCCCGCGCTCCGCGGCTCTGAGGGCTGGCTCTTGCCTGAGTCGAGGGGAGCCTCCGTCCAGCTCTCAGCCTGACCGGGTCTCAGCGCCGCGCTCCAAGGTCGTGGGACTGGTCATCGAACACGGCAGCAAGGAACCATTCCATGATCTCCATGAACTCCTCCAATCTTCTGTACGCCATCCCAATGAGGGAGGGGTGAGGGGGTGGTTACACTTGGACAAAGCTAAAAAAATAAAAGGTCAAAACCTAAAGACCGCCAAACAACGCAGAACTATTTTTATTTGTGTCACGTGTGCCTTCCTATATGTTCTCCTACTCTGAGGATCCCTCAGCAAAATCATATTCCTACCTAAAAATTTAACAATCTTATAAGTTACTCTACTCGGAAAAACAAGATTACTTTTAATTTTATCAGACGATGCAAGAATAATGTAATTTCTACACAAAACTAAATAATGTAGTTTAAATCATGATCTCCTCTGTTGCTGTTTATACAGATCGGCCACCAACTTTCGTACTTTACTTAAATTGCACGCCACGTGTTCCAAACGGCCTGCAGAGAATCGCCCGGAAGTGATGAATCCAGTGATCGCATTCTCTACTGTATAAGGAAGGGTATGGAGATATCTCTACTCATTACGGCGGGTGGAGGGGGGAAATCAGTCGCCGAATGCACCGCTGAATTAAGCTCTACATTAATAAAATCGAACTCACAATCCTACAAGGTATGATAGTGCCTATAAAAGGGTGTTAAAATAAACTTTAAAAACTTTTTCACTTCTATTTATTGATACTCTTGGGGATAATAAGCGGTATTATACTTGGGGGGTATTTTCCACTAAAAGAAAATGCCTCTGTAGAGCTCCGTCTGAAAATAAAGGGCTATATCGCTCACGATCATAGTTGGATCATAGTTCCAAACTTGATGATATAAGGCTTTAACTATCGTAACAGCTTTCATGTTTCTTAATGTGAAAAGGATCACGCATATTGTGAAAGGTTCCGGAACCACTGAAAGAGAATCGTTGCCCTTACGTGAGCGGGTGGGCGGGCCGAAGACGTCAGCATGTAAGACGAGCCATGGCGTGACGGGCGGGCCTACGTCACACAACCCAACCTTGGTGTGGTGTGGGGGCGTAGATAAATAACGGCATGAGTTTGTTATGAATTGGTTAAAGAATATTGCTGTATTTAATTAATCTATAGTTCCGTTTATTACCATTGGAATCCCTGAAAATAGAGGAGCATGTTCAAAATATTGAGAATTTTGTTGAACTAATATAAAACCATAACTATGAATAAACAATAAGTTAGAAAAGAAAAAGACATGCGATTGTTTTAATATTCTGTAAATAATGTAGGTATGTGTGATTATAATTAATTATTTAAGCATTAATTATATATACATAACCACAATAAATATAATTGTATGTATAACAGATATCATTATTATAATTAAGTGATATAATCGCGTTTTTCACATTTTTTAAATTGTATATCTGATGAAATATTAACTAGGTCTAATTTTATTAAATAAAATGTTTCTATTCTCAAACAAAGCTAAACAGGAATAATATAAAATAATAAATATATAATATAATTAAAGAAGCAATTAAAAAAATAGAATATTGAAACATATATTTATGCGTCAAATCTTTTGGGCTCCTGACAAATTCTTGTCTCTATATCTTTTGTAAAAGATTTTGAAATGCTTTTCTTCCGGTGGTAAAATATTTGCATTACACTGAGGTTGCGTGAGTTAAGACGCGGTTTATTAACTGGTTTATAATTAAAACTTTTTTTAGTCCCTACTTTATAGATCCATACCAGGCTTCAGAAGCACTTTAGATGAAAGATTAAAGAATTGTAACTTATATTGTCGTAAAGGCTCTGCAACAAAGGTTGGTCGGTCAAATTCGCAATTATATACCTATTTCAAATATAATATTTGAATAAGTTCTATAACTCAAGTTAAATTTATATATGTAGAGACATTCTTTTAAATATTCCATGAAATAACTTGTGTGAAATTACAAAAATATAAAATACAGTGCGCAAGTATTAAAAAGAATACACGAATACAGGAATAAATAAAACATAAGATAAGAAAAAATTGAGAACGACAAGATCTGATAAATGTAAACATAATAAAATAATTTAAAAAAATAGTAATAAAATCTGTGTTCTCGGTAAACAAGAAACACGATCTACTTTTGAGGAATGCACTGGTTTCCAAATCACCTTTGAGAAGTCTCAAGAGGTACAGTGCCCAACTCGTTAACTCATTGTTTTACATGGCGAGTTTCCCCAGTAGGCCTATGTACCATGTGCAAAAAAAAAAGACAACGAAACCATGCAAGAGATTGAGAACAAAACAAAAGACGGAGCCAAACTATATGATTTGGACAAGCCAAGCAACTAAGCCAAGCCCTTGAGAAGAAACAGGACCAGGAACAAACCTAAGCCCGGGTGGTTAATATAAGCCAGGCAACGAATTTGGTTAGTGGGTAGAGAGAGACAAGGCAAGAAATCCCAGCCAGGTGTTGCTAAGCCATGGTGTAAGGTCAGGCCAAATGGATAATGTAGGACAGAAGAAAGGGGATTGACCAAGTATTTAGGCCTGTGGCAGGGAAAGGGGGATTAGCAGGGCAGTTAGGTTTAGATAAGAGGAGGGATATTGTCCAAGCACATATCACATCCGGATAGAAGGGGGGTGGCACAGGTGGTTATTTCCAGCCTTTGTAAGGGGGAAGGTCATAGCGGTTTAGCCAAACCCGAAGTGGAGGTGGATGGGCCCGGAAATAAGTCCAGCCAGAGTGGAAGGGGATGGTCATTAAGTTAATATAAATAAAGTAAGTAATAAGGTATATCCTGGAACTACTCATAGATGAAGTCATTAACGGAATTATGATTTTTTTTCTATATGGCTTTCCTCGTGTGGAGGCAGCGCTGGCACATCCAATCCCTACGGGTCAGCTCGGTTGGGACGTCAGAGTGGCCCCCCTGTACTTCCTTTGCCGAGAGGCCACCCACTCCTTCCCCGAGCCTTCCCGCCCAGACATGCAGCCCTCCCCACCACAGAGCATGGCGATTAAAATAAATAATTTATAGGAGGTGTTTTGGTTTAGGTGGATATGGACCTGGAAAATTTTAATGGACGTGTGTCCCAGAGGGAAGTAAAGAGTGTACTTATTTGAAGAAACATAATATTTTGCCCACGAGACCATATAATATTCTATTAGGGCTAGTGACCTAATTTAAGAAGGATACAGCTTATTAATCTTATTAATGTTTCTCCCTCACAATCGTACAGTGTGTATGCCGGCAGAGGGATGGATGACATATCCCTCCTAATTATCAAGCAAACCACCGAGAGCGGAGGAGATCCTATTCTATCTGACCCGCTGAAGGAGGCAGCAAGTTGGGCACACCAGAAGGGACACCTCGCTCAGCCTCGGTTTGCACGGCTGGTCGGAAACCATCCACAGGCTGTAATACCCCATCCCAGGCAGCGTCACACCCAGGAGCCAGCGGTCAGACCCAGCCCGTGGGGAGGTGATGGACCAGGCGGTGAATCTAATCACGAGAGGAGGAGGAGGGTCCAAGCTATTAAGCCCAGCTCGTTAGGATGGGACAGGACTTACCAGGCAAACGAAAACAAGCCAGTGGACAGAGTCAAACCAGGCAACGAAGTCGAAACAGTGGTTAAGGTTAAGCCAATATACATGACTAATCCCATTATTGATTGCTGCATCTCGTTAACACCGGACGTGACGTTTATTCTCATAAATTTAATTGTTTTGAATACAAAATGGCATACCAAGAAAATGAATTATAAAGACTTCATGGCCCTGATGGAGTGCAACGACAGGGGGCAACAAGTTACTGCAGAACACCAGCAGATCTTAAATGAAAAGGTGGAAGGGACTTTTGAAGTGAGTTCCAACAACCGAAGATACAAGGGCCTTCCTGCGACAGTGCAACGTACGCTTGGCGTGAGCGAGGGTACTGGTTGATGAGTGGGCACAATGGACGAGCGAACAGCTACGAGGTGCCGCACAGCAGTGGTGGAGCCTTTGTGGCCAGTTCGACATGCCGTGGCACGAGTTTGTGGACCAGCTCACACGGCGGTTTAACACCAGCCAAGTGATGGTACTCTGCACGTCCCAGTTCTACGAGGAACAGCAGCGGGACGGGGAGCAAGTGGAGCTGTACATCACCCACAAAGTACAGTTGTTCCAGCGGATCGCCCCAAACACAGATCTGACATCTGCGCTCCCGACCATCACCACACTGCTACGTGACGAGCTCCAGCCTTTTATCCACAGCAGCCAACACCTCTCAGTAGAAGACTACATGCCGCAGCCAGTGGCCACAGAGAAGAACTTACAGAAAGTCTGGCGGCGAAGTGCACCAGCCCCAGAGCGGGCAAACAGCAGCCACTTCACAACACAGTGCAGCCGGCCGACAAACCAACATATCAGAGCAACTGAGTGGCAAACCCCGCCCAGACGACAGCGGGCCATCGAGGGCGCGACAGCACCACCAATGGCACTCAACCCACAGGGCTACTGTGAACACTCGCAGCCACGTGAATATGACCGGCCACCACAGTGCCAACGAGGCTGTCCCAGCAGAACATACCACTGGCATCATGAGTGCCCCCTCCCTCTATCTCGCAAGCACCAGACAACACCCTCATCGGGAAACGGGACATCGGGGGCGCGAAACTGAGGAGCCCCCCTCCACAGGACCACCATCTGCACCACCAACATGCCGGCACCACCTACCACAGAACCAGCACCATTAACATCATCGGCACCTCCTGCCACAACACTCTCCCGGGCACCAACTGCCCCACCACTGGAGGCCCCACTGGCACCACTGGCCACCAGGAGCAAAACTGGCCCCAGGCTGACCCTGGGCGAGCTGTTCAAACTGCAAGACCACCTGCTGCGGATACCGGTGGAAGTGAATGGCCAGCCGGCTGCAGCGCTGGTGGACCCAGGCACCAGCAATGTGTTCATCACCCTGAGCCTCGTACCACCAGGGGCGCTCCGGCCTCACCGTGTGGAGCTGCGCCTAGCAACCACCACACGACCAGGAGTGATGGTGGGCCAGGCGGAGATTGAGGTAAGCCTTCGGGACCTTACGACCACAGTGACTGCCCTTGTTGTGGAAGATTTACACGAGGCCCTTGTCCTGGGAAAACCATGGCTAGCAGCACATGATGCTGCAGTGGAGCTAAAGTCGGCCCGTGTCCACATGGGAATACCGAAACGGTTCACAGTGTATGGCATAGGCTTCACACCTGAACCACCTAGTGAGCCACTGATTCTGAGACAGTAACACCACGATGTCCCCTTACAGTATCAAGCTGCCAACGAACAGGTCCTCTGCGACAGGCAGGGTGTGTTCGTCACGGCCAGCCCACTCCGACGCACCATAGTAGTGGAAAACCAGATCCCCACCACCCATGATCGACCTATCCACCCGCCACCTAGAGGGTATGGCTTCAGGGAGCAGCGTGCCATCCGGGAGCAGGTGTCAGAGATGCTGCAAGATGGCGTCATCGAGCCATCCAGTAGTCACTACAATTCCTGTGTGGTGTTGGATGGCACATTACGGTTTTGCGTCGACTTCCAGCCCCTGAACGCCATCATCGTCAGTGCTCCCCCACCCCTCAGATCAGTGTCGAGGTTGCCTTAGCTGGGCTGGGACGGGCCAAGGTGTTCAGCACCCTTGACCTGAAGGCCGGCTACAGGCAGGTGCCCATACGGCACGGGGACAGGAAAAAGACGGCCTTCACCGTCCCGGATGGGCGGCACTTCTATTTTAGAGCCATGCCTTTCGGCCTTAAGTTCGCGCCTGCAACATTCCAGGAAATGATGACACGAGTGCTGATGGGCTATTTGGGGCAGTTTTCCATGGCCTACCGACACAACATCATTGTGTTTTCTGAGACATGGGAAGACCATGTCCAACACCTAGCACTTGTCCTAGAGCGGCTGGCCACACACCACTTAACGGTAGCCCCGCTCCAATGCCACATCGGCGCTTAAGATTTCGAGTTCCTGGTACATGTTGTGGACGCAGCGGGCAACCGCCCACCGCCCAGCCACCTGCGGAAAATCGCAGTGGCCGAGGTTCCCCGGACCTAAAGCAATTGCAGCGGTTCATCAGCCTCGTCAACTGGCTGAGGAGTTATGTGCCGAACTTCTCTCACGTCATTGCCCCCTGACTGACCTCCTGAACCTACAACACCGCTACCGGTGGGATGCAATTGCTCAGAAAGCATTCAGCCAGGTCTAAATGGTGTTCACACAATGCCATACTCTGGCACGGGTCGACCCAGAGCGTCATTTGTACTTGCAGACCGACGCCAGTACTCTTGGGGTAGGGGCCATGCTGTTGGGGTCGGCAAGTTATAGATTATGCCAGCACGAAGTTCGGCTCGGCAGAACGTCGTTATCATAGTAACGAGCAGGAGTGCCTGGCTGTCATGTGGGCGATGAAGAAGTACCGCCCACACTTGGAAGGGAAGTCCTTCACACTTCGCACAGACAATCAGTGCCTAATCTGGTTGCATACAATGCAGAGAAGGAAGGGCAAACTGATCCGGTGGGCGTTGTTCTTACAATCCTACGACTTCAACATCGAACACGTCCCCGGAGCAGACAACCAGCTGCCCGACCTGCTGTCCCATGAGCAGGACAAGAGCAATAAGCTGGTCGACCCAGAAGAGTGGGAAGACATGTTGCCCCCCAACAGCCGAGCCAGGCTACCTCACCCAGATGCGACTTGCACTCGGATCACAGCCGACAAACTGGAAGAGGGTGATCCTCCGTGTACCTCGAACGACGTCCACCGACGGGTACTAGAGGCACAAGATGTCTCACCAGAAGCTGCCCGTCGGCGCCAGCAGGTGACCGAAGGAGATCAGGAGACCTGGAGTACCCAGGATGGGACATTGATGAACCGAGCACCCGGGGAACAGGCCGAGTGGAAAACATACGTACCACCCGAGGCACGGGAGGCTGTGCTACGTTTCCACCATGACCATGACTTGGCCGGCCACCCAGGTACTGACCAAACACAACGGGCAGTGGGTCAGTTCTACCACTGGCCTGGAGTCACCCGTGATGTACGAGATTACATGCGTGAGTGTGAGATATGCCAGTCGTGGAAGGCTCGAAGACGAGACGGGGAGGAACAACAGCAGCCCCGCCAGCCCACCACTGCATTCCAAACACTAGCGCTCGACGTGATGGGCCCCTACCCACGAACTCCTAGAGGACAGTGCTTCATTCTCGTAGTAACCGACCTCTTTTCACGCTGGACGGAGGCCTACCCATGTCGGAACGGGCAGGCGGCCACGATCACCAAGTTCTTGAGCACAGAGTTCCTACCACGCTGGGGCTACCCACAGTCGGTTCTCACGGACAATGCCAGTCAGTTCCTAAGATGGTGTTGGAAGTCCTGGTGCGGAGAGACACAAATCCGGCACCACACTACACCTGCCTACCACCCGCGGGCCAACCCAACGGAACGCAGGAACCAGGAGCTGAAAGTGCAACTCCGCATCCGTTTGGGCCAGGACCATGCCCAGTGAGACCAACACCTCACAGATGCACTCTTTTGTGTCCGGTGCCGGACGAACGCCGCCACCGGTATGACACCTGCCGAGATGGTCCAGGGGCGCAACCTGCCACTGCCCGGGGAGTGGACCACTCATGGGTTTCTGCACACAGCAGAAAATTTGGAGGAACGGGCCCAGCGTCGCAACCTCGCACACGAGGGCGCACGCCAGAGGCAATGGGTATACACACAGGAGATCACACCTATATCAAAACAACCCCCTCCTGGTGTGCGGGCCGGGGATCAAGTCTATGTCCGGGTCCATCCGTTGTCAGCTGCCCCTCGCAATTACTGAGCGGGGTTAGCCCCGTGATGGGGCGGGCCCTACACTGTTCAGAAACGGCTCGGCCAGACGACATACCAGGTATGCCTAGGTGGGCGCCGAGTGAAGAAAATACACCGGGATGACCTACGACTCGCCCCACTCCCAGGAGACTGGCTCCCGGGGACACCGACTCCCAACTGCCGGGACGATGGCAAAATCCATTAGAATTCGGGCATATTCGGATGTTCTACCGTTCTATGGTTATAATCGAGATCTTGTCTACTATAATCAGACATCTTCTTTTATTGCCAAATAATCAGACATCTTTTCTTTTAATACCGTAGTTATGAATATAGTTCGTATGTTGTAGAGTAAAATATGCTAATGTCCCTTGTGAGAAGCACTTTCTAGTTAGCTCAAGTATGAATATTTAAAAAAAAAAATCCTGTTTCTAGCTACTTGACGAAATTTTTTTTTCAGCTTGTCGCAATAAAATTTTAAAAGAATGTTTCGAAAATACAAAAAAAATAAATTTTTTTTTTTTTCATTCCGAAACAGTGTACAAGCAAATGATGCTATATACAAGAAATCAAAAATTCTAACATACTTCAAAGTACCCTGTGTCGTTAAAAAGGTTTCCTATTTATCAACTAAGCATGTTTTTTTCTTAAATATATGTCTTTACTTTTAATTCAATTTTTTATGAATGTGTAACTGAGGCTGAAATGTAAAGGATCCTTCTAAGCATAACTCAGTGGTATTTGGAATCTTCAAAGCTGTTATTGTTGCTCAGTCCTTCCGGGCGGCTCTGACCAGCAGCTCCACTCCCCACGGCTCGGCTCGGTTGGGATGTCAGAGCAGTCCCCCTGTACTCCCTTTGTCGAGAGCCCGCCCACTCCTTCCCCCAGCTTCGCCGCCCAGAGCGCATGGCCTCCGCCGCTAAGGACTCCCCTCAAAGTAAAGGCACATTGCAAGAGAGTTGTTTATTTTAACTTTACTTTGAAACCATGGTGGATTAAAAATTAAGAATTCTTGAGGGGTTTAAGTTGAATTTTTAATGGAGCCGCACTATGGAAATCTCTGTTAGAAGAACATCCCGGATGACTCCCAAAAATAGAGACAATCCTAGGTGGATCCAAGAATCTAGTAAAGGTCTCCTCTTAAAAATGAGGATCTATTTTTGAGTGGAGCTATAACAATATTTTTAAAATGATTACAAAATTTTAAATGAACCTTTAAATAGTAATAATATAATTTTTTTTCGCTATAGCAGTTAATATTACAAAATTATAAATTTGGTGACCTAAGCATGTGATGAGCATCACAAAGTTAAAACCACCTGAAAAAAATCTAGCATGTATGCTGGCAATAGTAGTGTGCCTCGCAAGTGACACCAGTATATTCATCTCTGCAATAATTGAACAATCACGCATTATTGTGGGTTCAGGTGATGATAAAGCAGTACGATAAAGACCGTCAAACATACCAAAATAATCTACAAGCGATGAACACATCCGACAATGACCAAATTCTCACGGGTGGTATGCCACAATACAGAGAGCCACAAAGTTTTAGTGCCATAAAAAATACAGAAAACAAGAGTGCCATATTTTTGACAATGCAAGAAAATAAAATTTGGAGGGATATAGATTTTGGTTTACTTTTAAAGCATATTTCAGGGCACGAATTAAAGAAACACTATAAGCACAATAACTAGAGACCGGAAAAATTCGCGGATTCATTTCGTGATAGGCTGAAATTCAAACATGTGTAAAATTCTGCTGATTATGCTATTGGCTCGCAGTTTAACTGGAGCTCTCTGAGCAAATGAGAGACTATCGACCAAAGAACCGACGAATCACGAGCTACCCAGTGGAGTCGCCTCACAATTTAGTACTCAATGAACACGCTGACGACAGTCGTCGTACCCTCCCAGATACAGAGGCCGTACCTGGCCACCGACGCGGGCCTGAGGGGGCCTGTTTTCCCCCCCAGTGAACCCCAGTGTGTGCGACGGCCAGGGACGCACCCGCGTGCGCCCTAGCATGCCAACGAGTGTTTTTTTCTATGTGACTTTATCTTTTATTTCAGTGTGTATATATTTGTAAACGATTAAGGGATTTGAATGTGTGTAATTAACTTATTTTATTTATTATTCATTGTGCAGGTTCGCTGTGTAATTAATGTCTCGTGTATGTCTTTGTAAATAATTCAATAACTTTTTCTGAAGTGTTTCGCCGTAGTATGTAATTGCAGCCTGGCGCGCCGCGGGACGGAGCTCTCTCCCACGCCGGCCGATTTTCCCCTCCCTCCCCGCCACCCGCGGGCGCCGGCCCGCGGGCGAGCGGGGAGAGGCAGTCGCGTCCTGGTCTCGAGCGGAGACAGACGTGTTCGTTGCTCCGCGAGCCGCGCACGTTGCGCTCGGGATTGAACGTTCGCTCAGTCCGCAGTCGGTCACGGCAGCTGAGCTGCCACCGCGAATCAGCTTAGCATTGTTAACTTACGAGTCATCGGGAGACGTGTCTAGCGGGCAGTTTCTACAACGCGAACGTGGTGCTACGAGTCTCTGAACTTTTCGCCGTCCACGGAACATTACGTAACGGGCCGCGTATGTACAGCGTTCCGTCTTCGGGCCCTTTCTCACTGGGTCAGCCTAGCATTAATAAACTTTACGATTCGCGCCGAAACGTATTTGAGAACCGCCCCGTCATCAGGGAGTCCGTGTCGCCGTGGTAGGGCACTTGTTCCGCGACGGTTCCGCCAGGCTGCGGCAGGACTTTATAAGCGTTAATAAAAGACGGCTCGTGAAATTCGTTAATGCCGTGTTCTGCTTGCGACAACCTACCAACATTCCTCGCAATCACTTCACTCTCCCTCCAGGTCCCGCCTTTCCCGGTCCCGGCCACGTTGGCCTGGACCCACACCTCTCCGACAAGGGCAGTACGGGCATAACAGGACATTTATTTCAACGGGAAAACGGGGACCTGAAGCCGAGGGACGTCATTTGGCGCCCAACTAGTGTGGCCGTAAGCATACGCAAGCGCACGCAAGCGCACGCAAGCGCACGCAAGCGCGCAGGTGCAGGACAGAACGGAAGCAGGTGCGGCTGCGCGGCGTGGGAGCGGCTCGAATTCGAGACGTCGCGCCGGCGCGCCGGCGGGAGATAACGCAGCGCGGGAACGGCGCGAACACGAGACGTTTCGGCGAGAGATAGCGCGTCGTGGGGGACAGAAATACAAGACGGCGGTGCAGCGGTATCCCGGACTGAAGATAACGCGCTGGGGAGGATCGTATTGTATTACTGGGGGAGATTGTGTTCACGATCCGCGGATCAGTAGCACAGGAGGACAGGATGGCGTGGAAACAGGCGGGACAAGAAAGATACGATCTAATCAGTTTCGAAACGGACTTGTGTGAGGAGGGAGACTCCGCGAAAATGGACGTAAAAAACGAGGTTTGCGGGTCCGGCGGCGCGGCCGAGGGCGCAAACAGCACGGACAGCACAGTTGAGGACAGTAAACGGGAACAGGGGGACAGGCACGCGGACGCAGATGGGCCGGTAGTGCGGTACGTGAGCACGCAGTTTGAGTTGCCAGAGTTTGCGGGGAGAGACAACGAGGACCCGCGGGAGTTTTTGCGGGAGTGTGAACACCTCCTAAAACTGTACGAAGTGCGACGGGCGGAGTGGACGCCGCGAGTGGCGGGACAGCTCCGCGGCGAGGCAAGGAACTGGTGGTCAATGGCCGGGAGTTTTGATACCGAGTGGGGACATTTTGTACGCCAAGTCAAAACTAGGTTTGATAACGATCAGGCGCGGGCAATGTGTTTGCGGACATTTTATTGCCGAAACCAGGAGGAGGACGAGAGTGCAGAGCAGTTCATTTACGAGAAGTTACGCATGTTCCGCCGATTGGGGACAAGTGGGGACGTGAGTGCGGCGTTGCCAACCATTGTCGAACAATTGCTGCCAGAGTTTCGCCCCTTCATGAGGACGGCTGCTGGTCGTGACACGGAGGAGTTCGTGGCCCTCGCCCGCGTGATCGAACGTGACATGTCGCAGTGGAGGACGGCACTCAGGGGCGCGAGAGCTCCCCGTGCTCGCTCGGGGCCGCGAGGGGTCACCGTCACAGAGGTCACGGACAGTGACTTGACCGTGGTGAGCTACGCCGGCGGCGCGGGACCGCGCAGGACAACAGACCGCGGTGGCACCAGGGAACGCCCGGAACCAGCTGCGACAGGAGGAGGACGTCACGAGCGGACAGATACGAGAGAGAGGGACGAACGTCCGCCGCGATGCCGTTTTTGCCCGGACGCGTACCATTGGCATCGCCTCTGCCCCACCGGAGCCGCGTGGGAGGAGGCGCGCGAAGGCAACACGTCGCAGGCGGGAAACGCAGGACCGGGGGCGGAGGGACAACTGGGTGCCGCTCCCCGGCCCGCCAGCCACCGGCAGTCCCAGTAACTGACAGAACACGTCGACCACCACCGGCGCCTACCGCACTAACGTCCTGTATGCCGCCGGGAAGCAGGGGACAACGGGACTACTCCTCATCAGCTGTCCCCATGCCGAGGCAACTGCGGGGACAGCTGACTGCCGGCGCCACCACCGCGGCCCTGAGGCCGGGTATACCAGGGCCGGACCAGCCGCCTCGTCGACACGCCGTCGACGGGGTGGACAACCAGAGCGTCAGCGCAGGCATCCCGCCGGCCATCTCCGTGCAGGGACAACTGACTGCCGGCGCCACCACCGCGGCCCTGAGGCCGGTTATACCAGGGCCGGACCAGCCGCCTCGTCGACCTGTCGTCGACGAGGTGGACCACCGGAACGTCAACACGTCGGCGCCGGAGCGAGCCGCGGACCTCGCCGCGAGTTCCCCACGCCCGGACGGCCAGGTGGCCGGGGGCGGTGGGGGACAGACGACTGCACAGCTGGGGCAGGTCGGCCCCGAGGAGCCGGAGCTGCTGCGAATTCCTGTCCGCGCTAACGGGCGGGAGATGCTGGCCCTGGTGGACACCGCCGCCAGCCGAACCTACATCGCGGCCCACCTGGTGGGAGCGGAGGCAGTGACACCGCGGAGGGAGCTGGTGCAGCTGGCCACCAGGGATGCCGTCGTTGCAGCAGGGGGCATCACTCAGGTAACAATGAGCATCGTTGGTCACGTTAGCCACGTCGAGGCCTGGGTGGTCCCCGAGCTCCGCGAGGGGCTGATTCTGGGGGTCCCATGGCTGCACGAGGTCGACGCCACCGTGGAAGTACGAGCTGGCCGGATGCACTTCGGCACCCAGGGGCGCTGGACGGTGTACGGCGTGCACCAGGTTCCCCCCAGTCCCCCTCAGTCAGTCATTCGCCTAGAAGACCTTCAGCACGGTGTTCCAGAGGAGTACGTCGATGTCATCAACCATGTCCTCACCTCTCAGGCACAGGTATTTGCGGCCGCGGACCGGCTACGACGGACAAACGTGACGGAGCACCGGATACCGATGGTACCGCACCGCCCTCCCTTTGAGAAGGTATACGGATTTGGCATCCGGGAACGGGAGGCCATACAGACTCAAATTGACGAGATGTTACGTGACGGGGTAGTGGAACCCAGCACCTCCCTGTATAACTCACGGGTGGTGCTGGCCACCAAGAAAGACGGAAGTCTACGCTTTTGCGTAAACTTCAAGGCGATAAACAAACTGACCATTCCCGCCCCGCCCCCGCAGATCAATATCACAGACGCACTGGCAGGACTGGGGGACGCCACTATTTTCACGACACTAGACTTAAAATCAGGCTACTGGCAGGTGCCGGTATGTCTGGAGGACCGCCCTAAGACGGCATTTACGGCACCAGACGGTCGACGTTACCAGTTCTGCGCCATGCCGTTTGGTCTCATGGACGCCCCTGCCACGTTCCAGGCCCTGATGGTACGTGTTCTGGATGGGTACATTGGTGAGTTCGCCAGTGCCTATCTGGACGACGTTATCATCTGGTCCAGGACGTGGGAGGAACACGCGCACCATCTGGCATTGGTGCTAGAACGTATGGCCAGACACGGACTGACGTGCGCCCCAAAGAAATGCCACATTGGGGCCACGGAAATAGAGTTCCTAGGACACATAGTGACGGCGGAGGGGTGCCGCCCCCGACCTGAGCAGTTGGAGCTAATAGAGGGAAAGGGGGCACCGAAGACCAGGAAGCAGCTCCAGAAGCTGCTGGGGCTGCTCAACTGGCTGCGGTCCTTCGTCCCCGACTTCGCCACGGTGACGGCCCCGATGACGGACCTACTGTCGCCGAAGACTAAGTTCCGGTGGACCCCCGCCGCGGACGAGGCCTTGCGACAGGTGAAGCGCCGGTTCAGGAACTGTCACACGCTCTCACGCCTGGTGCCCAGCCGCCCCATCTTCATCCAGACGGATGCGAGTCAGGAGGGGATGGGGGCGGTGTTGTACCAGATGGATGACCGGGGCGAGAGGCGCGTGATCGAGTACGCCAGCGCCAAGTTTGGGCAGGCTGAGCGGAAGTATCACGTGAATGAGCAAGAGTGCCTTGCGGTGGTCTGGGCCCTACAGAGGTACCGTCACCACGTCGAGGGCCGCTCATTCACGCTGAGAACCGACAGCCAATGCCTCCGCTGGTTGGACTCCGCTCAGGGCCGGAAGTCTAAGTTCACTCGGTGGGCCATGCTGATCCAGGAATTCTCGTTCACGGTCGAGCACATTCCTGGACGTGAAAATCAGTTGGCCGACGAGTTGTCCCGGAATCCGGACCCTGAGAATGAGTTCCACGACGACCAGGGCTGGGAGGAAGTGCTCCTCCCTGAGCGTGAGCGCGGGGTAGAGGACTCGGTGCCGCGACCGTGCGCGTTGTACGCGCTGACAAGCCCCACTGCTCCTGCACCTGACGCGCGACCCGAGACTATGACTGACCTGCTGGCGTGGGTCCACGCGGCGCAACTCCGGGACCCCGACACCCGGACCCGACTGACAGAGTGTGGGGAGGGGGTGATACCGGGCTGCCGGAGCCTGAACGGGGTGCTCCAGACCAGGGGGGCTCACAGGTCGAGCGGGTGGCGGACCCACGTGCCGCCCGAGGCCAGGCGCTGGGTCCTGAGCTACCTGCATGACCACCCCCTGGCGGGACACCCGGGCGCGGAGCAGACGCTGCGTGAGGTCAGACGGACGTTCCGCTGGCCTGGCGACGCGGCAGAAGTAAGACGCTACGTGCGGGCCTGCCTGCGTTGCCAGGAGCGGAAGTCCAGGCGACCCGACGGCAAGGAGCAGCAGGTCCCACGACGGCCCCGGAATCCCTTCCACACTGTGGCGGTGGATATTATGGGGCCGTATCCTCGCACGTCCCGTGGTCGGCGATTCATTGTTGTGGTCACGGATGTCTTCACCCGCTGGGCGGAGGCGTTCGCAGTACCAAACGTGAAGGCCGGCACCGTGATTGCCCTGCTCGAGCGCGAGTTCTTCCCGCGATACGGGTACCCCGCGGTCCTGCTGACGGACAACGGGGTGCAGTTCACGGGGAGAAGCTGGCGAGTGTCCTGCGCGGGTTGGGGGGTGGAGCATCACACGACGCCCACCTACCATCCGCGCGCGAATCCGACCGAAAGGCGGAATCAGGACATTAAAACTCAGCTGCGCATCCGGTTGGACGAGGACCACACCAAGTGGGACCTGCACCTGCCGACGCTGCTGTTTTGCCTGCGCCGTCGGACGAACGCGGTCACGGGCCATTCCCCCGCTGAACTGGTGCAGGGCCGGAACCTCGCCCTGCCCGGGGAAGCGCGCGCAACCCCCGACTTGCACAACATGACCACGGACGATCTGCGCGAAGACGCCCGACGTCGCCAAGCTGACTACCTGACTAGACGTACGCCGCAGACGCACCAGCCCCCAGCACGACTAGAGCCTGGCCAGCAGGTGTTTGTTAAGTGTCATCACCTGTCGGCTGGCGAGCGGGGCTTTTGCGCCAGTCTGGCTCCTAAGTGGGCGGGGCCACAGGAGATGGTAGACAGACTGGGCACCACCTCGTACCTCGTGCGTCGCGCCGACGGACGGACAACTAAGGTGCACAGGGACGACATTCGACTGATAGGCGACCCGCACGACGAGTACGACCACGACGACAGCGGACCAGTGGACGGTGACGAGGCCGAGGATGACGTCACCGAAGGTGTACTGGCCGACCTCGGCGCCCCTGTGGTGGTACCGCCGGAGCCGGACCTGGGACGTCGACGGGGACACGCCCACCCCAGGTCACTGCGGGGGGTGGGCAGGAACTTTGACAGGGACGACGACACACGGGACAGGACCGATGACAACGTCGCAGTAGGGGTCCTGGTCGACCTCGGTGACCCCGTGGTGACGCCACCGGAGCCGGATCAGGGACGTCGACGGGGACACGCCCACCCCAGGTCACTGCGGGGGGTGGGCAGGAACGTTGACAGGGACGACGACACACGGGACAGGACCGATGACAACGTCGCAGTAGGAGTCCTGGTCGACCTCGGTGACCCCGTGGTGACGCCACCGGAGCCGGATCAGGGACGTCGACGAGGACACGCCCACCCCAGGTCACTGCGGGGGGTGGGCAGGAACGTTGACAGGGACGACGACACACGGGACAGGACCGATGACAACGTCGCAGTAGGAGTCCTGGTCGACCTCGGTGACCCCGTAGTGACGCCACCGGAGCCGGATCAGGGACGTCGACGAGGACACGCCCACCCCAAGTCACTGCGGGGGGTTGGCAGGAACGTTGACAGGGACGACGACACCTGGGGCACGACACATGGACGGGCCCCCACGACGACACCGACTCAGCCTCCTACGGGGGGACAGCAAAAGGGGAACGGTGGTTGGCAACTGGCAAGAGGGGGCGGGGAACGGACGCCCGTCAGAAGGGGCGGAAGGGGTCCGCGTGGCGCAAGCATGGCAGAGCTGGAGCGCTTTGTGGACCGGGTGCTCCCGCCTGATGACGTCAGCGCCTACGCCAACGACACTGATGGACCGCTCATCGAGGACGTAACACATGACAACACTGCTCAGGGCGACCTGGTCGACCTGAGTGAACCAGTGGTGACGTTGCCGGAGCCTACCCAGAGACGTGGACGGAGGTACGTCCACTCCTGGGAACGGCGGGTGACGGGGACGGACGTGAGCAAGGACGTGACAGACGGGGTAACGGTCCGGCTCCTCAGTGGGGAGGGCGATGTCGACAGGGCCCAGCAGGTGGTCCTGGACTTGCCTTCCGGGGAGCCGAGGATGACCGCTCACGCGGGGAGGGGACCGGCGTTGCGCCGGTCCACGCGTGAGAAGACGGCCCCCCACTACCTCCGGGACTACGAGTGGGGGAGTCAGCGCAAACCCCGCGACGTAAGACAAACGACCGACGGGGGGTTACGCTGCAGCGTGATGCAGCTCCTGCCCCAGTTTGCCCGACCCGGACGGAATGACGTGACGAGCTCCGACGACCAGACAAGTGGCCGGACGCGGACGCGGCTGCCGGTCTAGGTCGGCGTCGGGGGCCAGGACGGCCTCGGGAGAGGGGGGGCATATGACGACAGTCGTCGTACCCTCCCAGATACAGAGGCCGTACCTGGCCACCGACGCGGGCCTGAGGGGGCCTGTTTTCCCCCCCAGTGAACCCCAGTGTGTGCGACGGCCAGGGACGCACCCGCGTGCGCCCTAGCATGCCAACGAGTGTTTTTTCTATGTGACTTTATCTTTTATTTCAGTGTGTATATATTTGTAAACGATTAAGGGATTTGAATGTGTGTAATTAACTTATTTTATTTATTATTCATTGTGCAGGTTCGCTGTGTAATTAATGTCTCGTGTATGTCTTTGTAAATAATTCAATAACTTTTTCTGAAGTGTTTCGCCGTAGTATGTAATTGCAGCCTGGCGCGCCGCGGGACGGAGCTCTCTCCCACGCCGGCCGATTTTCCCCTCCCTCCCCGCCACCCGCGGGCGCCGGCCCGCGGGCGAGCGGGGAGAGGCAGTCGCGTCCTGGTCTCGAGCGGAGACAGACGTGTTCGTTGCTCCGCGAGCCGCGCACGTTGCGCTCGGGATTGAACGTTCGCTCAGTCCGCAGTCGGTCACGGCAGCTGAGCTGCCACCGCGAATCAGCTTAGCATTGTTAACTTACGAGTCATCGGGAGACGTGTCTAGCGGGCAGTTTCTACAACGCGAACGTGGTGCTACGAGTCTCTGAACTTTTCGCCGTCCACGGAACATTACGTAACGGGCCGCGTATGTACAGCGTTCCGTCTTCGGGCCCTTTCTCACTGGGTCAGCCTAGCATTAATAAACTTTACGATTCGCGCCGAAACGTATTTGAGAACCGCCCCGTCATCAGGGAGTCCGTGTCGCCGTGGTAGGGCACTTGTTCCGCGACGGTTCCGCCAGGCTGCGGCAGGACTTTATAAGCGTTAATAAAAGACGGCTCGTGAAATTCGTTAATGCCGTGTTCTGCTTGCGACAACCTACCAACATTCCTCGCAATCACTTCACTCTCCCTCCAGGTCCCGCCTTTCCCGGTCCCGGCCACGTTGGCCTGGACCCACACCTCTCCGACGAGGGCAGTACGGGCATAACAGGACATTTATTTCAACGGGAAAACGGGGACCTGAAGCCGAGGGACGTCAACGCGTGTTTTCTTGAGATGTGCAGACGATAATAGAGTCTATCCTAGAGGTCATTAAATCCACGAATTTTTCCGGTCCCTAACAATAACATATCTACATAACTATGTAATTAAAATCTAAACCTAAGGTACATACCGTGCTTCAACTTTACCTTAAGATATATATATATTCTAACCTACACTACAACGGGCCTAGGACTCCCTGCGAAGGCGCCACCGCGGTTCCCGGTCGCCGTACCGACGCACCGCTGCCTTGGCCAACGAGTCCGGCGGCCACAGGCTGAGCTCGAGCCCACAGAAGCGGACGTCGCTACGGAGCGGCCGGGACCAGCTGAGGACCTTCATAGGCGAGTCGTCATGCCTCCAGTTGCTGGGCGGGCGTCGCCGCGCCACCCTCCCCGGTGGCCGCGGAAAGGTCCAGCGGGCGGCGGCGCTCCTCCCAGCGACCCCCAGCAGCCTCCTGCCGGCCCGGTGCCTGTCCTACCGGGGGCAGAACACACTCCTTGAAGCTAGGCGACATCCAGCTTTTATTATAGTTATTTAATTAGATAAATAAGCAGTGCCCTGGAATTCTTTTCCAAGCCACCACAGCACTGCACAGGTCTCATCCATAAGCCCCATGCTTTCGAAGTAGCCTAGTGCGAGATATGTACGATTCAATTCCTTCTCGGTTCGGCCACGCCTCAAAAGATTGTGCTCTGCTCTGGCAGCTAACGACAACGTCGAGATATCGAGGCAGGTGTTTTTTTGCCACTTACTCGGATATCTTTAGAACCTTACGGCCCGAATATCAAAGTCACCCCTTTCTTTGGAATGCAAGCGTCTGTTTTAATTAAAAGTCGCTCCCACCATGTAAAGACTTCGCGCCACGCTATCAGACTGACCACTTTGCATCCTCGGCCAGCCCACAGCAAGACTTCAATTCTGCCGTCATACGAGAATGTAGTCGTTTCGTAAAGATATGTTTTCCCTAATTTTTTAGACCCTGATTAGTCAGTCTGTGTTCCATGTAGAAAAATTCATATGTTGCTAAATTCTAATTTCTATAAATGATGAGTCCATCCGCGTCAACGGTGCTTGTCCGAGACGATCTTCGCTTACCTCCCGGCGGGCACACGTACTGAGTGCTACCCTGTTCTGGTGAGTTTCGACAACCTTTCTCTTCCCCGACCCTCACCGTTTTTGTGGGCATTTTTTCCCGTTTAATGACTGTCTGTGAACCAGGTCTAATCATGTTGGATTTGGCTTGTTCTCAGACAGGGTTCAAGAGCTGGAGCAAATATGGTGACCGCATGCTTTTTTCCCGTCCTCTGACCCAGGACTGCTAAGGCGTACTGGTAGTCCAACTAAAGCGTGAAACATTATCTTCGGCCACCTAGTTCAAAACATCATATTTCCAAATTCCCCGTGAGACCTACAGAATGCCTAAAATTCAATAATTAGAGAACTTTAATTACACGATGGGACAATCATTATATTCCTGGGATTGTTTATTCTTATTGTTAATTGTTTATTCTTATTGTTAACTATAGTGGAAGTCATCTCGTAATATTTTTTCAAAGGGTCGACCCTACGAAACAGTACTAACCCAATTTGTGTATTAGCCACCATGGTAATGGCTAACGAAATATGCTTTAGTCAAATTATGAATGTCAGTAATATACTTCTTTATCATGTTTATTTTATAATGTTTTGTTGGCTCAGGTTCTAGTAACTATAAGAGTAAAATAAACAGGTGCACAGATATAGACGAAAGTGAATTTATGATTTATGTTTTTGAAACTAAAATATCCACCAATCTCCCAAAATTATCCTGTAGCAAGGTTCAAACCATGCTAACTGCTATTATTTTTGTAGCAGCAAACTACGATCTGATTACCATCTTTGCCTTGCTAGGTGGATCTTTAGGTTTCACCAGTTTATTAGAAATGAACAAAAAAAAAAGTGTGATTCCGCCTGAAATATTATTACTCCATACTGAGGAAACTTATAACAGATACAAGAAAATATTAACGTACAATATTAATTACATTCTTAAACAGCTCTCAGGTATATTTAAAAAAAAAATATTGGCCGGTCGTACATGGAATTATCAAACGTTTCATTTACTAAAAATACATAAACCATTAAAAAAATACAAATATGTCTAAATAATCCCAGTTGAGGTATGTACTTAAAGTCCATAAATTATGTTTATCTAATTAACTGCATCTGACGACGTAATTTAAAGAAAGTTCAGAAAAGGTTCAAAAGATACAGAAGCACCGGAGGTCGGGGCTTCGTTTCCCGGAGATCACGCGGGTACATGATGCCAGGGCGCTTGTGTCCTGTTGTGGAAGGGAGATGAAAATGCCAATTCGGCGTCCGGCTCTCGGACCCTGTCTGGAACAGTCCGAATCAAAACTGATCAGAACTTGAACACAGACAGTATACGGGGCAGAAAATGCCCGGAAAAGTTAAGGGGAGGTTGGAGAAGTCGCGGATCGTCACTCACCAGACAGGGGAGTTGGCTTCTATTTACAGATGCGTCGCCCGCCAGGAACTGGATCCCGCGATTACGCGGCTGGGCGCGGTTGATTTTATCTTTTAAAAAAAATATATTTAAAAGAAAAATAGCTACTACACATGTACTACGCAGACGGACTAAACTACTTAAAAAAAGTTACAGGGATAGCATCCCTTATATAAGCGACTACATAGTCGGTTGCGGCCGGATGGAAGTCTTGCAGTGTCTCGTCGACTTGCCGATAATCGCGAAAAGGTCCGTCTGCAGTCGCGACGCGAAGTGTCTCGCGGAGAACCGCGTCTCGTATTTAAAAGTAAATCTTGAATCATTTTGGGGGGAGGGGGCTGGGAGTCCGGACCGAAAGATCCCGAAGTTCCCCGAGAGGGCGTCATAAAAAACTCTGACTGAAGTCACGAAGTTGGTAACACTGGCCGACTTTAGCGCTACCTGTTGAGGGCTGTCTGAAATAAAAAAAAATCGACTCGCCCAAGGCGTCTGCTTAAACCAAGGGTTAAAGGGCGCAGTCTAGTGCAGCGCTCTGGCGGCCTACAGGGTAAGTTGGCTGGGCGGTTAGCGAATTTGCCGCTAGGTATCGTGTGCGGTCCATCTTGGCACACACATTTTATTATGCGAGGCGTCCTTGGAGACGGTCGCTGCCTGCTGGAGTGTATGACCGGTCATTGGTCTTAGGCGAATTCTTAGAACTCAAGAGGGGGGAAAACGCAACGACGCTGCGAACAAGCATCCATGACGTGCTTCCAGGGGAGTGAACCTAATACGTATTCGTGACAGTAAAGGCTATGGTCAGCTCGTCTCTGAGAAATGGTAACAGCTCGTCCAGAGCTGCTGTAGGCGGTTTTAGTCATGAAGTGAAGTAATGTTACAGGACTGGGACGTGCCTGTAAGCGAGGGAAATTTTAAGCTGGCTGCCAGCAAAGTATATGATCTGCAAAATATCAGATACGTCTCTGGGAAAGGTGCTTCACCTACTGGCACAAAGTTTAACTTAGGGGAGTACACAAGCTTAACAAAGTGTAAATCGTCCTTTAGTAACCAAATTATAGAGCAAATAAAATTTCCAAAAATAATTTAAAATTATAATAAAATTAGAAAAAAAAGTGTCGAAATTCCTAATTTCCGGCACAATCCCAAGGAGTCGTTACACCAGTGTAGAGAGCAGAGTGTAACAGTGTGCAGGAAGCAGTATTCTCTGTGTTAAATGACAGTACCTGACAGTAGCCAAGAAGATGCTCACCTGAGGGTCCATCCTGCACTCGGGCAGCTCCCTCATCTCCACGTCCTCGCAGGGGAGGGGCAGTCCGGAGGGATCCTCCATCTCCGGGTCAGGGGAGGGGAGGGACACCCCGGACTGATCCTCCATCTCCACGTCCATGATGTCGTTGGAAGTGAGGGTCAGCCCCTCGTCGGCGGAGGGAAGAGGCCCGAAGGCCTCACTCACCCTCCCACCAGCAAGGGGCGTGGCCCTCGTGTCCACGTCCTGGCTCTCCCTGGAACACAGCAGGAACAACAGTGTCAGAGGCTGGCATGAGCTACACAGTTATGTTCATTTCTACATTTTGGCTTTCACTTGGAGGACCTGCCAATAAGTCTGACCAGCGGCCAGTGCGAGGTGACAAGCGTGAAGGATAACAAGATAAAAACCGAAATAAATTGTTATGGCAACTGTGCAGCGGACGTTTCCATCCATCTTCGTCGGGGCTCGCCGGTCCCTCCCCTCCTGATTCCCCTCCCCGTAATGTTTGTCTTCCCCTCCTCCCGTGCCTGGGTATATATGCCGGGCGACGAGGCCTTATCTAATAGGCTGGCTGGCAGCCTGGCGGGAAACGACTAAAGTCGCCCACGAAACAACCAGCGCCACCCAAAACCATGCGGACAGCAATGTCCAAGCCCCCAACCCCCCCGCATGGTAGACTCTTTTCTACTCTGTCCAACTCTTCTTCCAGATCCATCCTTCTGTTTTCCCGTAAGCCTCCTGCTTGATATTAATGCATGAAATTTTTCATCCCGCATGTCAGAGCCCAGGGTTATCCCTGTGTCTATGCAGGTTTTACCTGGGCCCAACTTATCTAGTTTTAGTCTAGTATAGTCAGTGAGGGGAGTTAGTCATGGAGCCAATCGCTGCCATGGCTGGCCAATCCCCCTCCTAGCACACGATGCATGCACCCTCTCCCGTATGGCTAACCCCTGCATGATTAGAGCGTATAGGCTTCGGCCTGAGACGCACTTAGAGTCTGTCCCTAATCCAGACCCCTCCCAAACACACTTAGTTTTAATTTAGGTTAGGAAAAAAAATCTTATTTAAATGTGTTAGTTACTGTGCGTGTGTCCCACTCTGCAAGGCATGAGTAAGTATGTAGCGATTTGAACTGTGCGCGCCGCATCGGCTTCCGGCACTCCGCTCCCCTGCTCCTTCTCCCTCCTTTCTACCCCTCCCTAGTGTTTCTATGTCTACTCGTTCATCCCCTCCTCTCGTTGATTGGCGCATGCGCGCGCTGCGGCGCGATGTTATAAAAGCTGTGTTTGTTGGTCAGGAGGCCTCTTTCTTCCTTGATTTTTGTCAGGCTCGGTTGTCAGCGGTTGTAGTCTACGAGCATGTAGTCGTTTAGGTCAACTTAGACCTACGTGTGTGTGTGCGACCTCAGGGGAAACATGTAAGTTGGAATTGAGTTATGTGTGAGGCGGTGGCCCTTGCGTTAATGTAGTCATATATTTGTAATTTGTTTGTCTAAATTCCCTTTCGGCCGTCACCTGGAAAATTATAAGTTTGGATTAATGTTTTAACGTGACTTAACGTAATTTAACTTGGAAACTTAGTTTTTTTTTGTTTTTTTTTTGGTGATTTTCTTCCCCTGAGTCGTCGTCGCATCTGTTTTGATCTTTTATTTAATTATGTAAATCTTTAAATGTAACTGCGCCTTGCAGTAGCTTTGTCATCGTAACGCTTTTAACTGCACTTTGCAGTAGTTTGAAAAAAGTAAAATGTTTGAATTGTAATACTAGACACTGCTCTTACTTCACGTCATCTGCGTTGTTTAATGGGATCGTTACACGGTGTAGCCGGCTTACCATTGAAGCCCGTTTTGTCCTATATCATTGTTCTTTGATTATTGTATTTAAACTTTGCCTAAAATTGTATCGACTTAACAACATCAGTAATTTATTGTTTTGATTTAATTGTTTGAATAAAAATGTCCGTGTACCTGAAACCTTTTACCTTGCTTACCCAACTGCTCCAAACACGTAATCCGCAGTCCTAGCCAGGCTCTGGTCTTCCTTCAATCCCTAATAGGCCCCCACCTATTTCAACTGCGCAACTCTGCTGCAGGACTGTGTGTACTTACGTGTTTCTGTTCTATTTTTCATGCACTATGGGGACTCCGGCAACTGGGTGGATTTACCGTTTGCGGAGAGACGACCTCATCCAGGTTTTGACGGAGGAAGCCGTTCCTTTCGAGGAGGACGCAAATGTGGTGACCCTTCGTGGATTGCTCGTCAGACACGTGCGCGGCGCCTGGGAGTCGTCAGACGAGGTACCGTCTCGGCAAGTCCCCACCCCCGCTAATCCAGTTCAGAATAATTCCAGGTTTAATGAAAATATATTTTTTTCTAATTTGAAACTTCTCCCACGTCTTGATAGTAGTGAACCACGTGCGGTTCTTGATTTTCTGAGTGCCGCGGCACGTTTAGCTGGTTTAAAGTTAGTCAGTGAGGCGGAGTTTTTGAAAGCTCTCCTGAGCCTGTGTGGGCCAGCATTTTTGCCACTGCTTACTGACGTCATGAATCAGAATCAGACCTTCGGACAGTTCAAGACGGCTGTGCTACAGTTTGCCTGTCCGCCTCGTGTGTTAGAAACGTGTAAACGTGAACTTGTATTCAGGTTTCAGAGGCCTAAGGAGCCTTTGTTGCAATTCATTAATTCTGTTGCGGCCTATGCTGAGGTACTGGAGTTGAACCTCCCTGAAAAGGAATTAACGCAATCTATTGTTAGCAATGTGTCTCCGCTAGTGTTACAGCATAGCGCCATGCTTAGCCCTCCCTCTAGTCTGAGTGCTCTCCGCAAGTGGAGCGCAGAAGTGGAAAATAGATTGCTAGCTGTCAAACAATATCACGAGAATTTTCACTCCAAGGCCTCTCCAGGTAGTTCTGTTCATGTTTCCAATTCTAATTCTAATTCTAAATTCAATTCTCCTAATGTTCAGTTTACGTCTCAAGTCAACACCGTACCCGCTCACGCGGTGCGCGCATCGCGGCCCGTTGAGTGTGCGGCTAGTGTAAGTGATCCGTCTGTCGGGGCGAGTTTTGCCGCCGGCAGACGTTATGAGTCGGCTAATGCGCCCGGCCCGTCCTCCAACCGTCCCAGGTGTGCCAACTGCTGTACTTACGGCCACGCGGTGTCTGAGTGCACGCAGCCCGCTGTTAGCCGTGAGCAGCGAACATGCTTTCGTTGTAAGCGCACTGGACATTACAGAAATAATTGTCCGGGAAACGGGCCTTGACCGGGCGTGCGAGTGGTCGCCACGGTCGTCGCTTGAGGAAAGCCGCTCATTACTTGTACAATAATTTTGTACACGTTCGTCTGTTCGGAAATAATATTCCGGCCTTAATTGATTCCGGTGCTACCCGTTCCTTGATTAGTTCCGAATTGTTCGATGCATGTTGCATTAAACATCCGTATTTGCTAAGCCGTGTTTGTACCGGCTCTGACGTAAAAATTTGTGTAGCCAACGGCGTAATTGTTACGTCAGACGTCGAAGTTGAAATGCACATTAAGATCGCGGGTTTCTCTTGGAACTGGCACTTTAATGTTGTTCCCGGGTTATGTCACCCGCTTATTCTAGGTTTAGATTTTCTGGGAAAGACGCGATGTTTGTTAGACGTCGCGAACCAGGAACTGTTTTTTGGTTTTCATCCTGAACGTAAAATTAAACTTATTCATCATGACTCCGCTCCTATCGTCATGTCGTGCGCCGACAAGTCTGACGTCATAAGTAGGGACGCGGTCATTGCTGACGTCATGAACAGGTATTCTGACGTTATTACCAATCGGATAGGCAGGTGTGACGTCATGCCTTATAAATTTTATTTAAAGGACACGACTCCTGTTAGGGCTAAAGGACATAAAATTTCTCCTCCCAAATTGCAAAAGTTGAAAAACATTATCGATAGACTCCTAGAAGCAGGAGTTATTGCTCCGTCTGTTTCCGATTTCTGTTAGCCTTCTTTTTTAGTCCCTAAAAAGGAAGCGGGGGAATTCCGGCTGGTACACAATTACAAGGAATTGAATGACAAAATTAAGGAGGACAGCTACGAGTTGCCGAGCGTAGAGAGCGCCCTTCAACATTTAGGGAACGCCGCAATATTTTCAGTCATTGATCTAAATGCTAGTTTCCACCAATGTTTGTTGCATCCTGATTGTCGTAAATATACTGCATTTTCTACCCCGTGGGGGCAATTTCAATTTAATCGTGTGCCTATGGGTGTGTATTTTGGTAGCCAGGCTATGAGCCGAGTGCTAGATAATATTCTAGGCGACTTAAAATTTAAATCAGTCTTCAATTACATCGACGATATTATCGTCTACAGTGATAACCTGGAACAGCACAAACAACATTTGTGTCAGGTGTTTGATCGTCTCAGAGCCGCTAACTTGACAGTTAATCCCGACAAAATTCATCTGGGAAAAGATTACGTAAAATTTTTAGGCTACATTATTTCACAAGGCAAACTCATAATGGATCCCGATAAAGTTTCTCTCATCGTAAACTTTCCTCCTCCTAGGAATGTCAGAGGAGTTCAGAGATTTCTCGGTATGACGGGATATTATTCTCGTTTCATCCCCGATTACGCCGCAGTATGTGGTCCGCTTAGTAATTTACGTAAAAAGAATGTTGTTTATGAGTGGGGCGACGCTCAACAGAAGGCCATTGACAGTCGTAAGGCCTTGATCTCTTCTCCCCCTGTCTTAGTTCTACCTGATTTTCAACGCAGGTTCGCCCTCCAGGTAGATGCGTCAAGCATCGCGGTAGGTGCTGTATTGGGGCATATTGAAAATGATAGGCTGCGCCCTATTGCATATGCCAGTAAAACACTTACTGACGGGGAACGACGTCTGGGTACCTATGAAAAGGAGGCCTTAGCATGTCTGTTTGGCGTCGAGAAATTCGCGTCATATCTCGATTGTCACGAGTTCGATCTTTTTACGGACAATCAAGCGCTCAGTTGGCTGTTTAACCATCCGAACCAGCTCGGTAAACTAGGGCGCTGGGTGTGAAGACTGTCCCGCTTCAAATTCAAACTGCATCATATTAAGGGTAGTGACAACGTTGTGGCAGATGCGCTTTAGCGAATGTTTTCGCCCGATGAATTTGCGACTTGTGTTTCGTCCGCGGATGAAACACAGCCGATATGTGCAGCTGTTTGCAAAATATTTCCGGAATCATTTCTTAGTATTCGTCAGTGTCAACAGAAGGATCCTTTGTGTGTTCAAATCAGGAAGGATTTGAGTGCCAGTAAAGCCGTGCCATATGTTGAGGAACAGGGTGTTTATTATACCGGGACAACTGGTAGACAAAGGAAGGCTGTTGTTCCTGCATCCCTACGCCCTATGGTTCTAAAGTATTTTCACGATTCCTTATTGGGTGCACATTTGGGCATCGACAAAACGTTCCGTTTAATTAGCGCACATTTAGCTTGGCCTGAATTGCGAGCTGATGTACAAAAACACGTGCGAACTTGTCGAGATTGCCAAATCTCGAAACCGCCGCAGTGTGCCAAAGTCGGCTTGTATTGTGCTGATACTCCTGTTGCCCCTTGGCATGTGATTCACATTGACATTTTTGGTCCCTTAACACGTTCTAAAAAAGGTAACAATTGTATTTTGGTTATTCTGGACATTTTTTCGAAATTTGTGTTGCTAATCCCCTTAAAGAACATGAAAGCAAACAGTATTGTTAAAGCCTTAAGAGATCAGGTATGGAAATTTTTTGGTGCTCCAGCCATGATCACGTGTGATAACGCACGTTATTTCCGCTCTGTACTGTTCAAAGACATGTGTGCTCAATGGGCCATTAAGCCTATTTACAGTAATCCTTACTGTCCCCAGGGAAACCAATCAGAGCGTGTTAATAAAGTGCTTAAGAGCATTCTCACTGCTTTCTACAGGGAAGATCAGTCACTATGGGACAGCGATCTTGATTTTATAAACGTGGGCCTTAATTCAGCTGTGCATTCCGCTACCCGGTTCCCACCTTCAATTCCGTTTCTAGGTAGGGAGCTTACCCACCCTCTCCTTAACCTGTGGGGACTGCCGCCCCTGGAGGCTGCCTCGGATGACGAGTCACTGGAGGCCGTCCTGGATAGTGTGGCATGCAATCTCACGAAGGCTCGTCAAGCTGTTGCAAATTCATATAATGCTTCCCGGAGGCCTCATGGCTTTGTTGTTGGACAGTTGGTCCTAGTAAAGAATTTTGTGCTGCTCAATTTAGCTGAAAAGGTTAATGTTAAATTAATCCCACCTTACGTGGGACCTTTCATTATAAATAGGTTTCTTAGTGAGAATACGGTGTTGTTGCACAGTACGTCTGGTTCAAAAACATTTCGAAAAGCCCACGTTTGGCAATTTAAAATATTTAATATTTAATTAAAGGGTTTGCTGTTGTTTTGGCATGCGCGTCTGGTTGTGTTTTTTTTTCAGTTTGGTTTAGTTATCGTTCCTCCCACCTCCTTCCACGTCGCGGATGCCGGTGCCCTCAAGAAGATCTGCGCAGCTACGGACCTGAGGCTCCTCCGCCTGCCCGCTCCGTCGTGGTCACTGGTGCCCGCCCACTATGCGCTACGTCTATGAGGCCGCCCGCCTCATTCGCTGTTCGAGTCCGTGGATGCGTCCATGCGACTCCGTCATTCGGAGTTCCGCATCAGCATGCTGCTGTGCGGCTCCGCCCTGGCTCGCCCTGAGACGCCTACTTGAGTCGCCGCGGTTGATGGATGCTGTCCCTGGGTGAGCGAGCGACCGGCTGCTTTGACGTGCGTGCTGGCGTGAGATTCTGTTCCGCCAGTTGCGAGCTGTGATGCACGCCTCATGCGAGCCTGCAAGATGCACGCATTGGTATCTGAAAGCCCTCGTCCCCTGTGAGCATGCTACCCGCCTGACAGGGGTGCGAGGTGAAGAGTCGACCCTGCCAGGCGCCATCGGCGTCAGCGGTTGTGGGGACGCCTGCAGCGGTTACGTCCGAACTTGCGTCTGTGTGTCGACATACGAGCTTTGGAGCTCGTTGCTACAAAGTGTAAAAATGAACTTTCCTGGGACGTCCCTCAAGATCAAGAAAAGTCTTCAGCGCTGAGGATGCTCCTATTGGTCTTTGTATTTGACCTTTGTAATCTTTCAAGAATCTTTGGCCATTATATACGGCGTATAAAACTTGTATGTTAATAACTTTAAACTGACAGTTGAAATTTGTGTTCGTCATGAGAATAAACAGTAATGTTATAAAGATGGAGAAGATGGAGAAGGCGGCGGGTACCGTGGCTTAAGGGGGCGATTCACGTTGAACACAGAATTCGTAGTATACTTCATTGGTGATATAAATCTTTTGTGTTATGGTAATGCGATTGTAACTAGATATTCACATAAAAGAAAGGTATTACTTTAATATTTACTTTATGGCAAACACTGGAACAGTCCAAAAAGTTAATAAAAAAAATTTTTAAATATGGATCTTTATGAGACACAAACACGTCTTGTTTCTTGCATATGATGCGTAATTATGATGCAATGTTTAGAAAATATTTTTTTTACAAATATTTTATTCTTATAATATTTCATTATGCATAAAAAGTGGGTATTTTACTAAACGAGACCTTTTTTAAATCAGTTTTTAATTTTTCCAAGTGCATCGCACCATGTTAAAGAAAGCCGTACATAGTAGTTAATAAATTTATATCCCTATAAATACTTAAATAATTAAGCTAAGTTTCTTCTTCAATTCTATAGCTCGATAATTGTTGTTCGAACAGCAACTTAGACAACATGCGCGAAATATTCCTTGCATGCACGAGAAAGCGGTTTGACGAGTTGATAAACTGCCAACAGAGTGCAGCTACTGCGCTGTCAGTGACCATTTCCTGCCTTCTCGTCCTCCCGCCGCGAAGCAGCACTGACGGTGCGCGGACAGCGTTGCCATAGATATTCATGTGAATTCATGTTCCGGTGTTACTAGCAAAAACGTTTTCTTGTGAAAAATAAATAATGGGTAAAAGAAAAATACCCTATCGTGTTAAAAAAAAAGGGTAAAAAAGCTAGCAGTTCGTTTGACCTGGCAAAAAAGAAAAGAAAATGACCTGACACAAAATAAAGATGAATCCAAGCAAGTTACTGACTTGATGTAAGTTTTTGGACACCGTTTAAACTATAGTGATAATTAGAGTATAAATATTCGCGAGGTCAGTGACAGACGGTGATGTCACTTCAGTAGTGCTACATTATCTTTTTCCTAATCCAGTGAACATGTGATTGAACCCACATTTTTTAGTTATATTATTATTTACTTAAGAGTCTTGAGTATGCATATAATCCATTGACAGCAACGCAGACGCACAATTGTATAACAGTATGCAATTCGTCTTGAAGTAAATCAGTGACACATAATTTTTTTTCTAGTGTCGTAAACCTCAGTAACAAGAGTAACACAAGCGCACGTAGCGTCGTTTATATCAAAACAATACCGTCAGAAGGTCTACCCAGAAGCATCAGTGATTGACAAATAAATAAATAAACTTAACATTTTCCCTAAAAATACGAAACATATATCTAATGTCTTTCTTTATGTAACTACAATATAACTAATATTGACTTTACCTGAGAAGGCCTGGAGAAATCGGAGTTAAAAATAAAACTAGCAAGAGAATGTAGAAACAATCGTATACTTCAAATGTGTTAACAAGTAACCAATGAATAGATAAAAAAATTGTTTGATTAAGATAATGCACATCAGTGATTATTATAGCCTACATTAAATGCCATCGGTCCTGGAACCTGTGCATTTTTCATGCCTCTCATCGTATTGACAATTTGTGTTTAGTAGGTATATTAAAGATAAAAAAATAAGTTTCAGGAAAATGCTTGATGCTTAGACATTCTTTTATCAAAGACAAAAATTCCTGACTGACCGAGTTGAAAATATTAGGCATTAGCCTCTTTGTGAGTGGATATTACCTAAGTACCTATAGTCTACCAATTTCTACAACATTAAAGTACGGCCAAATAAAAAAAATATTGAATGATATTAGTCAGAAAGTGTGTCTACTGGTGTACCACAAGATTTTGAAACATTTTTGAGAAAATTAATTTTCAAGCAGGAAAATGTTGAGCTACAAATGTATAAAAAGGCTGCACCAAGAGGCTCAAGTTAGATTTTAGGCCGGCGAGGGGATCTTTAAAATCTTCTCCCTGGGACCAGGACTAAGTTTTTGTAATCTCCCATTCACCATAATACCATGGAAGGCAATGGCAAACCACTGTAGGATCATCGGAAAAACCTGCGCCCTGGACACGCAATCAAATTTCATGTTTGTGGGCAGATTTTTATTGGGATCTCTTCTAATTTTTTGTATTTTTTTACATTGATACACTAGGTAACATACGAATTTCTTAAATAAGAATTATTATTTGTTTGTTTTCTTGGAGAGTAGTTTTAAATTTAATACACGTCTGGCCTCGAAATGAAGCCCAGTAGGATGTCCCTTCAGAGTGGATGCCTATCCTGCCAATGTTTCTTTTGAAGAAGAGTGCCGTGCGGTCAAGCTGTAGCACATAGTTTTGATTACTAAATATTTAATGAAAGTTTAAATTAAACATATAATAGAGTCCTTTATGTATTAAACCCTTATAATAACAAATAAAAAATTAAATGGCCTACATATTACAAATGTAAATGAAAAGTTAAGAAGAAAACCAGGAAATAATAGGAAATTGGAGTGAAAATAGCTAGAAGTTTTGCATGACTTTTGTTGCAGTTTTCAAGAAAAAAATTAATATGTTTATAGTTGTATATTAATGACAATTCTTTCAGACGAAAATACATAATTTTTAAATTGTTCCTTAAGGTCTTGTCGACAGCGCGGAACTCACACGCAAATCTCGCACCACAAGATAGCTTCCAACATGAAGATAATTTTAGTTTGGTATTAAAGTGCCGGTACAACAATAAACTGGAAATTAAGATTTTACTTATTTGTATATTGCTTGTTAATTTTAACGTCGTCGAACTAGATAAGCAAATCAGACAGGCAAACCATGTTCTAAACGTGTATGTGCTAACTATTACTTTTAAGACCATTCTTAGTGTGCAATTTTTACGGTGTTTTAAAAAACAGCTACAAAATATTATTTTTGGAATGTTTGATATTTAACTACCTACCTATCCTCGAAACATAAATCAATTGTATTTAAAAATTGGTTGTCTGTAAAGTTGGTTTACGGACGATAGTTTAACGTGACAACGTCATAACAAAACATTAATGAAATGATTGCATACTTTTATGAATAAAATTGAATAATTTTAATTGAATTATCACTATTTTGTAGGGATACAAAGGAGTGAAATGAAATATACAATTTAATTGATAAATTTACTTTTATTTGCACTCATTAATTCCAAAAATATATTTATTACTTTAACGAAGAGTTATTTTAACTATAACTTTTATACATGTTTGCTATTTAACTTCTTCCAATTTGTGTTATTCTGTTAAGGACAGGACGATAATAGGAAAAGTAGGACAGGACGATGATAGGAAAAGTAGGAAACGAATGGGAGTGTTTCAAGTTTAATGTGCCTCGAAAAAGTCAAATCGATGGTTGTTCTAATCGAGTGGAAGAGAGATAGATGCGGCGCAAGCGTACAATGAGCGTAACGGGACAATGTGCGTAACGGGACACTTTCGTGCGTGCAGCCGGCGTTCATCGATTTCTTAGACGTCACGTCAAAAAAAATCCTATTCAATTTAATAAGGTAAATAAAGTTGGCAGCTTTATTGCACATATGGCATGCACAATTAAATAATTTCAGTTCATTACATCTGCACAGTGTATTCTCTTCTTTGTTTTTACAACTTATTGTACACAATCATACTATGATTGAAGTAAATTAAATGTATTATCATTATTGCAAGTAGCCTATCTTATCTGAAATGTTGTATGATTTTAAACATTTGTGATTTATTTGTTTATTTCTGTTATTGTATGAGTTGACATAATTAACTAGGCAGTGAAAGATACAGTTTTTCAGTTTTGTAATCATGCACATTTTGAATGTTTTTTTTTTTTGTAAATTGTAAATATTTTTTATGGTTGGTACATGTTTCACAGATTACATATTTAATATGCTTTTGATATTTTTAAAGTGTACTATGTTTGGTGCATTATTACTAATTTTCTAGCTTATGGCAATAACATTTACATTTAGAGGAAAAATAAACAAAATACCAGAAAGTATAAAGTTTTGTAGTTTAAATATAAAATCTAGAAATAAATTAAAAAAAGAGCATCATATCTATCAGATCCTGGGAATTTTAAATATAACAAAAAATATTTCTGTTATTTAATTGTCATGACTGATACTAAACAAGATTTGTTTGTTGAAAAAGTTAAGCGAAATGAAGATTTTTGGAAAACTGAAATGCTGCCCAAACTCACGCGATTCTATAAAGAGTGTTTACTTCCCGAAAATGTTGAATCACGAATAATAAGAGGAGAACAAGCGAGAGAGCCAGAGTAGGTATATTTCAAAGGCAAAAGAGGAAATGGATGCAAGAAAGTCCAGAAATCTTCTCTACGAATCTTTCAAAACATATGAAGTTAATATGAATACAGTTTTATTCTGTTCATCGCGAAAACTTAATATTTTTAAATATCTTGATGCTTATAAATGTATGCTTAGTAAATTTGCCGTTTTTTCGTTTGTAATTTACAAAAAAAATATTATCTAGTACGTTATAAATACGATAGAGAATAATAGAAACTCATATGATATTCGTTAAATAGAATTCAACATATAATGATATAACTGTAGTTATGATAACTTGGAAATCATTGTTACAAATAAATGAAACTAGGTATCTTTGTAATCAAAGTCGTTTGATTGCTAATGCAATGTAAATATAATATAGTGTTATTTTAAACCCTTTGATACAGATATTTTTTTTAAATTAAGGTAATATAAAAATTCAAGCTTATCGCGGAATCAAACTGCGAATTTTTCCGTACTTTATCTATAAAGTGTGCGGGGATTTTTAATAGTATAACACCACTACTTAGACAATTTATTGTTGCAATAATTGATCTAAATTAACCAGTAAAGATTTTATTTTACACTTGTGCTAATCATTATTTATAAATTTTTTCTGTCATTATGATTCCTACTTATTTTACTCTTTAAATATCAAGTATAAATTACGTCTCATAACTGCAGGCCTTCCCAAATTGAGTTAACCGTAAGAAAATTTTAAATTATGATATGTTGATAGAGCATGTTTTTAACGTCTCAATTCTAGATACATAGGTATATGTTTGAAATGTTAGTGAAAATGATAATAAAAATATATTTGAAATGTGTACTATTATTTCATCTTGAACCAAATGTTAACATCGAATACTATGTACAGCACGTAAATGTGATGATGTCTAAAGTGCGCGTGAAGGTATTTCCCGACGGGCCGTCAAACTTCGCTCACCGGCGCGGCGGATTGTCAACCTCGATCAGTCGCGGAGGGTCGTGGCCCTGGTCGGCTGGAGTATAACTGGCAACACTGCAACTCTCAGCCCGGTCTGCGTATGCGCGGGTGAAACCCACACATTCCTCGGGGTGGGGGGCGGCAAACCGTCTTCGCGTGTCTAGAGCCGGCCAGGAGAGAGGAGAAATACAACCTCCCCGTATGAAGAGCCTGACTCGAATGACCGTTGCTCCCAGCTACGCAGGTACATATACGGACCGGGCGGAGTATTCGGGTAGTTGATTTCGAAGGTATTATTCAGATTTTACCAAAATTATCACGATTTAGAAGAGTAGCGATTTTTAGTCTCTGAACCGCCCCCAATAAGGGCAGGGGAGTTGTAGCGATTTGAACTGTGCGCGCCGCATCGGCTTCCGGCACTCCGCTCCCCTGCTCCTTCTCCCTCCTTTCTCCTCCAACCCTAGTGTTTCTATGTCTACTCGTTCACCCCCTCCTCTCGTTGATTTGCGCATGCGCGCGCTGCGGCGCGATGTTATAAAAGCTGTGTTTGTTGGTCAGGAGGCCTCTAGTGCCGGTGGTGAGTAACACCCTCGAGCGCCACGCTAGCCGGATGGGTCTGTCAGGAACCCTGAAAACGGGGGACAGCCTCTACGTCAACAGGGGCAATATACAATTAGGAAACAATTAGGAAACTGTCAACTCAAATTAGTAGGGCCCAACTTTTAAGAATAATAAAATAGTAATGATTAAAATTGTAACAAGCAGCAATCCCCAGTATGTAGGCTATAATTATTGTAGAAGTGTAATGTAACTGTATAATTAATGTATAACGATGACGCTGCCATAGAATCAAGCAGGGAAGCCCCATCTAGGCGAAATATTACCTAGGTGGGGGTAGGCATAGAAAATAAATGTATTATGTAATTATGTAAGTATTAGAATAGACACAGGGATGACCGACTTACCAAAGCGGTAAAAAGCACATAGGCAAAAATAAAATAAAAATAAAAAGAAAATAAAAATAAAAATAAAATAAAAATAAAAATAAAATAAAAATAAAATAAAATAAATAAAATTATAATAAATAATATTAATTAGGTATTAGGAATGTATAGAGGGACAAATGGTGGACTGTCACACTAACTGACCACCATTTATGGAGGGGGTTGGTGGGCAGAAAACCACAATAAAATAATAAGCAAGGCATAAGCCACAAACAATAGGTAACAAATCTATCCCATAGGCAGGAGGTAAAGGTCCAGTGGACCAGGTACTCCAAATCAAAATGTACGAGTCTCTGGGCGGCACTCTACACGAGAGCTGGCACAGGACTCAAGCAAACAAGTAAATTAAAAAAAAATTAAAGGAGGCCTCTTTCTTCCTTGATTTTTGTCAGGCTCGGTTGTCAGCGGTTGTAGTCTACGAGCATGTAGTCGTTTAGGTCAACTTAGACCTACGTGTGTGTGCGACCTCAGGGGAAACATGTAAGTTGGAATTGAGTTATGTGTGAGGCGGTGGCCCTTGCTTTAATGTAGTCATATATTTGTAATTTGTTTGTCTAAATTCCCTTTCGGCCGTCACCTGGAAAATTATAAGTTTGGATTAATGTTTTAACGTGACTTAACGTAATTTAACTTGGAAACTTAGTTTTTTTTTGTTTTTTTTGGTGATTTTCTTCCCCTGAGTCGTCGTCGCATCTGTTTTGATCTTTTATTTAATTATGTAAATCTTTAAATGTAACTGCGCCTTGCAGTAGCTTTGTCATCATAACGCTTTTAACTGCACTTTGCAGTAGTTTGAAAAAAGTAAAATGTTTGAATTGTAATACTAGACACTGCTCTTACTTCACGTCATCTGCGTTGTTTAATGGGATCGTTACACGGTGTAGCCGGCTTACCATTGAAGCCCGTTTTGTCCTATATCATTGTTCTTTGATTATTGTATTTAAACTTTGCCTAAAATTGTATCGACTTAACAACATCAGTAATTTATTGTTTTGATTTAATTGTTTGAATAAAAATGTCTGTGTACCTGAAACCTTTTACCTTGCTTACCCAACTGCTCCAAACACGTAATCCGCAGTCCTAGCCAGGCTCTGGTCTTCCTTCAATCCCTAATAGGCCCCCACCTATTTCAAGTATTACATTCGAGCGGAGAGCACGGACACAGGCGTATTGTTTTAAGTTTCTACTGAAAGTAGAGCATTAAAGAAAAACAGAAATGTTATTCAGTGACGACTAATCACTTCCTTATTTACTTAACAAATAAATGTTCAGTATATTCGTTGTAATGAGTTACATTAACAACTACCGCTGGGAATAAAATAATGGTTTTAATAACAGTCCGTGCTCATTATTTGTTATTTAAAGAATTTGCACGCGATTTTAAAACTGGCAAAATTAATCTTCTACAAAGAGAACTATTTAATGAGCATGATGTTTAAGAGTATGACGATATATTCTTAAAATATTTGGATGACGACAAATACTTTGAACTATATTATAAATAAATGGTACCGCATATAAGATTACAGTGCGAATATATATAAACATTACATAAGACACCACTTCTTGAATAAGGGGTGAAATTAGACTGCATTATGGTAACGTGTTTTCAAAATATATTAGAGTCCAAAGAAAAATAGAATTTGAATTTACCACCACAATGAACAATCCCGCTAATATAAGTAATGATATGACAAAACGATAGTAATAAATTTAAAAACAAAAATTGAAATAATAAAAAGGTCCACGTTACAGGTGAAAATATGGTGCAAATTTTGCAAATAACTGTAGAACATTATTCACGTCATTGCCTCATTTTCCTGCATTCAATGGAGTAAATGTGGTACGAATGATTCAATACTAGTTCAAATAATATTACCTACTCGAGTGGTACACAGGTAAAACCAAGAAACTAATGTTGGCGTTTCAGAAATGCTAAATGGTGATGTCAAAACACAACAGGGTTTAAACGTATTTGCTTTAAAGTTCACTTAGTTATTTAATCTGGACACTACTATAAGTGATGTAAAAATAACGAAAATATAGACACTGGTGCTAAAAGTAGATTCATTTATCAATTTTTTTGTCATAGTTAATAATTAATACGAACATTTAATATATAGAATTTAAATAGGTTAAGAGTTTCTGCTAAATAAAGACAGACTGTAATTTCTATGCACAAATCGTAGAATACATTGGGCTTCTTTTTTTTTTTTTTTTTTTTTACTATTTTACCTATTTCTGTTACATAAATAGTCCCGATATTTCAGTAACTTGAAGATAGGCTGGTCGTCATAAACTGTACTTGTAATGCCCATCACATTATTTGTGCATTTTATCTATATGTTTGTGTAACTGACAAGGAATAGCATGTTTTCATTAATTACAAACAGTTTAAAGTGAAACCAAGGGAAAATTTCATAACTATTTTGTACCTTCAATTTATCAATAGAAAATATAATTGTTTGAGGGATCGCCATTATTCTGTCACACATAATAAATGGTGTTAATTTTTACTGTATATCGTGAGCAAGTCTCTTTCACGTAGGTTTTTAAAAGTATTTTTCATTAAATACATGTGCTATAGTGGCTTGACACATATAGAGACTGTCTGGCAGGCAGCTACATTAATAATACTTTTAAATTACCTTGAGACACGATAACAGTTAGCTTCTCGCAGCAATATTAAATCTTTTAATCACTAAGTAAATATAAAATTATATCGTTGTTTTTTTAATGCTCTTTTACATCAGATGTCCACAGAGGTTAGGACGTAAAAATTATTATAAACCAAACGTATAATTTTTAACCACAGAGAAAAAACACTATTTAAATATTTTATATAATTTTGATTTACATTTAGTATATTTAATAATTAAATAATTAGAATAAATTATATGTTAATTGTTTTTATATATAATAAATTATAATGTTAAATTATTTGTCAATTTAAATAGTTTTCTGGTATTTATAATCTAACTTATTTAAAAAAGATGATAAAATCAGTGAGTTCGCAGTTTGAAAGTTTTAATTAATTAACGTAAGAACGGGCCAGGTTAAAGATAAATAGTTTTTTTTACCTTGGCGCAGTTGAACTCGACCCTGGAAGTTGACAGCTATTCTTAGCTACTTTAACCATTTTAGAAAGGTTCGTTTAGCAATCCTCAGCTTTCGCTTAAAACCTTTAGTCGCTTTGAACACTCAAATGACAATGATCGTCAGGTATTTGTTTCTTTATGATTGTGCCAGCACTTGTTTCTTTCGGAACGCATTTTATGTTTCTTATTAGAGCAAAGACATTGTTTTAGTGCTTGATATGATTGCATTTTTTTGGCTTACACATGTACCTTTAATTTAGGTATTCATTTAATATTTATTGTTAATAAGCTCTAAATTTTAAAACAAAAACTGTGTGTATTAATATGTGCTAAAAATACTAGTTGTGAAATACATGCGAATAAATTAATATACTAAAACATTCAGTAACATGTAAATTCATTGAGAGAAAACGTTATTTAATGAAACACCTACTTAAAGCTAAATAAATAGACATCTAGTAACGGTGCGTGGTTGCAGGGAAGTGACAGATGTGGAGCCCACCACACGGCTCTGGGCAGGAATGCATAGGGCGACTGAGAAAGAGACTGCAGGCCCGCACAGCTGCAGCTGCAGCTGAGTGCACGGTGTGAGACGCGCAGGCTCGCCGCTGAAGAGAAGCCTGGTGTGCCAAGTACGAACCCTGCACAGTCTGCAGTTGCCAAACAATCTGTTTATTTAGTTATACGAAAAATGAGATAAAAACTTAACATTTCATTTAAGAAATAAAATACAATAAATTGTGCATTACTGCATTCCAGAGAAAACTATTATTTGTGATTAAAATAGGAAAAAATTTAAAAGTTCTTTATTAAACTCTAATTCATGTTTCTATTTTATAATGTAAAATAATTGTTCAAAGATTGAATAACTTACAGTTAAAAGATAAATAAGTTAACATATTCTGAAATTCAAAGTATGTCAAAACTGTCGAAACGTAATGCTGGTAAATTAATTTAGGTGCATTATTAACAATAAAATGCACATAATAAAATAAGAAATTAGTTAAAAGAATATTAATTAATCATTTATAATAATTCTTATTTAGTAGCGACGCTTAATTTATTCAAATTAATACATATCAATTGTTAGACGTAATTAAATATTGGTAAGTTCAGTAGTAAATCAAAGGAATAGACATATTAAGCTGCCTCAAATTGCAATGTACAGAAGGTACGTATTCATTATAAATGACGGTGATAGAGTGATCAGACAGGAGGCTGGATTGTACCGCAGCCATGGCAACGGAGCAGTGACCACCGTGTGGCAGGAGTGATACAGGCGTGGTGTAACTGCGGCCTTCCCAGTGTGGAAGTGAAGGCTAACACTAGGAAGTGAACCACCACTGCTCCGTCTGGGAATCAAACCCAGGACACAGCGAGAAGCTATCATCGCTGAGCTATCAGGTCAGGCTAGCTATATGATCATGGCGACATTTAGACGGCTTTGTTTCCCTAAAATAAAAGCCTTAAATTAATGTCATTTGGCCCTCCATACGCAATCCGATGAGAATGATCCGGAGTTTTTGTTTGATTACGTTGATGAACCAGGGAGTTTAAACTCTTGGTGTGTTTGCAGAAGTAGTTTATTTCAGAGTGTTTTTCTACTGCTGCAAGGAAAACATTAAAATAACCTGAACAGTAATTTGGCGAATCACGTACTTCTAGCAGCAGTTCTCGCCGCTAGGGAGCTGTTGCAGCACCTCTCCCTAGTCAGTCTGCATAGTGGCATTACCCGACAACGGCGAGGGTGGTTTCTCTGGAAGTTCTGTGGGTGTGGCTTTGGTGCTCCCGTGACACAATAAAGGCTGTTTCTCACGAACAACCTGTGACTGGTAAGTATCCGCTACGTTCTGCCGATTAAAAAAGAAAACACGATGCCTAACATTACGATTCCTGTTATTTTCGAATGCCCCTCATATGCTGAAAAAACACTTATGATGCTCATGATGAATTTTTTACTTATTTGGGATGTTAATTTTACATGCTATTGTTACTAACCAAACTCTTTTCTGTTGTATATGTTTATGTTAACAACATTTTCTGTAAGTCAATCGTATTCATTATGGTATAAAGTACAGACAGATGTGTGCGTGGAAGAGCGTTGTACGGTTGTAACGCGCATTTTAACATGTATTTAATCTAAGTATTTCCTGTATGAGAATAAATAAATAAAATCTGAATCATACTAATGCGTGTGACCAGCAAGAATGAACTTATGTATGATATCATCAAATGGAGTATTTTTAAATCAGCCATAGGTTACATAAATTTGTAACTAGACACAAGTTTGACGGACTCAAATACTTAAAAACATTTTTAATTACATACAATTTTATTTTTTAATTCTAAACCAAATTATAGAAAATTATATTACATCTTACTTAATTGTGAGGGTTTGTATGTTTGTTCCTCATTCTCATTTTAAAAATTAATGGATTTAGATGAAATTTGAAGCAGAGGTAGCTCATTAATTGTATTAACGTATAGGCTATATATAAACACGTAATTCCACCCCAATGAAGTTAAATATGTGTAGATTTCTGTTCCATATATTTAAAAAAAAATAGTAGCTAAGATGTGAATTAATTTTTTTATCAAAAATTTTTAAATACACTAGTAAAAATAAAACCTTAGAAATATGATATGTGAATCTTGAAAACTAGCATTTCATAAACAAAAAATACAGCATAGAATATTGTATAGCGTAGAAAATGAAAGTGAAACAATTAAGTAACGACTGAAATAAATGGAGAATAAATTTATTACAGTCACGCTGTCTGTATCGTACGATTGAAATATACGTCTTTTTTTATGTATTTTATAACTGTTATTAATAGTTTTTGAAGGGGTCTGATAAAATTTTTTTTGATTCAGTGTTATGATGCAATTTATTGTATGAACAGACCTTATATAAAAAATCATTTGAAATTACAACTTTGCCTTAAGCATAGTTTTATCAAATGCTTCTTCTTTCTAATCTTATTCTCTTCAAACTATACATGTTTATGCTTACCACTCTTGATACAGAAATAAAATTTCACACCGTAAAATACAATTAAAAATGTAAATTTTAATTTAAAAAAATTTAAAATTAATACGAACTTATTTTTCTATTTAACTGCCACTATTCGCTGCTTTTTGAGGCATGAAAAATTCTATTCAACTAAAAAACTTTAATCTTTACTTAGAATAACAATCAAGGTAGTCAAAATTCTTATATTATTGAACTAACCATTTTTATGTTAGAACAATGTTTCATTTTATTTATAATAGTAAATATATCCAAATATTAAATGAAAAGTAATTATATCAAGTAATATAATTCGTTTCTTCCAAGCGAAGCACGAACATTGAAATATTATTAAATTCATAAGACACACCTGATATTGTTTATAGCACCAGAAAACGTATTTTAATTTTTGGTGTGATAACGTCTTATAAATCGATGAACGCCGGCTGCACGCACGAAAAATTGTCACGTTTCACCTGAGCCGAGCGTGCAAGAACCGGCCAACCACCATGCGAGAAAATCTTCTATAAAATCAAACTGGTTAAGGTGGGCTTTTTAACTAATTGTTCGTGATTATATTTAAATAAACTATTTAAATTTAATTTTAAAACACTTTAAATAATATTTGAAAATTAAAATATGCAATTTTTCATCAATGTTTTCTTATGACGTTATCACGTAAAATTATCGTCCGTAAACAGACTGTACAGACAACACCTTTTTTTTCCTATAACTTATATTAACTATCACTTTAAATAACAGTATTTGTGAATAAAATTATTCATTATTTTCTTTTTCGTATTGTATAAATAATTGCATATTGAGGTTTTAATGCACACATTTGCATCTAAAGAAAACCTATTTCCATTATTTTTTAAAATTTAGTAAAATTTAAAAAAAAAAACATTTATTTGCTGCTATAGTATGGATATGTTCTAACTCACATGGATTTATCCAGTTGTATATAGTAGCCGATAGATGGCAGGTAACCAAATTAAGAAAAGTTTTATAAATGTTAATAAATGAAGTATATATTTCGGAGATTCTGTCTGTAATTTTATAATTATACATATAAACTCGTAATTACAATGTAGGATGTATGAACGGGTGCACTAACAAATCTATGGCACGACCACTATCGAATTGTAACTTGCAGGAGACTCATATATATAGTTTTTTATTATGTTCATGAAGTAATTTGCATTTCAACAACTGTTTGGCACATATGAAATTAAACTATCAGCATAGTAGATTTTTGTTTTTTTATTAATAAACGTAGTTACTTTTTAGTGAGTGGTATAAGGGTGCAAGTCACGTAGACTTGAGAGCTTTACACTATCCAAAGAAAGAATTACCTTCTTCGAAAGTTTTGTTAGACTTACCAATGTAGTTCATGTACATATACACATGCGATTCTTTGGCAGTCATTCTTCGGCAGTGGTAGTATCATGGTTTTTTTTGAGACTTTGTTCATGAGTTCATGTAAGTAGGTACGAATTTATACAGATTCTCCCAAAAATACTTCATTTATAAACATATTTATTTACTTACGTTGCCTCACATCTAGCGGTCTCTAGAGTATCTTAGTTAACCCAAGTGAGTACATGAATATCAACCTTGTCGTTACAGAAAGCTAATTAATAAATCCATTTAATATGTGTCTGAACTATAACTATGATACAAAGTATCGGTGTACATAATTGTTCATTTGCGCTGGCCTTGTATTTGAACATGTCTCGACAAAATTTTAGATCAATTTATTATCCATGTAGCATTATATTGAAAAAGTACGAGGCAACATATAATATGCTTTGGTACTTAAATCATAGTATTGGTAATTCTTACAACTTATTGTTTTGTAAAAAATTATTTAAGAAGTGCAGCAGAAAGTCCCTTTATTTCCTCATTTAGTCATGCGGAGATCCCAATGTCTTGGCATCACTACTACCACTTTCCTGCCTATGGAGCAATAACAGCTGACTTCAAAGCTTTTCCTGTTTTACTTGCTGGAGTTAAAGGAGAGGCCATATACACTTACACATACGCACGTACTAATGCCACTGTTTTTTTTTTTGGTCTTGCAAACTCACCTTTAATGATAGCACTAACCCTCCCCCCGCCCCCGTAATTGCTTCTAGAATATTTGTTTTGGATGCTCTTCTGGGCCTTAGCTGGCATCATTCATGGATTCAGACCCTACTGAAGTCCCTTAACGCAAAAAAAATAACGCGTTGGGTTGGATTTCCGTCGTTTGATAGTTTTTTCTCGTGCACTCAGTCATAGTGCGTTATTCTTCAGTGATAATGCCACTGTGAAACATAAGTTCATGCCCTCTAGTAGTAGTAAGAACGGGCTATATGATGATAAGCAATGGGAATTCTACGGACGTCGTTACGCTTGCCAATGCAGGATGATCCCCGCAATGGTTGACCGTTGGCTCCCGCGAGATGAAGGTGAGAGGGACATCACAAACACCCCGTCCGGACCCAGGGAGAAGTTTCGGCAAATACCCTCCCCTGCCGGTAATCGAACCCAGGCCCCTGACACAACAGACACGCTGGTCACCAGACGATGTAACATATAAACAAAAAAAAATACTGTAAGTTTAATTTTATTTAAATATCACATGTGCTTAGTTAATAATATTGTGTTTCATATGTTGTTTAACATAAAATACCTACTGCTAACTACTTATTAAAATTGTGGGAAACTCTTTCTCGAAAGGTGAAACCATCTAGGTTTGGTGTTATGAAGGAAAATATAATTATACATTGTTATGATTATAGTTGGAAAATACGAAACCAAGATATTTTAGGCTTAACACAAATAAATAGTCACGCATTGTGTTTCTCCCAAATTTAAAAGGTTGTCTCGCTAATAAGGTTAAAAATGGCAAAGTCTTGAGTGGAAAGTACAAACAACACCTTGCATTAAAATTTCATATTATTTCTTCATCATGTACGTACTTAATTACTTATTCCTAATAAATAACTTCCATTGATACTTTTTGATAATATTATATAAAAATGATTTTTAAGCAGCTCAATAAGGTTAAGGTTAGTTTAAAGGAAGTATTTAAAGACTGATTTCAGTCGTTTTAGCAAAAATTTACAAATATATGCTTAGTGTTATAATGTGTAGTATTCAAAAGTTTCATGTTATTATTTTAGTAACGCCATATAAGTTTGACTTATAACGTGTGGAACCATTTATAGTATTACTGTATAATGAATATTAAAACGATGGGCAGTATTTTAATAAAATTCACTGTCGAAAATAAAGTCCAAAGCCGGAATCCATTGCACTACAACATTTAGATGAAAAATACCTGGAAGATAGATCTATATTCACAATGCTTTAGAGAACCAACAAAATATTAAATATCTTTGACGTCATTTTCGTCCCAAAGAAAATTTCCTGGCTAGTAATTTTTTGGTGTTTTTAAACTTGCTATTATATTTTCTTATGACTACCTATTAAAAAATTTAAAAAAAAAAAATGTATTCCAGGTAGTTTTACTACCATAAAGTGAGCGAGTCTCAGTATTCGCCAGTTACTTGTAAACATCTAACCTCGGTAATGAACAAATTCACGTGTTCTCATGTTGCAAATGAACTAATAATACGACAGTTCCTAACTCGCCGCGCTGAAATGCTGCAGCCACGCGCATGGCCCCCGCAAGGGAGGGGCTGGGTCCAGGGCCAGTACTCGAGTGTGGGGGCCTGGTGGTAGCTTCTGCACGCGTGCTCGCTCCGGGCGGCAGGGCTGCGTGACGGCCGGTCGTGACATCCTGATTGGCGGCGGCGACGTGACCACGTGCCGGCATCGGCGCGCGCGTCGACAGCCAGCAGCCGTGTTCAGCTGCGACTCCATTCCTGTCGGCGGGCCGTCTCCGCAGTTGTGGCGCCTCCTGCGAGACCTTCTCTTAGCCTTCGGAAGAGATTCGTTATGATGTGTAACACAGAGGTTACCAGCTGGCGACACTCCTTTCCTTATAGGAATACCTCCGCGGTCTATCGGTCCATGGCGGAGTAAAAAAACATTATTTGTATCGTATCTCTTCCTTATGTATATAATTTACCATCAAATATTGCAGATATATACATTTATCTTTTTTAAAGATACCACATTGATTATTGATAAACAATTTGTGTTCTGATTTGAAAATTTTTGACCAAATATAAGCACTTTGTAGCAAAACAGTTATTTATTTAACAACTAGCTGACTGACACGACCCTGCACGGCTATACTAATGGGAAAAAAATTAAGCCACATATCCCATTTACAGTAATGGTAAATAAAAAAAAATTCAGTGAAAATTTATTACAATGCTGTAGAATGTACCGGAGAGAAAATGAATAGCACCTATGGTTTCCCGACTCGTGCACGCAACGTACAACTGATGTACCCGTACTTCGCTACGGCAGTCTACAGGCAGATCACTCTTGCGCCGCTCATTATGCATGCCTCTCCTTGTGGGTACGCCATTGCCACGCGATGCCCGTTGCCATGGAGACGCAGAAGGCATGAACAATGCAAAATCCTGTTCTCATGCAGACAAAGTACCCACTGTTGTCTGGTTTTAACCACCCATGGGATCTAATTTTCGAAAAATGTCATCCTGCGTAACATAAGGTACATTACTGTGAAGTTTCAAGTCTGTAAAATATATATACTTGAAAAAAGGGCAATAAAAACAAATTAAACACAGAGAGAGGAAAAAAAAAACAATAGTTTAGGTTTGCGATTTAAAGTGATAAATAGTATTTAAATACTAATTGAACTCTTATGAGGGTACTGATTGCTTCGTTCTTAATATCACACGGGTGTTTTTTACTTGTATGGGAAAATTAAGAATGATAAGGCATCTAGTGCGTGGCAACAATGTTAATAGGCAATAGGAAATAAACTTCTAGCGCCTGCGGCATTTTCAACACACACTTCGTACGTGTACTTCATGTTGTATCTAACCCCCTCCAACGCATTTAATTCTAAATTGGACTTTTAGTAAGGATCCCTAATGTTATTGATAATATAATATAGCCTATATAGCCTTCCTCGATAAATGTACTATCCACCACTGAAATAATTTTTTTCAAATCGGACCAGTGGTTCCTGAGATTAGCGCGTTCAAACAAACAAACAAACAAACTCTTCAGCTTTATAATATTACTAGCAGTTCCCGCGACTTTGTCCGCGTGGACTTTGTTGGGGGGGTATTGTGATTTTCTGAGATAATATGGTAGATGTACAGTTTTAGGTTATTCTCAAAACACTTATAACCAATGGTATATTAAATACTTCTGCGAAAACTATATTTTTTGTTTTCTCTTCTGGCAGAAGTAGAAATAGATTTTCTCCCGAACCAGATCTCGACAGAGCAACATATAGTTGCCCGTGCGAAAAACACTCTTGGCGTAAATCTATTCCTACGTACTTAAATGTTTGTCCCTGGGCCTTATTAATTGTTACCGTAAACGATACCTTCACCGGAAATTGAATTCGCTTAAAGTGAAAAGGCAAATCCGTTGGTATCATAGGTATGCGAGGTATCAGCACTGTTGGTCCTACTGCTAGACCAGTCAATACTGTAGCACCAATCACGTTATCGCGAAGGAATTTTACTTGGAGTCTGGTTCCATTGCATAAATTTGGTGGTTTAAGATTACTTAGCAGCACAAGTGGAGAGCCAGTTTTTAATTTGAGTGAATGTGAGGGAAGGCCACTCGGATTTAAAGAATTTAAAAATTCTTGTTGATAATGTACCGCATCTTCTTGATCCATTACTTTATCAATGGACCTGTAGTTCACTCTATCTCCTGGAAGTTTACCCAGTATCATGTTATTGATGTCGTCAACGCTAATGTTTCTAGCTGCCAATATTGCCCTTTGACACATCCACTGGTAGCCTTTGTTTTCTATATGGACTACATCTGGGTACACTTTAGAGATTAGGTCTTCAATGCTAGTCATACATGCGCGTGCAATACTTAATACCTTTTTGGCTACAACACTAATACTTATATTTTAAATATCACGATATCTTTTGAATGAAACGTCCGAATTGAATAATTCAAAAAGTTGTAGAAAGGTATTGATTTCGTCTTGAATATGCAGTAATTTATTTTGATAAGGATTAATACCAAGGTACACAATAAAGAGTTTTTGAAGCGACGGCATTTTAATTATTTAAAAAAAATAAAAGAAAACACTAATTGTGAGATAACTACAATAGTTATACATATGGTTACACGATATTTTTTGAAGACAATTATATGTTCTGCAAAGTGGTAGTACATTGTTTTGTTCTATAATCAATAGGTTTCGCAGCGCACGCCGTGTAAGGATTTTTTAGGGTCCTAGGGTTACCTTATTGGACTTTTAGTAAGGATCCCTAATGTTATTGATAATATAATATAGCATATAGCCTTCCTCGATAAATGTACTATCCAACACTGAAAGAATTTTTCAAATCGGACTAGTGGTTCCTGAGATTAGCGCGTTCAAACAAACAAACAAACAAACTCTTCAGCTTTATAATATTAGTATAGATTAGTATAGAAAGATATGTGTTTGCATACAATTCGATTTGTTTCGATTTTTCTTATCTTTTTAGATGGTTTATTCGATGGTTTCTGATAGTTTTTGGATCGAGTCGCGACCCACCTGCAACCCTTCCGCGAACCACTAGTGGGAACCGCTGGTGTAACATTTTAGCTGTCGGTATACGACGTTTGGTAGGAGTAATTTCGTGAATGGAACGGAAATGTGTAACCACGGTGCGAGCCAAAGTTCACAAAACCAAAGTTAAACTTTATAGCAGTAACTGGTTAACGGATTTTAACAAGTAAGGGAGTATATTTCAATGAAATATCTTGTGAAAAATCAGGCCAAACATGTTAGGTATATGTTTCGATACCTACACTGTTTATATCTCTATATTACTTTAATAGCATCGATACTTAAACATTCAATAATACAAGCGACGCAATTTTGAAGGTAAATGTAAAAATAATGAGTTTTATTGCACTTTTACACCGTCAATAGTACTTCTTGAACAACAAAATAAGTTTGATAACATTGCAAAATTTATGAGTTTTGTGGAACAATCTACCAATATAGCAGATTAACTGGTATAGCTAATGTTTTTGATTTCTCAAAAGACTTTACACTAACTAATGTTAAAATTGTAGTAACTGCTGATTATATTTGCATCGTCACCTTAAAAATGTATTAATTTAATGTTTCTAACTTGATATTTCGTCACTCAATTAACTTTCTAAATTGTAAATGAAAAAAGATATTCTATTCTTATTACCAGGGAATTAATTGAATTTTCGTTTTAGTTTAGGACAGCAAATAAAGTTTTATTAAAGTTGGATCAATGCTTACAATGTTCTGACATTCACCCTTAACCATTTCTTTTACCAGTGGATTTTTTTAATAAGTGTATCTTTTTTTACGAATTACGCAATATATTTACCATTTATAACACCACTTCTGTTTATGTATTTGGATTATGTCCATATTATTGCTTCAGAAAAATATAATATTTCCAAAAATTGTTAATACTTAAAATGAGTTTTTCAGTGTTACTATGGGTGAAGCTTGCGCCAAGATTTTTACATTGCCCTATTATACCTCCAATACGATGCTACAAGAAATTAACAATTTTACTGTTTAAAATATAAGCATTTTAAAATGTGCTTCTATATTCAGTGACAATACTTACCCGAGTAGCGCAAGGGTTTGAAGTAAGCCTATTTAATATTAAAATCCATTTACGAAAATTAAGCCGTTTAGCGTCTTAGTGCGTATAAAATGTGTCTAGAGACCTGCTGCTTAAAACCAATCATTGGCACGTAGAAGTTATGCTAGTTGCCGCCCTAGCTGGCGTTACGGCAATATCTGCCTTTTAACGAGAACGCCAAATGTACTTAATAATAAAACATATTGGGCAGTTATTCTAGGTCTGAAAGCTCGCATAATTTTTCGCATTTACTTTACTCGCGAAGTACTAATATCGCATTCAAGATGTTGTTTTGTACATAGGCCATTTCTGTTTTAACTGTGTCATATGAAAACTCAATAACAAACAAAAAAGATGAATACAAAAGTAGTACACGGTGAGGTGTATGCAAGAGCTCCTTCAGATCTGCATGAGACAACTGTGCAAGTACTAGAAGAAGCAGAATACTTGCGGGCACCAGTAGAGATGGCAGTGGCGATGCACCGCTGTGAAGAGACACGCGTATGTGCCGATCTTCATCTCGCCCAACTACATGACTTTCCTGAGATCGAAACTGTTGAGAGAAGTCGCGGAGTAGAAACTTCAGCCAACCCCCATAAAATCAATTGAGTTCTGCGGCTTTCACATGCAGCGAAGTCTTACTACGATGAGAGGGAATATGCCTGAAGTGGAGCAATTTTTATTTTTGTAATCACAGGTGATAACATTTACAACGTGTCTTATTCCAACAACAGAACCACTTCAAGGGGCGATTTCCGAAAACAGTGTACTATGCTCAACCAAAATGAGGATTTCATCAGAACAACATAGTAGTATATAATAAGGCATACTGAAACTGTCTTCTGGTTGTGGTGTCTGTGGCCGGTGGTGTCGACCACCATGACGTCACGACGGCCATCTTGGATGGGTATGAACTTGGCCTATGACCCTGACCTTGAATTTGACCTTCAAAACTTGTCAAAATTGTCCAAAATTGGGCAAATTTTGTCCAAAATTCCTCAAAAAATCGACAAAATTTCCTTTTTTTTGGAAAAAAATTCCGCCAAAAAATCTCAAAAAATTCCACAATTCAAAAATTAGGATTTTAAAATCCTCAAATGTCGTTTTGCCCTAAAAAATAACCCAAATTCCTAAAAACGGCTTAAGCATCCATGTCTAAAGCCTCCGGTAAGCCATTTCTAGGAATAAGGATATCATGACCGCCATATTGGGTTATGACGTCACCGTTGCAATTTCCGTTACGGTCGCCATCTTAAAAATCTTTATTTATTATCCGATTTTAATTAATAATTTTAAAAATTATAAAAAAATTAAATAATAAAATTTTAATAAAAAAAATTGCTTTTATGACACGTAGCTTGGATTCATCGGTTCGATACCAGTGAGGGCAAAAAAATAAATAAAAATGGTGACCGATCCTTCTACCCCGTGGTGGCTGCTGGCAGACTGACCCCCACCACTTTGTTAATAGCATATATATCATCCGGCAGTATGATGTCACGACTGCCATCTTGCATTCGTTGCTGGAAGCCATCATCATTGTATCGTCGGCTAGAGTGAGCTGATGCCATGTTAGTTTAATTCTTATCCGCCAGAGTGCAGTAATCATTTATTATTACTGTGACACCCGCCTTCTTGTCATTTGGACGCCATCTTGAAAATCCGTAAATTTAATGCTAGAGATGCGGGAAAAAGTTCAAAATTCATCAAATATAATTGGCAATAAATATAATGATTGATTAGATCGACTAAGGTCCTTGGTTCGAAACCAGTAAGAGCAAAAAAAAAAACAACAGATCCTCCACAGAAGCTACCTACAGACTGATCTACAGTTCTCTACAGAATGTTTGGTAAAACGAGCTCACTCAAAGAAAATTGATAGTGTGAAATGACTTCAAATATATTTTACAGTGCTCATCAAATAATATTGAATACAATATATTTGAAGACGTATTTCATCCAATATCACCCTTCAAATTTTGTTGTCCAATATATTGGAGACAATAAATTTGACAGTGTGACAGGGCCTTAAGGAAATGTGATCTGCATTACAATAATTATCCTGGCTCTTCCGATCTCGACAAAGAACTTAAATTGAAGGAGGTTGATGATTTATGGAAGAATGAAGACAACGAAAGAAACCTTAACGTGAAAAGTGAGAATATATTCCAGCCGAATTCAAGTAGATCTTTCCTACTTTGTAGAAATGATGGACTCTTAAAAAGGAAGCATGAAGATTATGAAGACACTTCAACATCATAAACATCGAATACATACGGTAATATAGGTGAAGACGATACCTTCTACGGTTATTGTTACATTGACTCTGAGGCTGTTGACAAAGACATAGACTGTGATGAATCACCTAAAGCTGACAAGATCGAAGAATGTGGTAGTGTCCTGAGACCGAAACGATGGAAACGTCGTAATATATTAAATAAATCTGATCAAGCTTGTGATGATCACCGTCTCAAAAATGAAGTTACCCTGAGGTTGGTGGTAAAACGGAAGACACCAGAGATCATAATATTTATTATAAACGTGCAAGGAAGATGGTGGTAGAAGAGAATGATTACACATTATGGAAAGATCCAAACATATTGGTTGACCGGCTAAGACTGCTACATGGTTCGCTTTGTGCAGGAAACTATTCGTGCATCAAAGAAATATCCTTCATACTAAAGAACTGAGGAAAGCTGGCTACATACAATAATGTCATGTTTTACTTGCATTTGTACAATGTAAAGAAATAAATTAATAATTTAAATTATAAAAATTTAATGTTTTTATTTCTTGTATTCTGATTTCTAACTAAGACTTAGTTCTCGTAACTTGTGCTTCCTTTTTGCCTTTTTGTTGATGGAGCTTCCAAATGTGCTGCCTTTATGATGGTGCATACAAAATATGATGCTTTTTTGTTGATGGTGCTTCCAAATGTGCTTCCTTTTTCGATGGTGCTTCCAAATGTGCTGCCTTTTTGTTGATAGTGCTTCCAAATGTGCTTCCTTTTTGTTGATAGTGCTTCCAAAATGTGCTTCCTTTTTTTTGATGGTGCTTCCAAATGTGCTGCATTTTTGTTGAAGGTGCTTCCAAATGTGCTTCCTTGTAGTTAATGATGATTACAAAATGAGCTGCCTTTTTGTTGATAGTGCTTCCAAATGTGCTGCCTTTTTGTTGATGGGGCTTCCAAATGTGCTTCCTTTTTGATGGTGCTTCCAAATGTGCTGCCTTTTTGTTGATGGTCCTTCCAATTGTGCTGCCTTTTTGTTGATGGTGCTTCCAATTGTGCTGCCTTTTTGTTGATGGTGCTTCCGACTAGTGCTTTCGTTTTGTTGATGGTGCTTCCGAAATGTGCTTCCTTTATGATGGTGCATCCAAAATATGATGCCTATTGGATTATGGTGCTTCCAAATGTGCTGCCATTTTGGTTGATGGTGCTTCCAATTGTGCTACCTTTTTGTTTATGGTGCTTCCGAAAAGTGCTTTCGTTTTGTTGATGGTTCTTCCGAAATATGCTTCCTTTTTTGATGTTGCTTCCGAATGTGCTGCCTTTTTGATTATGGTGCTTCCAAATGTGCTGCCTTTTTTGCTAATGGTGCTTCCAAATGTGCTTTCTTTTTGTTAATGGTGCTGCCTTTTTGATTGGATTCTTGGTCCTCTTGTAAGCGTAAAAATCATGGTCCGTTGGTTCAATTGAATATAATTAGCTGACGATGAGGAAGGTCGTGAGGTTCGGAAATAACTGGTCTATACGTCTGACATTGATTATGACCTGGTCTCTCGGTCCGGAGATGCTTGGTCTATATGTATGTATGGCTTTGTACATGAACGGTTTAGAGGTTATTCAGATTCTTGAAAAACTAGACTCTCATGTTAGGCTTATCGGCAACGTATTTAATTCGTCGAACATTGTCGTACATTGTCTTGGGTTTTATTTTTGAAGAGAGAATAATGTATAAACTCCGCGAAAGGTAATGGAAAAACAAAATATTAAATTTATTTAGTATTTAGTTACACTTGTCAGTGTTAAAGTATCGCTTCAAGGGCAGGAATCCAGCGATTCAATTTGTAAATTAATGAGTAATTTTTTGATGAATTTTGAATTTTTTTCCCGAATTTCTAGCTAAATAATTACACGATTTCAAGATGGCGCCCAAATTTCAAGATGGCGGGGGCACCTCGGTAATAAATGATTACTGCACTGTAGCGGGTTAGAATAAAATTATCCAGATGGAAATGTACTCTATAATACGAGTACACACACACAAGATGGTGTACTCCAGCAGGTGGTAGTTCCTGGTAGCATGTACTGAACATAAAATGTCGGATTCATGACGGTCGACAAGGACAAAGTCAAATTTCAAGGTCAAAGTTCAGGGCCAAAATTCAAATTTCAAGGTCAAGGTCAAAGTTCAAGGTCAAGTTCAAGGTCAAAGTTCAATGCCAACAGTTGAGGACAAGGTTATGGTGACCAGAAAATTATACTAAAATTGTATCGGCACACTCTAGCGGACGAAAACAAGATGGTGGTCTCCAGCGGATGAAGACAAGATGGCGGACATGACGTCATATCAGCTGACGATATATGTACCTTTGTAGATCAGTCTGTAGGAATCTTCTGTGGAGGATCTGTTGTTTTTTATTTTTTGCTCTTACTGGTTTCGAACCAAGGACCTTAGTCGATCTAATCAATCATTTTATTTTATTGCCAATTATATTTAATGCATTTTGAACTTTTTCCCGCATCTCTAGCATTAAATATACAGATTTTCAAGATGGCGTCTAAATGACAAGATGGCGGGTGTCACAGTAATAATAAATGATTACTGCACTCTGGCGGATAAGAATTAAACTAACATGGCATTAGCTCACTCTAGCCGACGATACAATGATGATGGCTTCCAGCAACAAAGACAAGATGGCAGACGTGACGTCATACTGCCGGATGATATATATGCTATTAACAAAGTGGTGGGGGTCAGTCTGCCAGCAGCCACCACGGGGTAAAAAAGTAATTTCTTACAATATATATATTTAAATTTTATTATTTAATTTTTTTATAAATTTTAATTCTTTTTTCATTAAAATCGGATAATAAATAAAGATTTTAAAGATGGCGACCGTAACGGAAATTACAATGGTGTCGTCATAATCCAAGATGGCGGTCATGGTATCCTTATTCCTATTATTGGCTTACCGGAGGCTTTAGACATGGATGCTTAAGCCGTTTTTAGGAATTTGGGTTCTTTCTAGGGCATAACGACTTTTGAAGATTTTAGAAATCCTAATTTTGGAATTTTTGAGATTTTTTGGCGGAATTTTTTTCCACAAAAAAAATTTTTGTCGATTTTTGAGGAATTTTGAACAAAATTTGCCCATGTTTTCAAATTTTGACAAGTTTTGAAGGTCATATTCAAGGTCAGGGTCATAGGTCAAGTTCATACCCATACAAGATGGCCGTCGTGACGTCAAATATGGCGGTCGACACCACCGGCCACAGACACCACAACCAGAAGACAGTTTCAGTATGCCCTATTATATACTGGTCTACATCAGTCAGCATGTTGAAAAATGTGACAGACATTTTAACAGAAACACCGTTTGTCCCGCGTTTCCCGAAAATGGACATTACTGACGATATTAAGAAACTTTATTTCTCAAATGAAGAATGTATGATACTTGAAAAAGTCTCTCCATGTTCCTTGCAGAAGACGCGCAAAAATTCTAGGAGTGAAAAAAAAAAAAATGCTCAGATGAGATTCCAACAAGTTGAAATTGCTTCGAAACATAAGACACAACCGACCTTGAAGTTGATCAAAGTAATAGTTATATAAAATCATTGATCAATGTTGTCCTAAAATGAAATAAAAATTTTTTGGTCGATATTTAATTGTTTCATTTATTATTAAATAGTCTTGCCAAACACATAAAAATAATTTATAAATTAGTTTGATTATGAATATTTAAAAAAAATTGAATACTTAAAGTGATATAATCTCTTATGGCTCGAACTTAAAATATTCTTTCAAAATTTTTATTATTTACTATTGTATACTAACAAAATTTCTCTGCTCTGTGAGCAAATGTACAAGAGTGGTGGACAATACCAAAACACACCCAAAGAATTCACTTCGGCTAATGTCGGGGTTTTGTTTACGTTTTGTAATTGTTGCGCGGTAATTTGAGTAAGTCTGTAAGCATGCCACAATTAACAGTGATTTAGAAAACTTTTTCGAAAAATGCGTTAGGAAAATTGATTATTTCGTGGGGTTTGCTGACACAGAAGATGGATATATTATCATAATTATTTCATAACAAGCAGAAAATAATGACCTGGCCAGAATTTTTTCCGAAGATTTGTATTCTTACATTTGCTATTGGTGTCATTCCAACCACCTATAAGGACTCTCTATGATGAGCACCTGTAATGGGTAAACTCTGATGGTGTCATTAATTAAATTACTTATTTCATATGCACCTTAATGGCAATAATATTTGATAGTGCTATTAATGAAACACTAATTTCATATTTTACATTTCACTCAAATTGCTTACCTGTCATCTGTATAGTTTCCAAAAGATAAAAAATGTCAGCAGCTATTAATAGAATGACTTCATAAATTCCGTTCTAATTGCGAATATAGAAATGATTTATCATTAAGTATTTTATGTGACGACCAAAGCTTTTGCTATTAGTAATTAAATTAATACAGAAATATTATTTATAACAGAAACAGTTGCCAAACTGTATTATTGTAAATATTTTGTTACTCCAGAACTAATGCTGTTCCATATTAAGTCGAGGAAGTTCATCAAGTTACCTTCGTAACAGGGAAAAATATTTAAATATCACTTATGGTAGTCATTCTATAAAACTCAACAGCTTTTAGAAAAGTTTTACATAGTTTTATTGTTGTATGGTCACTATATATATATATATATATATATATATATATATAGACACACTCTTGCTGGGAACGTTTTCAAAAACTAAACAATCACTAACTATGGTACATCTTGCGTATGCATATGCTTACAGTTGTTAAACCCCCTAAGTAATACAAATAATCCACTGAAATATATATTTTTAAGGATTAAGCTAAAAAAAAGTGTTATCCTCTGTCCTTGTAAATGGTGTTTGTGTTAATTCGAATGTTCTTTCTTGTGATGTTTGTAATTTATTGTGTGTATGTGTATAAAAAACACATAAAATATTAAATAATATATTAAAATAAATAAAAAATGAAATATCTCCACACTTATAATCCAACAAATTTCCACTAAATTTCTTACTACCTACTATGTTACAGGTTAAGCATATATAATATTTTGTGGTTTCAAGGCAAAAAAGTATTTTAAAATGTTAGAAATATTTTTTTTCTGCAGTTTACAAGAAATATAATCAATCAAACATATGTTAAATACTAAAATATTGTAACAGATTTTTAATACCTTAGTACACATAACAAGCAAAACTCAATTTAATTTGGCACAAGCATGAATCTACGCTAACATTGACTTAAATTTAGATTAAACATCCAGTATATGAAATTTTAATGGCCTTCAAGAGCCTCTATTTAGAAGCAGTATAATATAGAACATGTTTACTCCAACATCACTCTCACATGATTATGAAAAATTTCTGTAAAATTATGTCCTACACAGGATGTTGCATTTATGTTCAATGTTTGGTAGTTAATTACCTTACAGACAAAAAATTACAAAGTTGTACAAATTCAAAAAAAATGCAGGTGTGAGAGCTTCCCACATGCTGAGCCAACAGTCATGTGGCTTATGAAAATATAGTTACGAATTATTAAAACATAAAATAAAATAATAAATCGTCGTGGGAAAACTACTGGGTTCGTAAATGGATAGCTCAATTAAAGATTTTATTACTTCACAATTTTATTGAATTCCAATATTTACATCACTAGTAAATACACTTCTAAAAATGCCTAATAATCAATTACACCTAAAGAAATGTATATTCTCTAGTCACTCAGTTTTTACACACCCCACACCACGCTGGGCCGCACCTCTGGCGCAACTCTCGCCGCAGCACCCCTCGTGGACCTCCGTCGCAGGACTCCGTCACCGCACTCCGCCGCCGGCGCACTTCCCTTCGCCGAGAATCCACTCGACACCTCGCTCGGAACTTCGCTCGGGACTCTCTAGCCCCGGAACTCCGCCGCGCCCGCGACACTATGGCCCGGAACTGAACTCTCCGCCCTGGAACCTTCGTCCAGGAACTTCGCTACTCCGCCGCACGCGCGTCACTATCGCCCAGTAACTCCGCCGCGGGAAAACTCCCGATTCTTCACTCACTGACTCTCTGACTCCCTGGAGGCCAGCGTCCTGGGCTTATGTATCACAAGCGCCACTTCTAGAATTCACGAGCGCGGCTGGGGCCAGTCGCGTCATTCCGCGCCTACCCGATGGCAGAATTCTCTCGAAACACGCGTCGGCGGCTCGCGTAACTCCGCAGCTGTCAGGTGTCATGTTAACGTGGCTGAGATAAAGCGTCGCGCGGGAAGTGGAGGGCTGGAGGGAGGGGAAGCATCGACCCTTGTTTACCACCAGGTGCGCGCGGCACGTCTTACGTTGCGGCGGCAGTTTGACGTCAGTGGCCGTGTGGAGCCGCCAGCCAGCTCTGCACCTGCGCGTCACGGCCCTGTTTACATTTCGTAACAAAATTATATGTATTTTCTTTTTTCATTATAGTACATACAAAATATAAACTGTGTGAAGCCATTTTCAACAAAGTGTGCATGTCAAGTAATTTTTAAAGGTTGACATATTGTTTTGCCATTGTGTTATGTTATCTTAAACAGTATGTAAAAGCCCTCCCCCAAAATATTTTCAAGAGCTATCCATGTTCCTTTCCTAACTGTTTTTTCAGTTTAGTTTATCTGTAGCAAAGTGGGTGAATGTACACACTGAACATATAAACACTAATTTTTCATAGCATCAAGTCTTAAACTTTCTTGTACAACAAACTCTCAATGCATTCAGAAGATACCTTGGTTATAAAATTGAAAAATCATAAGATCTTCTCATTGATAGCATCAGAGATGATATTATTAACATTTCATGTCGTTGAAATATAAACTTCTAAAAACATACTTGTTTCCCTTCAGAAATCATTTTTATTAAACCTTTATTAATTTCTAGCAATCATTTAAATGCCATTTAAATAACTTTCTCAATAAAACCACAGTTATAATGAGGATTGATAAAATAATTCTTTATATACATGGGGCATCCCAGTAGTTCAGTGCAAGGTAATGTTCTAATTTCTTCACATACCTGCAACAAACAGAAGCAATTTACAAGTACTGATTATGTAGTTAATAAGTCTTAACAAAAGTCACTCTGAAGAAACAAGGTGAATGACCAACGCTCAAAAAAATACCATTTATTATAATTCAAAGAACAAAATGATTAAATTAAATAAAAATAAACTCTATAATTAATGTTTTAACGCCAGTCTGGTTCATCCATTTAAAGAAAGTTTTGTTGGTATTCTTATTAAATTTTAAATACATTTTGTTCACGTTATAAAATGAATATGAGTATACAGATTCATGACAAATATTTGCTTCGATAATAAAAGGGCTGGTGCGGGGCCCTCGGGGGTTGACCAGCTTGCCTTGCCCTGGAGCCACCCTGATTGCATACTTGAATAATCCAGCTGTGAGATCTCTGAAGTTTAAATATTCCTTAGAGAATGAAGAAATAGCTACCACAGCGTACAGCTGGTACAATAGGTAGAAAAGGCCCATATATCAGAGCTAAAATCAAGTCATATTTAATAATAATGATAATGTCAACAACCCTAATAATCCTCAAATAATATGCTCGAGCCATACAGGACTTCATTACTAATCAATGCCGCATTCAATTTCTGATAAGCATCACGTATTTTAAAAGTAAATACGACGCAAATATGCAGTAACTGCATGTAAGGAACTAAACATCTTCCTGTGCCTAACTTACTAATAAAATATTTTCAAAAACAGAAATGGAATCCTAATAACAATCATTAAACATCTGACCAAATTTAGCACTATTACTTGCCTCAAAATTTTTATTATGAGTATTTTTCTTAGTATTTAATAACTGCCAAGATAGCGAACGATGGCCGTGTTTATATTTTGGGTCAACGGAAAAACAACATCCCGACGGTGGCCGAAGTGAATTCTGCGGGTGTGTTCGGGTATTGTCCACCACTATTGTACATCGTAGGCTACCCATGGCGAACATGTCGTCAGAGTCGAAAATAAGTGGTTGTGACATCAGATTCAAGATGGCGGACATGTTATTTAAATTAAAGATGGCAACCATAACGAAAATTGCTACGTTCGGGTGTTTGGGATGGTCGATGACAATATGTCTGAATTATAGTAGTCGACTCAGGTCAAAGTCAAGGTTCAAGTACGTCATACAAGATGGCCGCCGTGACATCACAATCCAAAATGGTGGTTGGCTCCACAGGCTCCACAGCTAGGAACAAGCACCAGGAGCCCCATTCCTATTCTACTTGCGCACATACATACTTGCGAACTTGCATATACGCATAATGTGTTACTTCTACTCACTTATTGCACCATTCCATACTTGCGAACTGGCATAATCGCATTCTTGCGCCCTTGCAAATTTGCACACTCGCATATTTGCGTACATTCCTAGTGTTATACCTCTATCTGTATAATATTTAACTGATAATGCGCGTACGGCCACACATTCATGTTTTTTAATGTGTCTTGTCCCTGGTTTTTTCTCTTTTACTATATTATCTTATAATAGCTGCTTCGTGATGAAGTTAAAAGTGCAGCTGGCACGCACTGTTTGCAACTGGGGTTTAAAACTAGATAGTTAGGATAATCTATAATTTCCATAAAATAAGTGCATTTTGTGTAGTGAAATATTTATGGCAGAAAATGAAATATAGTAGGCGTTTGAATTTAAATAAATGACATAAACAGGTATTAACGAAATCTTTTTTATCTATTAATTTTTGTGCCTGTATAAATAGTATATAAGGATTTTGAACTTATATCGTTTAATGTTTTTAATATGGCATCAGATTCATAAATTATATAAGGAAAATTTAAAAATTAGTGTTTTTTTTCCCAAATGACTTGAACTAATTAAGTACTTGTCGAAAATAAAGATAGATCGTCGCCAAGTGTAACGTAAAAAGTAAATTATTTTGAATCTATTATCGATTGATCTCAATCTTTTAAACAATTTCGACATCTGGATTTTGAAGGTCTTATTCATTTACATAATTAAATATGTTCACTATTTTTGGCTGAGGTGGACCACATTTCTGGCATTTCTATGTGTTTATATAATATGAAGACTTAATAGAGAAAATTAATGACTACACGTAAACAATACATAATAGTCATATTTTCATGTTATATCTTGCCTGTATTTTTAAATATTAAAACTTAGTAGAATAAAAAATTATACAAATATTCTGAGGAGTTGCAATGACAGAAAATATTTATATATTATTTTGCAGTATCCTGTAAAAACTGATACAATTACGATTTTTATGGTTTCTCCTAGTAGTGATAATTTTTAACGTGACGACGTCTAATAAATCGATGAACGACGGCTGGAGGCACGAGAAAGTGTCCCATTTCGCACATTGTCCCGTTACGGTGTGTTCCGTTACGCTCATTGTACGCTTGCGCCGCATCTATCTCTCTTCCACTCGATTGGAACAGCCATTTATATGACTTTTTTAAGGGAAAATTAAACTTGAAACACTCGCATTTGTTTCCTACTTTTCCTATCATTGTCCTATCCTTAACAGAATAACACAGATTGGAAGAAGTTAAATAGCAAACATGTATAAAAGTTATAGTTAAAATAATCTTTTCGTTAAAGAAATAAACATATTTGAATTAATGAGATCAAATAAATGTAAATTTATCAATTAAATTGTAAATTTCATTTTACTCCTTTGTATCCATATAAAATAGTGATAATTCAATAAAAATGATTCAATTTTATTCCTGAAAGTATGCGATCATTTCATTAATGTTTTGTTATGACGTTGTCACGTTAAACTATCGTTCGTAAACCAACTTTACAGACAAACAATTTTTTTTTATTCCTCCTTTCCCTCGCGAGACTTATTGTTTCCCGCATCACCCTTCTCCGGCTGGTGCATCTCCACCGTTCTCCATCACTCCTTCAGCAGGGTCTCAGTTCTCCATCACTCCTTCAGCATGGTCTCAGTTCTCCGTCACTCCTTCAGCAGGGTCTCAGTTCTCCATCACTCCTTCAGCAGGGTCTCAGTTCTCCAACACTCCTCCAGCATGGTCTCAGTTCTCCATCACTCCTTCAGCATGGTCTCAGTTCTCCATCACTCCTTCAGCAGGGTCTCAGTTCTCCATCACTCCTTCAGCAAGCTCTCAGTTCTCCATCACTCCTTCAACAGGGTCTCAGTTCTCCATCACTCCTTCAGCAGGGTCTAAGTTCTCTGGACAGGTTTTTTTTAAAAGAGCACTTGTGTTCATATATTTTAAAAATCGATTGGCAATTTGTTGTGACAGTTTCTATTAAAAAATAATACCTACAAAGAAAGAAGATATGCAGAATTAAATAAACATACCAATACACATACAGTTTTGTCTATGCAGATAGCTTGACAAAACACTAGACAAAATAACAGTTTGTTACCTTGGTTACTTCACTAGTTTCAGTGGTTAGATTTGTGGATGACTCTTATTCTGAAGTGATAGCGGTCGGCCTGTTTCACGGAATATGTAAGTACTCTTCCAAATAACTTTAGTGAAATTTATTGCTTAAACATACTTATAATAAAAAGACAGCGGCAAAATCAATACTTGTGATAGAAACCTAAAACGACCCCATATGAGGTTGATAACGGTGTTTTGCTTGCCAGATAATATAAAATCAAAAATGTATTTTTTCTTAGGATGGAAAACAGTCTTGGCCCCGGCCATAGCATACTGACATCCCACATTTTAAATCTTTTGAAAACAGTACTGGCGTCGCTATAAAAGTGCAACACAGATTTACGTCGTTCTTTTTAATTGGCTTTTACATGTGAATATTTTAAAGTATGGAATTGCGGCTCCAAAGAATGATATAAATGATAATTCCAACCGATTTTCTTTATATCACAGTAGGTATTTGTTATTTATTACACCTAACCAAACACTTCTTTAAAATGTAAAATGCTGGTACACTACTAGAAGTATACAACGCCCTCTTATAAATTGATTACATATCATTTTTAACGTGACGACGTCTAATAAATCCATGAACGACGTCTGGAGGCACGAAAAAGTGTCCCGTTTCGCACATTGTCCCGATACGCTGAATCCCGTACGCTCATTGTACGCTTGCGCCGCATCTATCTCTCTTCCACTTGATTGGAACAACCATCGATATGACTTTTTCGAGGCACATTAAACTTGAAACACTCCCATTCGTTTCCTACTTTTCCTATCATCGTCCTATACTTAACAGAATAGCTCAGATTGGAAGACGTTAATTAGCAAAATGTATAAATGTTATAGTTAAAATAATCTCTTTATTAAAGCAATAAACATATTTGAATTAATAAGTAAATTTATCAATTAAATTGTAGATTTCATTTCACTCCTTTGTATCCATACAAATTAGTGATAATTCAATAAAAATTATTCAATTTTATTCATAAAAGTATGCAATCATTTCATCAATATTTTATTATGACTTTTTCACGTTAAACTATCGTCAGTAAACAGACTTTACAGACAACCAATTTTTTCCATTAAAATCGGATAGTAAATAAAGATTTTGAAGATGGCGTCCGTAACGATAATTGATACAGTGGTGACATTATTCAAAATGTCGGGTGTGGTGCAAGATGATTTTATTACTTTCTATTGAGAATTTTTTAAATATATTAATACATTACTTGTTTACTCTCGCCGGAAATCGAAACGAGGGCCGAAATCGTTTAAATAACTAAACATTTGTAGTATGCTATATTTAAAATATTTTTTAGATTTTTTTGGAATTACTACGATTAAAATGACGGATTTTCAAGATGGCGGCCGTAACGCAAATTGCAACAGTTGTGACTTAATACAAGATGGCGGTTCTGTCTCGAACAGGCGGTGCTATTATTACTTAAAATTAAAAAAATTACAAGTCCGAATATGCATGTTATTTTATATATATACCTTATTTTAATCTCTTTCTGGTAAAATAATCGATGGCCATGCGGTTAAAGGCGTATGTTTTCCAACCTAGAGATCAGAGCTGTGATGGTTCGAATCACAGCGCTTCCAATGTATTTTGCATAAAAAATTAATTTAAATATGTCGATAAGGACTATAATAACTATGGTAGGTAATGGAACATCGGCTTTATGTGATAAGACAGAGCGATGATGGCGCTTTCTAGGAACAAACAGCAGAAACAAAGTCAACGGTATCCAAGATGTCGGCCTCCAGTGGAACAGAAAATAAATCTATATGGTGACCATGAGTGGGGCACTCGACTTAAAGATGGCGGATCCAAGATGGCGGATCCAATATGGCCGCTGGGGTTAATTTAAAGGTCAAAGGTCAAGGTCACGGTCATCAACGATGGTCGCCTTGAGGTCACAATCCAAGATGGTGGATCGGCCTCCGGCTCCTACACCCCCCACTGGTGCACTCGTACATACTATATTCACCTACTCCTACCCCTTCCAAGTACGACACGTATTCTGATTTAGAAGTATACTCCTGAGTGAAGAAAACGGAATCTCCTACGTGGCTTGTCGCTTTCTTAGACATACTTTTCACCACATTTTATTTAACAGATAATAAATTGCATCCTAAAATAATGTTTATTTGTAAATATAAAATTTTTCGTTGCAATGGTTGGAACAATATCACCTACAAAATTAAGATGTTTCCAAAATAACCCTGAATACAATACGTGGTCTAAAATGAAACTTCTATTATTGCCGGAAAACAAATAAATGCTGTTATAAACTCTTGAAATAATTTTTTTTACATTTTTTTCTTAAATTTTTAATTTGTATTTGTCTCTTAATATCAGTGTTTAGTACTACTTGTGGGTTTCTAAATAGGCGCTAATACTTCATACGAATGGAGAGTTGGTTTCTGCTAAATTTCATTAGTTGGTAAATGCTGTTCACCCAGATACTGTAAAAAGGAATGGCAAACCAACACGTTGTTTAACTTCAGTAAGTCGCAAGGTTGTGATTTTTTACTTTGTGGAAATAAGAAGGTAACGTCATGGGTTTTGGATTGTATTGAATACCTCCCTGGTAATTAGGGAGTACAGAAATTAAAAACAAATTACTCTAAAGGCTAAATTAAAAAAATTATAATTTCCTAAACAATTATTAAACGTTTAAGGTTTTATTTATTTTAAAAACCAAAATATAAAAAAACAATGTATTACCACAAAAATTAATATTAATTAATTTTTTTAAAGTAAATTAATTGCCTTAAAAGGTCAATTGATATCTCAAATAGATTATTTTTTTATCCTCCAGTGTTATTTAGTTATAGGGGAATAGTCATTGAACCTATCGCTGGCAGAGAACCCAACGCACCCATCGCTTTTCACTGGACTACCACCGCTTTTAGCAGAAAAAAAAAGATGTTACCACTCAAATGTTGTTCTTATTAGGAAATTATATCCTGGATTTTTTATTTAATTTGTATATGTAACTCGTTAACATTTGTTTCGTAATTAATGATACTTCGTTTTCAGAAACATATAGAATTTAAGTTTTAGATTTACGATAACCTTTGTTTCTTTTTTCCAGATAAACATCATTACCAACTAAAAAAATAGCCCAAAAACAAAATACTTACAAGTCTATTTAACACGGGTTTTGAGAAACCATGCCCTTTCACGAGGACGATTACATGGAGAACTCTTCCAGTGACTTGCAAGATAGCAGTCATACAAACATAAGCTTTAAGGAGAAGCTTCGGAAAAAATTTAGAAAATGGAAGGAAAAAAGATTGGCTCGCAGGACAGCTGACCAAAGTATTTTAAAGACGCTACCTTTGTCAATTCTAGAGGTTCTCCAGACAGTATCTGTCTGCGTTGTAGAAAATCCGTATGTACACAAGGTCCCTTTTCTTCAAATCGCCACAAACAAGGACATACAGGAATGGCTAAAAATATACCAACATTACCAGGAAGAACCAGCTGAAGAGGAACCAGAAGAGACGTGGGTTGATGAAATGCCTCTTACTGCAGCAGTAGTCCACGGTGACGTGTATGCAAGAGCTCCTTCAGATCTGCACGAGACAACTGTGCAAGTACCGGTACTAGAAGAAGCAGAATACTTGCGGGCACCAGTAGAGATGGCAGTGGTGGTGCACCGCTGTGAAGGGACACACGTATGTGCCAATATTCATCTTGCACAAGTACATGACATTCCTGAGATCGAAACTGTTGAGAGAAGTCGCGCAGTATAAACTTTTCCTGCAGTAATAAAGGAAGAGAGAACAATTCGTCACGTCTTTTCATATGATTTAGTGAATATGGCAGACCATCTAGAGCTCCTGAGAATAAATGTGTTAACCCCAATTATTGTGAATGGTACAATGGAAGATCAACACGCAATTCAGCCACCTCTTAAAAAACCGATCGAGTTTTGTGGCTTCCATCTGCAACCGATACGCCCTACAAAGAACAGAAATCTGCCCCTACCACAAGAAAATACTAAAATTGGATACAACGCAACAAAAGTAGTTCCTCCAATAACAGAAGAAAACCAACTCATTCGTCACGTCAAATACTACGATGAAGTGAATGTTCCAGACCGTCTGGAGATCCTGAGAAGACTCGTATTAACCCAAGTAACCCTAACTGGTACTGAGGTAGAGATACACAGAACTGTAGCAGAGCCAAGAGATATTCAGCCAACCGCCATAAAATCAATTGAGTTCTGCGGCTTTCACACTCAGCGAAGTCTTACTACGATGAGAGGGAATATGCCTGAAGTGGAGCAATTTGCGTTTTTTTGTAATCACAGGTGATAACATTTACAACGCGTCTCATTCCAACAACAGAATCACTTCAATGGGCGATTTCCGAAAACAGTGTACTATGCTCTTCCAAAATGAGAATTTCATCAGAACTTCATCAGTCAGCATGTTGAAAAATGTGACAGACACTTTAATAGAAACACCGTTTGTCCCGCGTTTACCGAAAATGACCATTACTGACGATATGAAGAAACTTTATTTCTCAAATGACAAATGTATGAAACCAGAAAAAGTCACTCCCCGTTTCTCGCAGAAGACGCGCAAAAATTCTAGGAGTGAAAAAAGTGCTCAGATCAGTTGCCAGCAAGATGAAATTGCTTCGAAACATACGAAACAGCCGACCTTGAAATTGATCAAAGTAATAGTTATAAAAAAGCATTGATCAATTTTGTCTTAAAATGAAATAAAGATTGTTTGTTCGATATTTAATTGGTTCATTTATTACTAATTAATCCTGCCGAACGCTTCAAAAAATAATTTTATCAAGAGTTTGATTTTGCATAAGTAAATATTTTAAATACTTAAAATCATGTTATTTCTTATGGCCCGAACTTAAAATATTATTTAACATTTATTTTTTTTTACTCCTGTATTCTTAACACAATTTCTCTGCTCTGTGAGAAAACGTAAAAAAAAATGTATTGTTCATCGAGTTAACGTAATGGCTTATATTATCTTACTACTTCTATTCAATATCTATGGTGTGTTATTTTATTTTATAAACTCTGACATTAACTATGAAAATGTTTCAAAATCTTATTCCAGTCCTTTTTGTATTTTTATGCCCTTTCATTTTACAGGTTAAAGCAGAGTGCATTGCATTAAATGAACTGTATTTGACATTATTTGTATTTGAATGTTATTTAAATAACTCATATTGGTTTAATCACTAAAGCACAAAGCAGACAAGAGAGTAAAAATTCTATTCAAACAGTTTTCATGGTTGCCTATTAATATTCTTGCTAACTATAAACGTATTTTTTCAAATTTGTTGAGTTTGGTATTGTTGTAATATAGCCGAAGACATTGCTACAAGCGACATTACTACAGAATTTGTACTGAAATCACAACATGCAAAGGTGGCGTGACAAACGAACCACCTATTATGCGAAACACTAGAATGGAGAGTTGATAATGAATTGGCTGGGAAAACAGGAGTACCCCGAAAAAACCAAAACTGTCTCACGGAAACGTTCAGCACATTATCTTACTTGGCGAAGGGGTGAGTGATCTGACCACTCAGCAACCATGTTACATCCCTTCCCTCATAACTTAAGTACATCTGATAGTCAAGATCACGAGAATGAGATATCGCGTGAATCCTTTTTGAATGTGAATTGTAATTTAATTATAATCTTTTATAAATAGCTTTATCGTGATAGTAAATATGAATTCATGGAAGAAAAATGTAAATAAACTTTACAGTTTGAATAAAACAAACCTCATCTTGCCCTTTACACAGGTAATATAGGATGATCATACACTTATGGTGGATGGAACCAAAGTTTTTGACGAGTTTTGTTGTTACAAATGAGAAAATGCATGTTGGGATGTTAGTAATACCTAATGTACAAATTTGCTCTTGCACGGCACAATATAATGGAAGTTGCCGGGACATTACATTTTATTTTTAAAATTAAAAATTTGAGCAAGTATTTTAATACTCGCCAAGGATGCGTAACATCCTACCTAGGTAGCGAACAACTTCACGTGTTCTTATGTTTCAAATACACTAATAATACGAAAATCAGAAACGAAATTTTGATGTACAATCCTTTCAAATAAACCCGAGCGTGATAAATGTATTTTTCAACTAGTTTTTCCCACCTTGGGGAATCCGAGTCAGTACTAGTTACCGGCCGAGTCTCCAGGAAATATTGGCCAGAAGCAGTGTGAGACAGATCATGTGCGGGTTCATAGAATGAAGTCTCTCATTGGAGGGTTTACAAAGCGGGAATTACTAGAGGTCTGCAAACCACACTTTTCATCTCATGTACAATCAATGTCAAGGTTGTGACTGTTTATTTGTTAGGTTCTAATTCCACACTGAGAGCTATGTTAGAGCCCTCAAATTCAGCTAGCTTGCGATAAAGTATAGGCACCCTTCAAAAGCTTGTACAACAAGCTATGAAATAGTGTTCATAATGTCTCGCTAGCTTACGATACAACGTTTGTATTTATATTGATACCTGCGAATACACTTCATTATTTTTTGTCTGTATATTTTAAAATAAAATAAACATTTTCTTATGTTAAATATTATGAACGGTTTTATTTTTTTAAACATGATTTTACACATCTTAAAATACTGGGAAGAAAATTATACTGAAATCAACCAGATGGTTTATTATTTACAAAATTTATGATACTTAAAATCGTAGGTATTTATAATACGTATAGAAATTTATAAAAATTTAACTTGAAATCTAAATGTCGTATCGTAATGTTTTTTTAGATAGATATATGTCTAAAGGTCTGAACTATTCACAAAATATTCATGAAATGATAACTAAAAAAAACTTGGGTGGTTTTTTTTTCAAAAAGCCTTTGGCCTTCAATATTTTTAAGGCACTGTAGTATATAAGAATTATTCCTCGAAATTTTCAGTAGCATATAATAAACTGGTCGTAATTTTCCCGGATATATTCGTAGGTGGCTGCTTTTTACTTACACATTCACTTACTGCATTCTCGTAATATTAAGGATTTAAAAATTTTTCTAAAAAAAAAAAAAACATGTTCATATTTTAAGTTAATTTTTGGTAGCTTCCAACACCTTTTTTAATACCTTTTCCAAAATATAGTTGTTTAGTCAGATCTTTGAATAACTTGTTCACACCACGATGAACTCTGTATTATATTGAGAAAGTTTTGAAAATTCCCTGAGCATACAGACACATGACACAAATAGTAATAGTCTACGAATTATCGTGAAGTCTTTTTGGATCAAACAGTGGTAATGGTGGAACCAGAATCCCGCAAGATAGTAAGATCAGAATGTACTTCCCCCTAATCAAAGTTTTATAGTAGTTTCATTAAAGACATGGTAATACAAATCCTAGGAAATCAATTACACAACGTTAAAGTGGGGCATAAATACAATTCTTCTAAAAATAAACATGATAACTCGGAGCATGAAACTCAAGAGACCAAGTCCACAATCGCATTGTTAAGGCGCTCCTTACATTTGACGTTGCTCGTGTGCGCATGGGTTTATAAGCCCAACATTTAATGGAAACGGCGTACACGGCTCCGTGAACATATTAAGGGAATACCATAGTAACTTAAAAGTAAGCTCCTTCATTAGTGAAAAAAATAAATATCCAAATAATTTAAACTAGTACAACTGACTTACAAAATGCAAACCTCCAGCGTCCGCAATACTAACATGAATCATTGTTTAAGTTCAAACAAAAAAGGCTAATTCATGGTCAGACTACCCAAACGGTGATAATCAGAAATAATGTATCTTCAATTGAAAACAAGAAACGCATTAATAAATACAAAGAAAATCCTTAATCCAATTTATCAAAAATTTATGATTACTCGAGCACCATTTTTGCACGAAGGTGCACGTTCACGTAAATTTACAAAGCTTACATTCCGGAGAATGCTAACATCGCAGTAAGACAAAGAACAAGGCCTCAAGCCCATACTTATCATCGGCCAACTCTCGTGCGCATACGCGACTGCGCCGGAGGGGAGGACACTGAATAAACAGAGGAGAAGGAAGGGATGGGAGAAAAGGGAAAAAGTCCCGACTCCGCCGAATTCAAACAATTTATGTTGGAATCCTTTCAACTGCCCTGCCCTATTATCTGGGCCCGTGGCAAATAAAACAGGTTAGTTCCGAATCGTCGGTGAAACACTTGACATACAATAGAAAAAAACAATCTAGCTTTAAATTTAAAAATAGTTCTTCAGCACTGAATAAATTTAAATACTACTGATAAGGATGATCAGAGTTCATTAAAAAAAAAACACATTATTTTATGTGTGTTTTGTTTTAGACTGGCAAAACAATGTATATGTCCTGGAAGCAAGAACCACATTACTATATTTGTTTCCTTCCTGTCTCCCCCGATGTCTCCTGCTCCTCCGCGGTGATGGGTGTTGGTGCGCCTGGACACACGCCACCCGCCAAGCGAGATGCTGCCTGCTCGCAGGGGGACGGTCTGTCCTTGGCCGCAGCAGCAGCTGACAGCAGTCAAGGACACCGCTAAGCTCCGGGCACCTCCGACCAGCGAGACACATATGCCAGGGAGGCACCTCCAGTATTTCTCCTGACTCTCCAGGAGGGCCGGTGGAAGATACAGCACGAGGCAGTCCAAGCCTCGCCACAGGACCTCGCGGAGCAAACAGCCCGCGCGGCTGCCCAATCACGGCACGAGCCCGCGCTCCGCGGCTCTGAGGGCTGGCTCTTGCCTGATTCGAGGGGAGCCTCCGTCCAGCTCTCAGCCTGACCGGGTCTCAGCGCCGCGCTCCAAGGTCGTGGGACTGGTCATCGAACACGGCAGCAAGGAACCATTCCATGATCTCCATGAACTCCTCCAATCTTCTGTACGCCATCCCAATGAGGGAGGGGTGAGGAGGTGGTTACACTTGGACAAAGCTAAAAAAATAAAAGGTCAAAACCTAAAGACCGCCAAACAACGCAGAACTATTTTTATTTGTGTCACGTGTGCCTTCCTATATGTTCTCCTACTCTGAGGATCCCTCAGCAAAATCATATTCCTACCTAAAAATTTAACAATCTTATAAGTTACTCTACTCGGAAAAACAAGATTACTCTTAATTTTATCAGACGATGCAAGAATAATGTAATTTCTACACAAAACTAAATAATGTAGTTTAAATCATGATCTCCTCTGTTGCTGTTTATACAGATCGGCCACCAACTTTCGTACTTTACTTAAATTGCACGCCACGTGTTCCAAACGGCCTGCAGAGAATCGCCCGGAAGTGATGAATCCAGTGATCGCATTCTCTACTGTATAAGGAAGGGTATGGAGATATCTCTACTCATTACGGCGGGTGGAGGGGGGAAATCAGTCGCCGAATGCACCGCTGAATTAAGCTCTACATTAATAAAATCGAACTCACAATCCTACAAGGTATGATAGTGCCTATAAAAGGGTGTTAAAATAAACTTTAAAAACTTTTTCACTTCTATTTATTGATACTCTTGGGGATAATAAGCGGTATTATACTTGGGGGGTATTTTCCACTAAAAGAAAATGCCTCTGTAGAGCTCCGTCTGAAAATAAAGGGCTATATCGCTCACGATCATAGTTGGATCATAGTTCCAAACTTGATGATATAAGGCTTTAACTATCGTAACAGCTTTCATGTTTCTTAATGTGAAAAGGATCACGCATATTGTGAAAGGTTCCGGAACCACTGAAAGAGAATCGTTGCCCTTACGTGAGCGGGTGGGCGGGCCGAAGACGTCAGCATGTAAGACGAGCCATGGCGTGACGGGCGGGCCTACGTCACACAACCCAACCTTGGTGTGGTGTGGGGGCGTAGATAAATAACGGCATGAGTTTGTTATGAATTGGTTAAAGAATATTGCTGTATTTAATTAATCTATAGTTCCGTTTATTACCATTGGAATCCCTGAAAATAGAGGAGCATGTTCAAAATATTGAGAATTTTGTTGAACTAATATAAAACCATAACTATGAATAAACAATAAGTTAGAAAAGAAAAAGACATGCGATTGTTTTAATATTCTGTAAATAATGTAGGTATGTGTGATTATAATTAATTATTTAAGCATTAATTATATATACATAACCACAATAAATATAATTGTATGTATAACAGATATCATTATTATAATTAAGTGATATAATCGCGTTTTTCACATTTTTTAAATTGTATATATGATGAAATATTAACTAGGTCTAATTTTATTAAATAAAATGTTTCTATTCTCAAACAAAGCTAAACAGGAATAATATAAAATAATAAATATATAATATAATTAAAGAAGCAATTAAAAAAATAGAATATTGAAACATATATTTATGCGTCAAATCTTTTGGGCTCCTGACAAATTCTTGTCTCTATATCTTTTGTAAAAGATTTTGAAATGCTTTTCTTCCGGTGGTAAAATATTTGCATTACACTGAGGTTGCGTGAGTTAAGACGCGGTTTATTAACTGGTTTATAATTAAAACTTTTTTTAGTCCCTACTTTATAGATCCATACCAGGCTTCAGAAGCACTTTAGATGAAAGATTAAAGAATTGTAACTTATATTGTCGTAAAGGCTCTGCAACAAAGGTTGGTCAGTCAAATTCGCAATTATATACCTATTTCAAATATAATATTTGAATAAGTTCTATAACTCAAGTTAAATTTATATATGTAGAGACATTCTTTTAAATATTCCATGAAATAACTTGTGTGAAATTACAAAAATATAAAATACAGTGCGCAAGTATTAAAAAGAATACACGAATACAGGAATAAATAAAACATAAGATAAGAAAAAATTGAGAACGACAAGATCTGATAAATGTAAACATAATAAAATAATTAAAAAAAATAGTAATAAAATCTGTGTTCTCGGTAAACAAGAAACACGATCTACTTTTGAGGAATGCACTGGTTTCCAAATCACCTTTGAGAAGTCTCAAGAGGTACAGTGCCCAACTCGTTAACTCGTTGTTTTACATGGCGAGTTTCCCCAGTAGGCCTATGTACCATGTGCAAAAAAAAAAGACAACGAAACCATGCAAGAGATTGAGAACAAAACAAAAGACGGAGCCAAACTATATGATTTGGACAAGCCAAGCAACTAAGCCAAGCCCTTGAGAAGAAACAGGACCAGGAACAAACCTAATCCCGGGTGGTTAATATAAGCCAGGCAACGAATTTGGTTAGTGGGTAGAGAGAGACAAGGCAAGAAATCCCAGCCAGGTGTTGCTAAGCCATGGTGTAAGGTCAGGCCAAATGGATAATGTAGGACAGAAGAAAGGGGATTGACCAAGTATTTAGGCCTGTGGCAGGGAAAGGGGGATTAGCAGGGCAGTTAGGTTTAGATAAGAGGAGGGATATTGTCCAAGCACATATCACATCCGGATAGAAGGGGGGTGGCACAGGTGGTTATTTCCAGCCTTTGTAAGGGGGAAGGTCATAGCGGTTTAGCCAAACCCGAAGTGGAGGTGGATGGGCCCGGAAATAAGTCCAGCCAGAGTGGAAGGGGATGGTCATTAAGTTAATATAAATAAAGTAAGTAATAAGGTATATCCTGGAACTACTCATAGATGAAGTCATTAACGGAATTATGATTTTTTTTCTATATGGCTTTCCTCGTGTGGAGGCAGCGCTGGCACATCCAATCCCTACGGGTCAGCTCGGTTGGGACGTCAGAGTGGCCCCCCTGTACTTCCTTTGCCGAGAGGCCACCCACTCCTTCCCCGAGCCTTCCCGCCCAGACATGCAGCCCTCCCCACCACAGAGCATGGCGATTAAAATAAATAATTTATAGGAGGTGTTTTGGTTTAGGTGGATATGGACCTGGAAAATTTTAATGGACGTGTGTCCCAGAGGGAAGTAAAGAGTGTACTTATTTGAAGAAACATAATATTTTGCCCACGAGACCATATAATATTCTATTAGGGCTAGTGACCTAATTTAAGAAGGATACAGCTTATTAATCTTATTAATGTTTCTCCCTCACAATTGTACAGTGTGTATGCCGGCAGAGGGATGGATGACATATCCCTCCTAATTATCAAGCAAACCACCGAGAGCGGAGGAGATCCTATTCTATCTGACCCGCTGAAGGAGGCAGCAAGTTGGGCACACCAGAAGGGACACCTCGCTCAGCCTCGGTTTGCACGGCTGGTCGGAAACCATCCACAGGCTGTAATACCCCATCCCAGGCAGCGTCACACCCAGGAGCCAGCGGTCAGACCCAGCCCGTGGGGAGGTGATGGACCAGGCGGTGAATCTAATCACGAGAGGAGGAGGAGGGTCCAAGCTATTAAGCCCAGCTCGTTAGGATGGGACAGGACTTACCAGGCAAACGAAAACAAGCCAGTGGACAGAGTCAAACCAGGCAACGAAGTCGAAACAGTGGTTAAGGTTAAGCCAATATACATGACTAATCCCATTATTGATTGCTGCATCTCGTTAACACCGGACGTGACGTTTATTCTCATAAATTTAATTGTTTTGAATACAAAATGGCATACCAAGAAAATGAATTATAAAGACTTCATGGCCCTGATGGAGTGCAACGACAGGGGGCAACAAGTTACTGCAGAACACCAGCAGATCTTAAATGAAAAGGTGGAAGGGACTTTTGAAGTGAGTTCCAACAACCGAAGATACAAGGGCCTTCCTGCGACAGTGCAACGTACGCTTGGCGTGAGCGAGGGTACTGGTTGATGAGTGGGCACAATGGACGAGCGAACAGCTACGAGGTGCCGCACAGCAGTGGTGGAGCCTTTGTGGCCAGTTCGACATGCCGTGGCACGAGTTTGTGGACCAGCTCACACGGCGGTTTAACACCAGCCAAGTGATGGTACTCTGCACGTCCCAGTTCTACGAGGAACAGCAGCGGGACGGGGAGCAAGTGGAGCTGTACATCACCCACAAAGTACAGTTGTTCCAGCGGATCGCCCCAAACACAGATCTGACATCTGCGCTCCCGACCATCACCACACTGCTACATGACGAGCTCCAGCCTTTTATCCACAGCAGCCAACACCTCTCAGTAGAAGACTACATGCCGCAGCCAGTGGCCACAGAGAAGAACTTACAGAAAGTCTGGCGGCGAAGTGCACCAGCCCCAGAGCGGGCAAACAGCAGCCACTTCACAACACAGTGCAGCCGGCCGACAAACCAACATATCAGAGCAACTGAGTGGCAAACCCCGCCCAGACGACAGCGGGCCATCGAGGGCGCGACAGCACCACCAATGGCACTCAACCCACAGGGCTACTGTGAACACTCGCAGCCACGTGAATATGACCGGCCACCACAGTGCCAACGAGGCTGTCCCAGCAGAACATACCACTGGCATCATGAGTGCCCCCTCCCTCTATCTCGCAAGCACCAGACAACACCCTCATCGGGAAACGGGACATCGGGGGCGCGAAACTGAGGAGCCCCCCTCCACAGGACCACCATCTGCACCACCAACATGCCGGCACCACCTACCACAGAACCAGCACCATTAACATCATCGGCACCTCCTGCCACAACACTCTCCCGGGCACCAACTGCCCCACCACTGGAGGCCCCACTGGCACCACTGGCCACCAGGAGCAAAACTGGCCCCAGGCTGACCCTGGGCGAGCTGTTCAAACTGCAAGACCACCTGCTGCGGATACCGGTGGAAGTGAATGGCCAGCCGGCTGCAGCGCTGGTGGACCCAGGCACCAGCAATGTGTTCATCACCCTGAGCCTCGTACCACCAGGGGCGCTCCGGCCTCACCGTGTGGAGCTGCGCCTAGCAACCACCACACGACCAGGAGTGATGGTGGGCCAGGCGGAGATTGAGGTAAGCCTTCGGGACCTTACGACCACAGTGACTGCCCTTGTTGTGGAAGATTTACACGAGGCCCTTGTCCTGGGAAAACCATGGCTAGCAGCACATGATGCTGCAGTGGAGCTAAAGTCGGCCCGTGTCCACATGGGAATACCGAAACGGTTCACAGTGTATGGCATAGGCTTCACACCTGAACCACCTAGTGAGCCACTGATTCTGAGACAGTAACACCACGATGTCCCCTTACAGTATCAAGCTGCCAACGAACAGGTCCTCTGCGACAGGCAGGGTGTGTTCGTCACGGCCAGCCCACTCCGACGCACCATAGTAGTGGAAAACCAGATCCCCACCACCCATGATCGACCTATCCACCCGCCACCTAGAGGGTATGGCTTCAGGGAGCAGCGTGCCATCCGGGAGCAGGTGTCAGAGATGCTGCAAGATGGCGTCATCGAGCCATCCAGTAGTCACTACAATTCCTGTGTGGTGTTGGCCCCCAAGAAGGATGGCACATTACGGTTTTGCGTCGACTTCCAGCCCCTGAACGCCATCATCGTCAGTGCTCCCCCACCCCTCAGATCAGTGTCGAGGTTGCCTTAGCTGGGCTGGGACGGGCCAAGGTGTTCAGCACCCTTGACCTGAAGGCCGGCTACAGGCAGGTGCCCATACGGCACGGGGACAGGAAAAAGACGGCCTTCACCGTCCCGGATGGGCGGCACTTCTATTTTAGAGCCATGCCTTTCGGCCTTAAGTTCGCGCCTGCAACATTCCAGGAAATGATGACACGAGTGCTGATGGGCTATTTGGGGCAGTTTTCCATGGCCTACCGACACAACATCATTGTGTTTTCTGAGACATGGGAAGACCATGTCCAACACCTAGCACTTGTCCTAGAGCGGCTGGCCACACACCACTTAACGGTAGCCCCGCTCCAATGCCACATCGGCGCTTAAGATTTCGAGTTCCTGGTACATGTTGTGGACGTAGCGGGCAACCGCCCACCGCCCAGCCACCTGCGGAAAATCGCAGTGGCCGAGGTTCCCCGGACCTAAAGCAATTGCAGCGGTTCATCAGCCTCGTCAACTGGCTGAGGAGTTATGTGCCGAACTTCTCTCACGTCATTGCCCCCTGACTGACCTCCTGAACCTACAACACCGCTACCGGTGGGATGCAATTGCTCAGAAAGCATTCAGCCAGGTCTAAATGGTGTTCACACAATGCCATACTCTGGCACGGGTCGACCCAGAGCGTCATTTGTACTTGCAGACCGACGCCAGTACTCTTGGGGTAGGGGCCATGCTGTTGGGGTCGGCAAGTTATAGATTATGCCAGCACGAAGTTCGGCTCGGCAGAACGTCGTTATCATAGTAACGAGCAGGAGTGCCTGGCTGTCATGTGGGCGATGAAGAAGTACCGCCCACACTTGGAAGGGAAGTCCTTCACACTTCGCACAGACAATCAGTGCCTAATCTGGTTGCATACAATGCAGAGAAGGAAGGGCAAACTGATCCGGTGGGCGTTGTTCTTACAATCCTACGACTTCAACATCGAACACGTCCCCGGAGCAGACAACCAGCTGCCCGACCTGCTGTCCCATGAGCAGGACAAGAGCAATAAGCTGGTCGACCCAGAAGAGTGGGAAGACATGTTGCCCCCCAACAGCCGAGCCAGGCTACCTCACCCAGATGCGACTTGCACTCGGATCACAGCCGACAAACTGGAAGAGGGTGATCCTCCGTGTACCTCGAACGACGTCCACCGACGGGTACTAGAGGCACAAGATGTCTCACCAGAAGCTGCCCGTCGGCGCCAGCAGGTGACCGAAGGAGATCAGGAGACCTGGAGTACCCAGGATGGGACATTGATGAACCGAGCACCCGGGGAACAGGCCGAGTGGAAAACATACGTACCACCCGAGGCACGGGAGGCTGTGCTACGTTTCCACCATGACCATGACTTGGCCGGCCACCCAGGTACTGACCAAACACAACGGGCAGTGGGTCAGTTCTACCACTGGCCTGGAGTCACCCGTGATGTACGAGATTACATGCGTGAGTGTGAGATATGCCAGTCGTGGAAGGCTCGAAGACGAGACGGGGAGGAACAACAGCAGCCCCGCCAGCCCACCACTGCATTCCAAACACTAGCGCTCGACGTGATGGGCCCCTACCCACGAACTCCTAGAGGACAGTGCTTCATTCTCGTAGTAACCGACCTCTTTTCACGCTGGACGGAGGCCTACCCATGTCGGAACGGGCAGGCGGCCACGATCACCAAGTTCTTGAGCACAGAGTTCCTACCACGCTGGGGCTACCCACAGTCGGTTCTCACGGACAATGCCAGTCAGTTCCTAAGATGGTGTTGGAAGTCCTGGTGCGGAGAGACACAAATCCGGCACCACACTACACCTGCCTACCACCCGCGGGCCAACCCAACGGAACGCAGGAACCAGGAGCTGAAAGTGCAACTCCGCATCCGTTTGGGCCAGGACCATGCCCAGTGAGACCAACACCTCACAGATGCACTCTTTTGTGTCCGGTGCCGGACGAACGCCGCCACCGGTATGACACCTGCCGAGATGGTCCAGGGGCGCAACCTGCCACTGCCCGGGGAGTGGACCACTCATGGGTTTCTGCACACAGCAGAAAATTTGGAGGAACGGGCCCAGCGTCGCAACCTCGCACACGAGGGCGCACGCCAGAGGCAATGGGTATACACACAGGAGATCACACCTATATCAAAACAACCCCCTCCTGGGGTGCGGGCCGGGGATCAAGTCTATGTCCGGGTCCATCCGTTGTCAGCTGCCCCTCGCAATTACTGAGCGGGGTTAGCCCCGTGATGGGGCGGGCCCTACACTGTTCAGAAACGGCTCGGCCAGACGACATACCAGGTATGCCTAGGTGGGCGCCGAGTGAAGAAAATACACCGGGATGACCTACGACTCGCCCCACTCCCAGGAGACTGGCTCCCGGGGACACCGACTCCCAACTGCCGGGACGATGGCAAAATCCATTAGAATTCGGGCATATTCGGATGTTCTACCGTTCTATGGTTATAATCGAGATCTTGTCTACTATAATCAGACATCTTCTTTTATTGCCAAATAATCAGACATCTTTTCTTTTAATACCGTAGTTATGAATATAGTTCGTATGTTGTAGAGTAAAATATGCTAATGTCCCTTGTGAGAAGCACTTTCTAGTTAGCTCAAGTATGAATATTTAAAAAAAAAAATCCTGTTTCTAGCTACTTGACGAAATTTTTTTTTCAGCTTGTCGCAATAAAATTTTAAAAGAATGTTTCGAAAATACAAAAAAAATAAATTTTTTTTTTTCATTCCGAAACAGTGTACAAGCAAATGATGCTATATACAAGAAATCAAAAATTCTAACATACTTCAAAGTACCCTGTGTCGTTAAAAAGGTTTCCTATTTATCAACTAAGCATGTTTTTTTCTTAAATATATGTCTTTACTTTTAATTCAATTTTTTATGAATGTGTAACTGAGGCTGAAATGTAAAGGATCCTTCTAAGCATAACTCAGTGGTATTTGGAATCTTCAAAGCTGTTATTGTTGCTCAGTCCTTCCGGGCGGCTCTGACCAGCAGCTCCACTCCCCACGGCTCGGCTCGGTTGGGATGTCAGAGCAGTCCCCCTGTACTCCCTTTGTCGAGAGCCCGCCCACTCCTTCCCCCAGCTTCGCCGCCCAGAGCGCATGGCCTCCGCCGCTAAGGACTCCCCTCAAAGTAAAGGCACATTGCAAGAGAGTTGTTTATTTTAACTTTACTTTGAAACCATGGTGGATTAAAAATTAAGAATTCTTGAGGGGTTTAAGTTGAATTTTTAATGGAGCCGCACTATGGAAATCTCTGTTAGAAGAACATCCCGGATGACTCCCAAAAATAGAGACAATCCTAGGTGGATCCAAGAATCTAGTAAAGGTCTCCTCTTAAAAATGAGGATCTATTTTTGAGTGGAGCTATAACAATATTTTTAAAATGATTACAAAATTTTAAATGAACCTTTAAATAGTAATAATATAATTTTTTTTCGCTATAGCAGTTAATATTACAAAATTATAAATTTGGTGACCTAAGCATGTGATGAGCATCACAAAGTTAAAACCACCTGAAAAAAATCTAGCATGTATGCTGGCAATAGTAGTGTGCCTCGCAAGTGACACCAGTATATTCATCTCTGCAATAATTGAACAATCACGCATTATTGTGGGTTCAGGTGATGATAAAGCAGTACGATAAAGACCGTCAAACATACCAAAATAATCTACAAGCGATGAACACATCCGACAATGACCAAATTCTCACGGGTGGTATGCCACAATACAGAGAGCCACAAAGTTTTAGTGCCATAAAAAATACAGAAAACAAGAGTGCCATATTTTTGACAATGCAAGAAAATAAAATTTGGAGGGATATAGATTTTGGTTTACTTTTAAAGCATATTTCAGGGCACGAATTAAAGAAACACTATAAGCACAATAACTAGAGACCGGAAAAATTCGCGGATTCATTTCGTGATAGGCTGAAATTCAAACATGTGTAAAATTCTGCTGATTATGCTATTGGCTCGCAGTTTAACTGGAGCTCTCTGTGCCAATGAGAGACTATCGACCAAAGAACCGACGAATCACGAGCTACCCAGTGGAGTCGCCTCACAATTTAGTACTCAATGAACACGCGTGTTTTCTTGAGATGTGCAGACGATAATAGAGTCTATCCTAGAGGTCATTAAATCCACGAATTTTTCCGGTCCCTAACAATAACATATCTACATAACTATGTAATTAAAATCTAAACCTAAGGTACATACCGTGCTTCAACTTTACCTTAAGATATATATATATTCTAACCTACACTACAACGGGCCTAGGACTCCCTGCGAAGGCGCCACCGCGGTTCCCGGTCGCCGTACCGACGCACCGCTGCCTTGGCCAACGAGTCCGGCGGCCACAGGCTGAGCTCGAGCCCACAGAAGCGGACGTCGCTACGGAGCGGCCGGGACCAGCTGAGGACCTTCATAGGCGAGTCGTCATGCCTCCAGTTGCTGGGCGGGCGTCGCCGCGCCACCCTCCCCGGTGGCCGCGGAAAGGTCCAGCGGGCGGCGGCGCTCCTCCCAGCGACCCCCAGCAGCCTCCTGCCGGCCCGGTGCCTGTCCTACCGGGGGCAGAACACACTCCTTGAAGCTAGGCGACATCCAGCTTTTATTATAGTTATTTAATTAGATAAATAAGCAGTGCCCTGGAATTCTTTTCCAAGCCACCACAGCACTGCACAGGTCTCATCCATAAGCCCCATGCTTTCGAAGTAGCCTAGTGCGAGATATGTACGATTCAATTCCTTCTCGGTTCGGCCACGCCTCAAAAGATTGTGCTCTGCTCTGGCAGCTAACGACAACGTCGAGATATCGAGGCAGGTGTTTTTTTGCCACTTACTCGGATATCTTTAGAACCTTACGGCCCGAATATCAAAGTCACCCCTTTCTTTGGAATGCAAGCGTCTGTTTTAATTAAAAGTCGCTCCCACCATGTAAAGACTTCGCGCCACGCTATCAGACTGACCACTTTGCATCCTCGGCCAGCCCACAGCAAGACTTCAATTCTGCCGTCATACGAGAATGTAGTCGTTTCGTAAAGATATGTTTTCCCTAATTTTTTAGACCCTGATTAGTCAGTCTGTGTTCCATGTAGAAAAATTCATATGTTGCTAAATTCTAATTTCTATAAATGATGAGTCCATCCGCGTCAACGGTGCTTGTCCGAGACGATCTTCGCTTACCTCCCGGCGGGCACACGTACTGAGTGCTACCCTGTTCTGGTGAGTTTCGACAACCTTTCTCTTCCCCGACCCTCACCGTTTTTGTGGGCATTTTTTCCCGTTTAATGACTGTCTGTGAACCAGGTCTAATCATGTTGGATTTGGCTTGTTCTCAGACAGGGTTCAAGAGCTGGAGCAAATATGGTGACCGCATGCTTTTTTCCCGTCCTCTGACCCAGGACTGCTAAGGCGTACTGGTAGTCCAACTAAAGCGTGAAACATTATCTTCGGCCACCTAGTTCAAAACATCATATTTCCAAATTCCCCGTGAGACCTACAGAATGCCTAAAATTCAATAATTAGAGAACTTTAATTACACGATGGGACAATCATTATATTCCTGGGATTGTTTATTCTTATTGTTAATTGTTTATTCTTATTGTTAACTATAGTGGAAGTCATCTCGTAATATTTTTTCAAAGGGTCGACCCTACGAAACAGTACTAACCCAATTTGTGTATTAGCCACCATGGTAATGGCTAACGAAATATGCTTTAGTCAAATTATGAATGTCAGTAATATACTTCTTTATCATGTTTATTTTATAATGTTTTGTTGGCTCAGGTTCTAGTAACTATAAGAGTAAAATAAACAGGTGCACAGATATAGACGAAAGTGAATTTATGATTTATGTTTTTGAAACTAAAAGATCCACCAATCTCCCAAAATTATCCTGTAGCAAGGTTCAAACCATGCTAACTGCTATTATTTTTGTAGCAGCAAACTACGATCTGATTACCATCTTTGCCTTGCTAGGTGGATCTTTAGGTTTCACCAGTTTATTAGAAATGAACAAAAAAAAAAGTGTGATTCCGTCTGAAATATTATTACTCCATACTGAGGAAACTTATAACAGATACAAGAAAATATTAACGTACAATATTAATTACATTCTTAAACAGCTCTCAGGTATATTTAAAAAAAAAATATTGGCCGGTCGTACATGGAATTATCAAACGTTTCATTTACTAAAAATACATAAACCATTAAAAAAATACAAATATGTCTAAATAATCCCAGTTGAGGTATGTACTTAAAGTCCATAAATTATGTTTATCTAATTAACTGCATCTGACGACGTAATTTAAAGAAAGTTCAGAAAAGGTTCAAAAGATACAGAAGCACCGGAGGTCGGGGCTTCGTTTCCCGGAGATCACGCGGGTACATGATGCCAGGGCGCTTGTGTCCTGTTGTGGAAGGGAGATGAAAATGCCAATTCGGCGTCCGGCTCTCGGACCCTGTCTGGAACAGTCCGAATCAAAACTGATCAGAACTTGAACACAGACAGTATACGGGGCAGAAAATGCCCGGAAAAGTTAAGGGGAGGTTGGAGAAGTCGCGGATCGTCACTCACCAGACAGGGGAGTTGGCTTCTATTTACAGATGCGTCGCCCGCCAGGAACTGGATCCCGCGATTACGCGGCTGGGCGCGGTTGATTTCATCATTTAAAAAAAATATATTTAAAAGAAAAATAGCTACTACACATGTACTACGCAGACGGACTAAACTACTTAAAAAAAGTTACAGGGATAGCATCCCTTATATAAGCGACTACATAGTCGGTTGCGGCCGGATGGAAGTCTTGCAGTGTCTCGTCGACTTGCCGATAATCGCGAAAAGGTCCGTCTGCAGTCGCGACGCGAAGTGTCTCGCGGAGAACCGCGTCTCGTATTTAAAAGTAAATCTTGAATCATTTTGGGGGGAGGGGGCTGGGAGTCCGGACCGAAAGATCCCGAAGTTCCCCGAGAGGGCGTCATAAAAAACTCTGACTGAAGTCACGAAGTTGGTAACACTGGCCGACTTTAGCGCTACCTGTTGAGGGCTGTCTGAAATAAAAAAAAATCGACTCGCCCAAGGCGTCTGCTTAAACCAAGGGTTAAAGGGCGCAGTCTAGTGCAGTGCTCTGGCGGCCTACAGGGTAAGTTGGCTGGGCGGTTAGCGAATTTGCCGCTAGGTATCGTGTGCGGTCCATCTTGGCACACACATTTTATTATGCGAGGCGTCCTTGGAGACGGTCGCTGCCTGCTGGAGTGTATGACCGGTCATTGGTCTTAGGCGAATTCTTAGAACTCAAGAGGGGGGAAAACGCAACGACGCTGCGAACAAGCATCCATGACGTGCTTCCAGGGGAGTGAACCTAATACGTATTCGTGACAGTAAAGGCTATGGTCAGCTCGTCTCTGAGAAATGGTAACAGCTCGTCCAGAGCTGCTGTAGGCGGTTTTAGTCATGAAGTGAAGTAATGTTACAGGACTGGGACGTGCCTGTAAGCGAGGGAAATTTTAAGCTGGCTGCCAGCAAAGTATATGATCTGCAAAATATCAGATACGTCTCTGGGAAAGGTGCTTCACCTACTGGCACAAAGTTTAACTTAGGGGAGTACACAAGCTTAACAAAGTGTAAATCGTCCTTTAGTAACCAAATTATAGAGCAAATAAAATTTCCAAAAATAATTTAAAATTATAATAAAATTAGAAAAAAAAGTGTCGAAATTCCTAATTTCCGGCACAATCCCAAGGAGTCGTTACACCAGTGTAGAGAGCAGAGTGTAACAGTGTGCAGGAAGCAGTATTCTCTGTGTTAAATGACAGTACCTGACAGTAGCCAAGAAGATGCTCACCTGAGGGTCCATCCTGCACTCGGGCAGCTCCCTCATCTCCACGTCCTCGCAGGGGAGGGGCAGTCCGGAGGGATCCTCCATCTCCGGGTCAGGGGAGGGGAGGGACACCCCGGACTGATCCTCCATCTCCACGTCCATGATGTCGTTGGAAGTGAGGGTCAGCCCCTCGTCGGCGGAGGGAAGAGGCCCGAAGGCCTCACTCACCCTCCCACCAGCAAGGGGCGTGGCCCTCGTGTCCACGTCCTGGCTCTCCCTGGAACACAGCAGGAACAACAGTGTCAGAGGCTGGCATGAGCTACACAGTTATGTTCATTTCTACATTTTGGCTTTCACTTGGAGGACCTGCCAATAAGTCTGACCAGCGGCCAGTGCGAGGTGACAAGCGTGAAGGATAACAAGATAAAAACCGAAATAAATTGTTATGGCAACTGTGCAGCGGACGTTTCCATCCATCTTCGTCGGGGCTCGCCGGTCCCTCCCCTCCTGATTCCCCTCCCCGTAATGTTTGTCTTCCCCTCCTCCCGTGCCTGGGTATATATGCCGGGCGACGAGGCCTTATCTAATAGGCTGGCTGGCAGCCTGGCGGGAAACGACTAAAGTCGCCCACGAAACAACCAGCGCCACCCAAAACCATGCGGACAGCAATGTCCAAGCCCCCAACCCCCCCGCATGGTAGACTCTTTTCTACTCTGTCCAACTCTTCTTCCAGATCCATCCTTCTGTTTTCCCGTAAGCCTCCTGCTTGATATTAATGCATGAAATTTTTCATCCCGCATGTCAGAGCCCAGGGTTATCCCTGTGTCTATGCAGGTTTTACCTGGGCCCAACTTATCTAGTTTTAGTCTAGTATAGTCAGTGAGGGGAGTTAGTCATGGAGCCAATCGCTGCCATGGCTGGCCAATCCCCCTCCTAGCACACGATGCATGCACCCTCTCCCGTATGGCTAACCCCTGCATGATTAGAGCGTATAGGCTTCGGCCTGAGACGCACTTAGAGTCTGTCCCTAATCCAGACCCCTCCCAAACACACTTAGTTTTAATTTAGGTTAGGAAAAAAAATCTTATTTAAATGTGTTAGTTACTGTGCGTGTGTCCCACTCTGCAAGGCATGAGTAAGTATGTAGCGATTTGAACTGTGCGCGCCGCATCGGCTTCCGGCACTCCGCTCCCCTGCTCCTTCTCCCTCCTTTCTACCCCTCCCTAGTGTTTCTATGTCTACTCGTTCATCCCCTCCTCTCGTTGATTGGCGCATGCGCGCGCTGCGGCGCGATGTTATAAAAGCTGTGTTTGTTGGTCAGGAGGCCTCTTTCTTCCTTGATTTTTGTCAGGCTCGGTTGTCAGCGGTTGTAGTCTACGAGCATGTAGTCGTTTAGGTCAACTTAGACCTACGTGTGTGTGTGCGACCTCAGGGGAAACATGTAAGTTGGAATTGAGTTATGTGTGAGGCGGTGGCCCTTGCGTTAATGTAGTCATATATTTGTAATTTGTTTGTCTAAATTCCCTTTCGGCCGTCACCTGGAAAATTATAAGTTTGGATTAATGTTTTAACGTGACTTAACGTAATTTAACTTGGAAACTTAGTTTTTTTTTTTTTTTTTTTTTTGGTGATTTTCTTCCCCTGAGTCGTCGTCGCATCTGTTTTGATCTTTTATTTAATTATGTAAATCTTTAAATGTAACTGCGCCTTGCAGTAGCTTTGTCATCGTAACGCTTTTAACTGCACTTTGCAGTAGTTTGAAAAAAGTAAAATGTTTGAATTGTAATACTAGACACTGCTCTTACTTCACGTCATCTGCGTTGTTTAATGGGATCGTTACACGGTGTAGCCGGCTTACCATTGAAGCCCGTTTTGTCCTATATCATTGTTCTTTGATTATTGTATTTAAACTTTGCCTAAAATTGTATCGACTTAACAACATCAGTAATTTATTGTTTTGATTTAATTGTTTGAATAAAAATGTCCGTGTACCTGAAACCTTTTACCTTGCTTACCCAACTGCTCCAAACACGTAATCCGCAGTCCTAGCCAGGCTCTGGTCTTCCTTCAATCCCTAATAGGCCCCCACCTATTTCAACTGCGCAACTCTGCTGCAGGACTGTGTGTACTTACGTGTTTCTGTTCTATTTTTCATGCACTATGGGGACTCCGGCAACTGGGTGGATTTACCGTTTGCGGAGAGACGACCTCATCCAGGTTTTGACGGAGGAAGCCGTTCCTTTCGAGGAGGACGCAAATGTGGTGACCCTTCGTGGATTGCTCGTCAGACACGTGCGCGGCGCCTGGGAGTCGTCAGACGAGGTACCGTCTCGGCAAGTCCCCACCCCCGCTAATCCAGTTCAGAATAATTCCAGGTTTAATGAAAAGATATTTTTTTCTAATTTGAAACTTCTCCCACGTCTTGATAGTAGTGAACCACGTGCGGTTCTTGATTTTCTGAGTGCCGCGGCACGTTTAGCTGGTTTAAAGTTAGTCAGTGAGGCGGAGTTATTGAAAGCTCTCCTGAGCCTGTGTGGGCCAGCATTTTTGCCACTGCTTACTGACGTCATGAATCAGAATCAGACCTTCGGACAGTTCAAGACGGCTGTGCTACAGTTTGCCTGTCCGCCTCGTGTGTTAGAAACGTGTAAACGTGAACTTGTATTCAGGTTTCAGAGGCCTAAGGAGCCTTTGTTGCAATTCATCAATTCTGTTGCGGCCTATGCTGAGGTACTGGAGTTGAACCTCCCTGAAAAGGAATTAACGCAATCTATTGTTAGCAATGTGTCTCCGCTAGTGTTACAGCATAGCGCCATGCTTAGCCCTCCCTCTAGTCTGAGTGCTCTCCGCAAGTGGAGCGCAGAAGTGGAAAATAGATTGCTAGCTGTCAAACAATATCACGAGAATTTTCACTCCAAGGCCTCTCCAGGTAGTTCTGTTCATGTTTCCAATTCTAATTCTAATTCTAAATTCAATTCTCCTAATGTTCAGTTTACGTCTCAAGTCAACACCGTACCCGCTCACGCGGTGCGCGCATCGCGGCCCGTTGAGTGTGCGGCTAGTGTAAGTGATCCGTCTGTCGGGGCGAGTTTTGCCGCCGGCAGACGTTATGAGTCGGCTAATGCGCCCGGCCCGTCCTCCAACCGTCCCAGGTGTGCCAACTGCTGTACTTACGGCCACGCGGTGTCTGAGTGCACGCAGCCCGCTGTTAGCCGTGAGCAGCGAACATGCTTTCGTTGTAAGCGCACTGGACATTACAGAAATAATTGTCCGGGAAACGGGCCTTGACCGGGCGTGCGAGTGGTCGCCACGGTCGTCGCTTGAGGAAAGCCGCTCATTACTTGTACAATAATTTTGTACACGTTCGTCTGTTCGGAAATAATATTCCGGCCTTAATTGATTCCGGTGCTACCCGTTCCTTGATTAGTTCCGAATTGTTCGATGCATGTTGCATTAAACATCCGTATTTGCTAAGCCGTGTTTGTACCGGCTCTGACGTAAAAATTTGTGTAGCCAACGGCGTAATTGTTACGTCAGACGTCGAAGTTGAAATGCACATTAAGATCGCGGGTTTCTCTTGGAACTGGCACTTTAATGTTGTTCCCGGGTTATGTCACCCGCTTATTCTAGGTTTAGATTTTCTGGGAAAGACGCGATGTTTGTTAGACGTCGCGAACCAGGAACTGTTTTTTGGTTTTCATCCTGAACGTAAAATTAAACTTATTCATCATGACTCCGCTCCTATCGTCATGTCGTGCGCCGACAAGTCTGACGTCATAAGTAGGGACGCGGTCATTGCTGACGTCATGAACAGGTATTCTGACGTTATTACCAATCGGATAGGCAGGTGTGACGTCATGCCTTATAAATTTTATTTAAAGGACACGACTCCTGTTAGGGCTAAAGGACATAAAATTTCTCCTCCCAAATTGCAAAAGTTGAAAAACATTATCGATAGACTCCTAGAAGCAGGAGTTATTGCTCCGTCTGTTTCCGATTTCTGTTAGCCTTCTTTTTTAGTCCCTAAAAAGGAAGCGGGGGAATTCCGGCTGGTACACAATTACAAGGAATTGAATGACAAAATTAAGGAGGACAGCTACGAGTTGCCGACCGTAGAGAGCGCCCTTCAACATTTAGGGAACGCCGCAATATTTTCCGTCATTGATCTAAATGCTAGTTTCCACCAATGTTTGTTGCATCCTGATTGTCGTAAATATACTGCATTTTCTACCCCGTGGGGGCAATTTCAATTTAATCGTGTGCCTATGGGTGTGTCTTTTGGTAGCCAGGCTATGAGCCGAGTGCTAGATCATATTCTAGGCGACTTAAAATTTAAATCAGTCTTCAATTACATCGACGATATTATCGTCTACAGTGATAACCTGGAACAGCACAAACAACATTTGTGTCAGGTGTTTGATCGTCTCAGAGCCGCTAACTTGACAGTTAATCCCGACAAAATTCATCTGGGAAAAGATTACGTAAAATTTTTAGGCTACATTATTTCACAAGGCAAACTCATAATGGATCCCGATAAAGTTTCTCTCATCGTAAACTTTCCACCTCCTAGGAATGTCAGAGGAGTTCAGAGATTTCTCGGTATGACGGGATATTATTCTCGTTTCATCCCCGATTACGCCGCAGTATGTGGTCCGCTTAGTAATTTACGTAAAAAGAATGTTGTTTATGAGTGGGGCGACGCTCAACAGAAGGCCATTGACAGTCGTAAGGCCTTGATCTCTTCTCCCCCTGTCTTAGTTCTACCTGATTTTCAACGCAGGTTCGCCCTCCAGGTAGATGCGTCAAGCATCGCGGTAGGTGCTGTATTGGGGCATATTGAAAATGATAGGCTGCGCCCTATTGCATATGCCAGTAAAACACTTACTGACGGGGAACGACGTCTGGGTAACAATGAAAAGGAGGCCTTAGCATGTCTGTTTGGCGTCGAGAAATTCGCGTCATATCTCGATTGTCACGAGTTCGATCTTTTTACGGACAATCAAGCGCTCAGTTGGCTGTTTAACCATCCGAACCAGCTCGGTAAACTAGGGCGCTGGGTGTGAAGACTGTCCCGCTTCAAATTCAAACTGCATCATATTAAGGGTAGTGACAACGTTGTGGCAGATGCGCTTTAGCGAATGTTTTCGCCCGATGAATTTGCGACTTGTGTTTCGTCCGCGGATGAAACACAGCCGATATGTGCAGCTGTTTGCAAAATATTTCCGGAATCATTTCTTAGTATTCGTCAGTGTCAACAGAAGGATCCTTTGTGTGTTCAAATCAGGAAGGATTTGAGTGCCGGTAAAGCCGTGCCATATGTTGAGGAACAGGGTGTTTATTATACCGGGACAACTGGTAGACAAAGGAAGGCTGTTGTTCCTGCATCCCTACGCCCTATGGTTCTAAAGTATTTTCACGATTCCTTATTGGGTGCACATTTGGGCATCGACAAAACGTTCCGTTTAATTAGCGCACATTTAGCTTGGCCTGAATTGCGAGCTGATGTACAAAAACACGTGCGAACTTGTCGAGATTGCCAAATCTCGAAACCGCCGCAGTGTGCCAAAGTCGGCTTGTATTGTGCTGATACTCCTGTTGCCCCTTGGCATGTGATTCACATTGACATTTTTGGTCCCTTAACACGTTCTAAAAAAGGTAACAATTGTATTTTGGTTATTCTGGACATTTTTTCGAAATTTGTGTTGCTAATCCCCTTAAAGAACATGAAAGCAAACAGTATTGTTAAAGCCTTAAGAGATCAGGTATGGAAATTTTTTGGTGCTCCAGCCATGATCACGTGTGATAACGCACGTTATTTCCGCTCTGTACTGTTCAAAGACATGTGTGCTCAATGGGCCATTAAGCCTATTTACAGTAATCCTTACTGTCCCCAGGGAAACCAATCAGAGCGTGTTAATAAAGTGCTTAAGAGCATTCTCACTGCTTTCTACAGGGAAGATCAGTCACTATGGGACAGCGATCTTGATTTTATAAACGTGGGCCTTAATTCAGCTGTGCATTCCGCTACCCGGTTCCCACCTTCAATTCCGTTTCTAGGTAGGGAGCTTACCCACCCTCTCCTTAACCTGTGGGGACTGCCGCCCCTGGAGGCTGCCTCGGATGACGAGTCACTGGAGGCCGTCCTGGATAGTGTGGCATGCAATCTCACGAAGGCTCGTCAAGCTGTTGCAAATTCATATAATGCTTCCCGGAGGCCTCATGGCTTTGTTGTTGGACAGTTGGTCCTAGTAAAGAATTTTGTGCTGCTCAATTTAGCTGAAAAGGTTAATGTTAAATTAATCCCACCTTACGTGGGACCTTTCATTATAAATAGGTTTCTTAGTGAGAATACGGTGTTGTTGCACAGTACGTCTGGTTCAAAAACATTTCGAAAAGCCCACGTTTGGCAATTTAAAATATTTAATATTTAATTAAAGGGTTTGCTGTTGTTTTGGCATGCGCGTCTGGTTGTGTTTTTTTTTTCAGTTTGGTATAGTTATCGTTCCTCCCACCTCCTTCCACGTCGCGGATGCCGGTGCCCTCAAGAAGATCTGCGCAGCTACGGACCTGAGGCTCCTCCGCCTGCCCGCTCCGTCGTGGTCACTGGTGCCCGCCCACTATGCGCTACGTCTATGAGGCCGCCCGCCTCATTCGCTGTTCGAGTCCGTGGATGCGTCCATGCGACTCCGTCATTCGGAGTTCCGCATCAGCATGCTGCTGTGCGGCTCCGCCCTGGCTCGCCCTGAGACGCCTACTTGAGTCGCCGCGGTTGATGGATGCTGTCCCTGGGTGAGCGAGCGACCGGCTGCTTTGACGTGCGTGCTGGCGTGAGATTCTGTTCCGCCAGTTGCGAGCTGTGATGCACGCCTCATGCGAGCCTGCAAGATGCACGCATTGGTATCTGAAAGCCCTCGTCCCCTGTGAGCATGCTACCCGCCCGACAGGGGTGCGAGGTGAAGAGTCGACCCTGCCAGGCGCCATCGGCGTCAGCGGTTGTGGGGACGCCTGCAGCGGTTACGTCCGAACTTGCGTCTGTGTGTCGACATACGAGCTTTGGAGCTCGTTGCTACAAAGTGTAAAAATGAACTTTCCTGGGACGTCCCTCAAGATCAAGAAAAGTCTTCAGCGCTGAGGATGCTCCTATTGGTCTTTGTATTTGACCTTTGTAATCTTTCAAGAATCTTTGGCCATTATATACGGCGTATAAAACTTGTATGTTAATAACTTTAAACTGACAGTTGAAATTTGTGTTCGTCATGAGAATAAACAGTAATGTTATGAAGATGGAGAAGATGGAGAAGGCGGCGGGTACCGTGGCTTAAGGGGGCGATTCACGTTGAACACAGAATTCGTAGTATACTTCATTGGTGATATAAATCTTTTGTGTTATGGTAATGCGATTGTAACTAGATATTCACATAAAAGAAAGGTATTACTTTAATATTTACTTTATGGCAAACACTGGAACAGTCCAAAAAGTTAATAAAAAAAATTTTTAAATATGGATCTTTACGAGACACAAACACGTCTTGTTTCTTGCATATGATGCGTAATTATGATGCAATGTTTAGAAAATATTTTTTTTACAAATATTTTATTCTTATAATATTTCATTATGCATAAAAAGTGGGTATTTTACTAAACGAGACCTTTTTTAAATCAGTTTTTAATTTTTCCAAGTGCATCGCACCAAGTTAAAGAAAGCCGTACATAGTAGTTAATAAATTTATATCCCTATAAATACTTAAATAATTAAGCTAAGTTTCTTCTTCAATTCTATAGCTCGATAATTGTTGTTCGAACAGCAACTTAGACAACATGCGCGAAATATTCCTTGCATGCACGAGAAAGCGGTTTGACGAGTTGATAAACTGCCAACAGAGTGCAGCTACTGCGCTGTCAGTGACCATTTCCTGCCTTCTCGTCCTCCCGCCGCGAAGCAGCACTGACGGTGCGCGGACAGCGTTGCCATAGATATTCATGTGAATTCATGTTCCGGTGTTACTAGCAAAAACGTTTTCTTGTGAAAAATAAATAATGGGTAAAAGAAAAATACCCTATCGTGTTAAAAAAAAAGGGTAAAAAAGCTAGCAGTTCGTTTGACCTGGCAAAAAAGAAAAGAAAATGACCTGACACAAAATAAAGATGAATCCAAGCAAGTTACTGACTTGATGTAAGTTTTTGGACACCGTTTAAACTATAGTGATAATTAGAGTATAAATATTCGCGAGGTCAGTGACAGACGGTGATGTCACTTCAGTAGTGCTACATTATCTTTTTCCTAATCCAGTGAACATGTGATTGAACCCACATTTTTTAGTTATATTATTATTTACTTAAGAGTCTTGAGTATGCATATAATCCATTGACAGCAACGCAGACGCACAATTGTATAACAGTATGCAATTCGTCTTGAAGTAAATCAGTGACACATAATTTTTTTTCTAGTGTCGTAAACCTCAGTAACAAGAGTAACACAAGCGCACGTAGCGTCGTTTATATCAAAACAATACCGTCAGAAGGTCTACCCAGAAGCATCAGTGATTGACAAATAAATAAATAAACTTAACATTTTCCCTAAAAATACGAAACATATATCTAATGTCTTTCTTTATGTAACTACAATATAACTAATATTGACTTTACCTGAGAAGGCCTGGAGAAATCGGAGTTAATAATAAAACTAGCAAGAGAATGTAGAAACAATCGTATACTTCAAATGTGTTAACAAGTAACCAATGAATAGATAAAAAAATTGTTTGATTAAGATAATGCACATCAGTGATTATTATAGCCTACATTAAATGCCATCGGTCCTGGAACCTGTGCATTTTTCATGCCTCTCATCGTATTGACAATTTGTGTTTAGTAGGTATATTAAAGATAAAAAAATAAGTTTCAGGAAAATGCTTGATGCTTAGACATTCTTTTATCAAAGACAAAAATTCCTGACTGACCGAGTTGAAAATATTAGGCATTAGCCTCTTTGTGAGTGGATATTACCTAAGTACCTATAGTCTACCAATTTCTACAACATTAAAGTACGGCCAAATAAAAAAAATATTGAATGATATTAGTCAGAAAGTGTGTCTACTGGTGTACCACAAGATTTTGAAACATTTTTGAGAAAATTAATTTTCAAGCAGGAAAATGTTGAGCTACAAATGTATAAAAAGGCTGCACCAAGAGGCTCAAGTTAGATTTTAGGCCGGCGAGGGGATCTTTAAAATCTTCTCCCTGGGACCAGGACTAAGTTTTTGTAATCTCCCATTCACCATAATACCATGGAAGGCAATGGCAAACCACTGTAGGATCATCGGAAAAACCTACGCCCTGGACACGCAATCAAATTTCATGTTTGTGGGCAGATTTTTATTGGGATCTCTTCTAATTTTTTGTATTTTTTTACATTGATACACTAGGTAACATACGAATTTCTTAAATAAGAATTATTATTTGTTTGTTTTCTTGGAGAGTAGTTTTAAATTTAATACACGTCTGGCCTCGAAATGAAGCCCAGTAGGATGTCCCTTCAGAGTGGATACCTATCATGCCAATGTTTCTTTTGAAGAAGAGTGCCGTGCGGTCAAGCTGTAGCACATAGTTTTGATTACTAAATATTTAATGAAAGTTTAAATTAAACATATAATAGAGTCCTTTATGTATTAAACTCTTATAATAACAAATAAAAAATTAAATGGCCTACATATTACAAATGTAAATGAAAAGTTAAGAAGAAAACCAGGAAATAATAGGAAATTGGAGTGAAAATAGCTAGAAGTTTTGCATGACTTTTGTTGCAGTTTTCAAGAAAAAAATTAATATGTTTATAGTTGTATATTAATGACAATTCTTTCAGACGAAAATACATAATTTTTAAATTGTTCCTTAAGGTCTTGTCGACAGCGCGGAACTCACACGCAAATCTCGCACCACAAGATAGCTTCCAACATGAAGATAATTTTAGTTTGGTATTAAAGTGCCGGTACAACAATAAACTGGAAATTAAGATTTTACTTATTTGTATATTGCTTGTTAATTTTAACGTCGTCGAACTAGATAAGCAAATCAGACAGGCAAACCATGTTCTAAACGTGTATGTGCTAACTATTACTTTTAAGACCATTCTTAGTGTGCAATTTTTACGGTGTTTTAAAAAACAGCTACAAAATATTATTTTTGGAATGTTTGATATTTAACTACCTACCTATCCTCGAAACATAAATCAATTGTATTAAAAAATTGGTTGTCTGTAAAGTTGGTTTACGGACGATAGTTTAACGTGACAACGTCATAACAAAACATTAATGAAATGATTGCATACTTTTATGAATAAAATTGAATAATTTTAATTGAATTATCACTATTTTGTAGGGATACAAAGGAGTGAAATGAAATATACAATTTAATTGATAAATTTACTTTTATTTGCACTCATTAATTCCAAAAATATATTTATTACTTTAACGAAGAGTTATTTTAACTATAACTTTTATACATGTTTGCTATTTAACTTCTTCCAATTTGTGTTATTCTGTTAAGGACAGGACGATAATAGGAAAAGTAGGACAGGACGATGATAGGAAAAGTAGGAAACGAATGGGAGTGTTTCAAGTTTAATGTGCCTCGAAATGTCAAATCGATGGTTGTTCTAATCGAGTGGAAGAGAGATAGATGCGGCGCAAGCGTACAATGAGCGTAACGGGACAATGTGCGTAACGGGACACTTTCGTGCGTGCAGCCGGCGTTCATCGATTTCTTAGACGTCACGTCAAAAAAAATCCTATTCAATTTAATAAGGTAAATAATGTTGGCAGCTTTATTGCACATATGGCATGCACAATTAAATAATTTCAGTTCATTACATCTGCACAGTGTATTCTCTTCTTTGTTTTTACAACTTATTGTACACAATCATACTATGATTGAAGTAAATTAAATGTATTATCATTATTGCAAGTAGCCTATCTTATCTGAAATGTTGTATGATTTTAAACATTTGTGATTTATTTGTTTATTTCTGTTATTGTATGAGTTGACATAATTAACTAGGCAGTGAAAGATACAGTTTTTCAGTTTTGTAATCATGCACATTTTGAATGTTTTTTTTTTTTTTTTGTAAATTGTAAATATTTTTTATGGTTGGTACATGTTTCACAGATTACATATTTAATATGCTTTTGATATTTTTAAAGTGTACTATGTTTGGTGCATTATTACTAATTTTCTAGCTTATGGCAATAACATTTACATTTAGAGGAAAAATAAACAAAATACCAGAAAGTATAAAGTTTTGTAGTTTAAATATAAAATCTAGAAATAAATTAAAAAAAGAGCATCATATCTATCAGATCCTGGGAATTTTAAATATAACAAAAAATATTTCTGTTATTTAATTGTCATGACTGATACTAAACAAGATTTGTTTGTTGAAAAAGTTAAGCGAAATGAAGATTTTTGGAAAACTGAAATGCTGCCCAAACTCACGCGATTCTATAAAGAGTGTTTACTTCCCGAAATTGTTGAATCACGAATAATAAGAGGAGAACAAGCGAGAGAGCCAGAGTAGGTATATTTCAAAGGCAAAAGAGGAAATGGATGCAAGAAAGTCCAGAAATCTTCTCTACGAATCTTTCAAAACATATGAAGTTAATATGAATACAGTTTTATTCTGTTCATCGCGAAAACTTAATATTTTTAAATATCTTGATGCTTATAAATGTATGCTTAGTAAATTTGCCGTTTTTTCGTTTGTAATTTACAACAAAAATATTATCTAGTACGTTATAAATACGATAGAGAATAATAGAAACTCATATGATATTCGTTAAATAGAATTCAACATATAATGATATAACTGTAGTTATGATAACTTGGAAATCATTGTTACAAATAAATGAAACTAGGTATCTTTGTAATCAAAGTCGTTTGATTGCTAATGCAATGTAAATATAATATAGTGTTATTTTAAACCCTTTGATACAGATATTTTTTTTAAATTAAGGTAATATAAAAATTCAAGCTTATCGCGGAATCAAACTGCGAATTTTTCCGTACTTTATCTATAAAGTGTGCGGGGATTTTTAATAGTATAACACCACTACTTAGACAATTTATTGTTGCAATAATTGATCTAAATTAACCAGTAAAGATTTTATTTTACACTTGTGCTAATCATTATTTATAAATTTTTTCTGTCATTATGATTCCTACTTATTTTACTCTTTAAATATCAAGTATAAATTACGTCTCATAACTGCAGGCCTTCCCAAATTGAGTTAACCGTAAGAAAATTTTAAATTATGATATGTTGATAGAGCATGTTTTTAACGTCTCAATTCTAGATACATAGGTATATGTTTGAAATGTTAGTGAAAATGATAATAAAAATATATTTGAAATGTGTACTATTATTTCATCTTGAACCAAATGTTAACATCGAATACTATGTACAGCACGTAAATGTGTTGATGTCTAAAGTGCGCGTGAAGGTATTTCCCGACGGGCCGTCAAACTTCGCTCACCGGCGCGGCGGATTGTCAACCTCGATCAGTCGCGGAGGGTCGTGGCCCTGGTCGGCTGGAGTATAACTGGCAACACTGCAACTCTCAGCCCGGTCTGCGCATGCGCGGGTGAAACCCACACATTCCTCGGGGTGGGGGGCGGCAAACCGTCTTCGCGTGTCTAGAGCCGGCCAGGAGAGAGGAGAAATACAACCTCCCCGTATGAAGAGCCTGACTCGAATGACCGTTGCTCCCAGCTACGCAGGTACATATACGGACCGGGCGGAGTATTCGGGTAGTTGATTTCGAAGGTATTATTCAGATTTTACCAAAATTATCACGATTTAGAAGAGTAGCGATTTTTAGTCTCTGAACCGCCCCCAATAAGGGCAGGGGAGTTGTAGCGATTTGAACTGTGCGCGCCGCATCGGCTTCCGGCACTCCGCTCCCCTGCTCCTTCTCCCTCCTTTCTCCTCCAACCCTAGTGTTTCTATGTCTACTCGTTCACCCCCTCCTCTCGTTGATTGGCGCATGCGCGCGCTGCGGCGCGATGTTATAAAAGCTGTGTTTGTTGGTCAGGAGGCCTCTAGTGCCGGTGGTGAGTAACACCCTCGAGCGCCACGCTAGCCGGATGGGTCTGTCAGGAACCCTGAAAACGGGGGACAGCCTCTACGTCAACAGGGGCAATATACAATTAGGAAACAATTAGGAAACTGTCAACTCAAATTAGTAGGGCCCAACTTTTAAGAATAATAAAATAGTAATGATTAAAATTGTAACAAGCAGCAATCCCCAGTATGTAGGCTATAATTATTGTAGAAGTGTAATGTAACTGTATAATTAATGTATAACGATGACGCTGCCATAGAATCAAGCAGGGAAGCCCCATCTAGGCGAAATATTACCTAGGTGGGGGTAGGCATAGAAAATAAATGTATTATGTAATTATGTAAGTATTAGAATAGACACAGGGATGACCGACTTACCAAAGCGGTAAAAAGCACATAGGCAAAAATAAAATAAAAATAAAAAGAAAATAAAAATAAAAATAAAATAAAAATAAAAATAAAATAAAAATAAAATAAAATAAATAAAATTATAATAAATAATATTAATTAGGTATTAGGAATGTATAGAGGGACAAATGGTGGACTGTCACACTAACTGACCACCATTTATGGAGGGGGTTGGTGGGCAGAAAACCACAATAAAATAATAAGCAAGGCATAAGCCACAAACAATAGGTAACAAATCTATCCCATAGGCAGGAGGTAAAGGTCCAGTGGACCAGGTACTCCAAATCAAAATGTACGAGTCTCTGGGCGGCACTCTACACGAGAGCTGGCACAGGACTCAAGCAAACAAGTAAATTAAAAAAAAATTAAAGGAGGCCTCTTTCTTCCTTGATTTTTGTCAGGCTCGGTTGTCAGCGGTTGTAGTCTACGAGCATGTAGTCGTTTAGGTCAACTTAGACCTACGTGTGTGTGCGACCTCAGGGGAAACATGTAAGTTGGAATTGAGTTATGTGTGAGGCGGTGGCCCTTGCTTTAATGTAGTCATATATTTGTAATTTGTTTGTCTAAATTCCCTTTCGGCCGTCACCTGGAAAATTATAAGTTTGGATTAATGTTTTAACGTGACTTAACGTAATTTAACTTGGAAACTTAGTTTTTTTTTGTTTTTTTTTGGTGATTTTCTTCCCCTGAGTCGTCGTCGCATCTGTTTTGATCTTTTATTTAATTATGTAAATCTTTAAATGTAACTGCGCCTTGCAGTAGCTTTGTCATCATAACGCTTTTAACTGCACTTTGCAGTAGTTTGAAAAAAGTAAAATGTTTGAATTGTAATACTAGACACTGCTCTTACTTCACGTCATCTGCGTTGTTTAATGGGATCGTTACACGGTGTAGCCGGCTTACCATTGAAGCCCGTTTTGTCCTATATCATTGTTCTTTGATTATTGTATTTAAACTTTGCCTAAAATTGTATCGACTTAACAACATCAGTAATTTATTGTTTTGATTTAATTGTTTGAATAAAAATGTCCGTGTACCTGAAACCTTTTACCTTGCTTACCCAACTGCTCCAAACACGTAATCCGCAGTCCTAGCCAGGCTCTGGTCTTCCTTCAATCCCTAATAGGCCCCCACCTATTTCAAGTATTACATTCGAGCGGAGAGCACGGACACAGGCGTATTGTTTTAAGTTTCTACTGAAAGTAGAGCATTAAAGAAAAACAGAAATGTTATTCAGTGACGACTAATCACTTCCTTATTTACTTAACAAATAAATGTTCAGTATATTCGTTGTAATGAGTTACATTAACAACTACCGCTGGGAATAAAATAATGGTTTTAATAACAGTCCGTGCTCATTATTTGTTATTTAAAGAATTTGCACGCGATTTTAAAACTGGCAAAATTAATCTTCTACAAAGAGAACTATTTAATGAGCATGATGTTTAAGAGTATGACGATATATTCTTAAAATATTTGGATGACGACAAATACTTTGAACTATATTATAAATAAATGGTACCGCATATAAGATTACAGTGCGAATATATATAAACATTACATAAGACACCACTTCTTGAATAAGGGGTGAAATTAGACTGCATTATGGTAACGTGTTTTCAAAATATATTAGAGTCCAAAGAAAAATAGAATTTGAATTTACCACCACAATGAACAATCCCGCTAATATAAGTAATGATATGACAAAACGATAGTAATAAATTTAAAAACAAAAATTGAAATAATAAAAAGGTCAACGTTACAGGTGAAAATATGGTGCAAATTTTGCAAATAACTGTAGAACATTATTCACGTCATTGCCTCATTTTCCTGCATTCAATGGAGTAAATGTGGTACGAATGATTCAATACTAGTTCAAATAATATTACCTACTCGAGTGGTACACAGGTAAAACCAAGAAACTAATGTTGGCGTTTCAGAAATGCTAAATGGTGATGTCAAAACACAACAGGGTTTAAACGTATTTGCTTTAAAGTTCACTTAGTTATTTAATCTGGACACTACTATAAGTGATGTAAAAATAACGAAAATATAGACACTGGTGCTAAAAGTAGATTCATTTATCAATTTTTTTGTCATAGTTAATAATTAATACGAACATTTAATATATAGAATTTAAATAGGTTAAGAGTTTCTGCTAAATAAAGACAGACTGTAATTTCTATGCACAAATCGTAGAATACATTGGGCTTCTTTTTTTTTTTTTTTTTTACTATTTTACCTATTTCTGTTACATAAATAGTCCCGATATTTCAGTAACTTGAAGATAGGCTGGTCGTCATAAACTGTACTTGTAATGCCCATCACATTATTTGTGCATTTTATCTATATGTTTGTGTAACTGACAAGGAATAGCATGTTTTCATTAATTACAAACAGTTTAAAGTGAAACCAAGGGAAAATTTCATAACTATTTTGTACCTTCAATTTATCAATAGAAAATATAATTGTTTGAGGGATCGCCATTATTCTGTCACACATAATAAATGGTGTTAATTTTTACTGTATATCGTGAGCAAGTCTCTTTCACGTAGGTTTTTAAAAGTATTTTTCATTAAATACATGTGCTATAGTGGCTTGACACATATAGAGACTGTCTGGCAGGCAGCTACATTAATAATACTTTTAAATTACCTTGAGACACGATAACAGTTAGCTTCTCGCAGCAATATTAAATCTTTTAATCACTAAGTAAATATAAAATTATATCGTTGTTTTTTTAATGCTCTTTTACATCAGATGTCCACAAAGGTTAGGACGTAAAAATTATTATAAACCAAACGTATAATTTTTAACCACAGAGAAAAAACACTATTTAAATATTTTATATAATTTTGATTTACATTTAGTATATTTAATAATTAAATAATTAGAATAAATAATATGTTAATTGTTTTTATATATAATAAATTATAATGTTAAATTATTTGTCAATTTAAATAGTTTTCTGATATTTATAATCTAACTTATTTAAAAAAGATGATAAAATCAGTGAGTTCGCAGTTTGAAAGTTTTAATTAATTAACGTAAGAACGGGCCAGGTTAAAGATAAATAGTTTTTTTTACCTTGGCGCAGTTGAACTCGACCCTGGAAGTTGACAGCTATTCCTAGCTACTTTAACCATTTTAGAAAGGTTCGTTTAGCAATCCTCAGCTTTCGCTTAAAACCTTTAGTCGCTTTGAACACTCAAATGACAATGATCGTCAGGTATTTGTTTCTTTATGATTGTGCCTGCACTTGTTTCTTTCGGAACGCATTTTATGTTTCTTATTAGAGCAAAGACATTGTTTTAGTGCTTGATATGATTGCATTTTTTTGGCTTACACATGTACCTTTAATTTATTCATTTAATATTTATTGTTAATAAGCTCTAAATTTTAAAACAAAAACTGTGTGTATTAATATGTGCTAAAAATACTAGTTGTGAAATATATGCGAATAAATTAATATACTAAAACATTCAGTAACATGTAAATTCATTGAGAGAAAACGTTATTTAATGAAACACCTACTTAAAGCTAAATAAATAGACATCTAGTAACGGTGCGTGGTTGCAGGGAAGTGACAGATGTGGAGCCCACCACACGGCTCTGGGCAGGAATGCATAGGGCGACTGAGAAAGAGACTGCAGGCCCGCACAGCTGCAGCTGCAGCTGAGTGCACGGTGTGAGACGCGCAGGCTCGCCGCTGAAGAGAAGCCTGGTGTGCCACGTACGAGCCCTGCACATTCTGTAGTTGCAAAACTATCTGTTTATTTAGTTATACGAAAAATGAGATAAAAACTTAACATTTCATTTAAGAAATAAAATACAATAAATTGTGCATTACTGCATTCCAGAGAAAACTATTATTTGTGATTAAAATAGGAAAAAATTTAAAAGTTCTTTATTAAACTCTAATTCATGTTTCTATTTTATAATGTAAAATAATTGTTCAAAGATTGAATAACTTACAGTTAAAAGATAAATAAGTTAACATATTCTGAAATTCAAAGTATGTCAAAACTGTCGAAACGTAATGCTGGTAAATTAATTTAGGTGCATTATTAACAATAAAATGCACATAATAAAATAAGAAATTAGTTAAAAGAATATTAATTAATCATTTATAATAATTCTTATTTAGTAGCGACGCTTAATTTATTCAAATTAATACATATCAATTGCTAGACGTAATTAAATATTGGTAAGTTCAGTAGTAAATCAAAGGAATAGACATATTAAGCTGCCTCAAATTGCAATGTACAGAAGGTACGTATTCATTATAAATGACGGTGATAGAGTGATCAGACAGGAGGCTGGATTGTACCGCAGCCATGGCAACGGAGCAGTGACCACCGTGTGGCAGGAGTGATACAGGCGTGGTGTAACTGCGGCCTTCCCAGTGTGGAAGTGAAGGCTAACACTAGGAAGTGAACCACCACTGCTCCGTCTGGGAATCAAACCCAGGACACAGCGAGAAGCTATCACCGCTGAGCTATCAGGTCAGGCTAGCTCTATGATCATGGCAACATTTAGACGGCTTTGTTTCCCGAAAATAAAAGACTTAAATTAATGTAATTTGTCCCTCCATACGCAATCCAATGTGAATGATCCGGAGTTTTTGTTTGATTACGTTGACAAACCAGGGAGTTTAAACTCTTGGTGTGTTTGCAGAAGTAGTTATTTTCAGAGTGTTTTTCTACTGCTGCAAGGAAAACATGAAAATAACCTGAACCGTAATTTGGCGAATCACGTACTTCTAGCAGCAGTTCTCGCCGCTAGGGAGCTGTTGCAGCACCTCTCCCTAGTCAGTCTGCATAGTGGCATTACCCGACAACGGCGAGGGTGGTTTCTCTGGAAGTTCTGTAGGTGTGGCTTTGGTGCTCCCGTGACACAATAAAGGCTGTTTATCGCGAACAACGTGTGACTGTGAAGTATCCGCTACGTTCTGCCAATTAAAAAACAAAACACGATGCCTAATATTACTATCCTGTTATTTTCGAATGCCCCTCATATGCTGAAAAAACACTTATGATGCTCATGATGAATTTTTTACTTATTTGGGATGTTAATTTTACATGCTATTGTTACTAACCAAACTCTTTTCTGTTGTATATGTTTATGCTAACAACATTTTCTGTAAGTCAATCGTATTCATTATGGTATAAAGTACAGACAGATGTGTGCGTGGAAGAGCGTTGTACGGTTGTAACGCGCATTTTAACATGTATTTAATCTAAGTATTTCCTGTATGAGAATAAATAAATAAAATCTGAATCATACTAATGCGTGTGACCAGCAAAAATGAACTTATGTATGATATCATCAAATGGAGGATTTTTAAATCAGCCATAGGTTACATAAATTTGTAACTAGACACAAGTTTGACGGACTCAAATACTTAAAAACATTTTTAATTACATACAATTTTATTTTTTAATTCTAAACCAAATTATAGAAAATTATATTACATCTTACTTAATTGTGAGGGTTTGTATGTTTGTTCCTCATTCTCATTTTAAAAATTAATGGATTTAGATAAAATTTGAAGCAGAGGTAGCTCATTAATTGTGTTAACGTATAGGTTATATATAAACACGTAATTCCACCCCAATGAAGTGAAATATGTGTAGAGTTCTGTTCCATATATTAAAAAAAAAAATAGTAGCTAAGATGTGAATTAATTTTTTTATCAAAAATTTTTAAATACACTAGTAAAAATAAAACCTTAGAAATATGATATGTGAATCTTGAAAACTAGCATTTCATAAACAAAAAATACAGCATAGAATATTGTATAGCGTAGAAAATGAAAGTGAAACAATTAACTAACGACTGAAATAAATGGAGAATAAATTTATTACAGTCACGGTGTCTGTATCGTACGATTGAAATATACGTCTTTATTTATGTATTTTATAACTGTTATTAATAGTTTTTGAAGGGGTCTGATAATTTTTTTTTATTCAGTGTTATGATGCAATTTATTGTATGAACAGACATTATATAAAAAAATCATTTGAAATTACAACTTTGCTTAAGCATAGTTTTATCAAATGCTTCTTCTTTCTAATCTTATTCTCTTCAAACTATACATGTTTATGCTTACCACTCTTGATACAGAAATAAAATTTCACACCGTAAAATACAATTAAAAATGTAAATTTTAATTTAAAAAAATTTAAAATTAATACGAACTTATTTTTCTATTTAACTGCCACTATTCGCTGCTTTTTGAGGCATGAAAAATTCTATTCAACTAAAAAACTTTAATCTTTACTTAGAATAACAATCAAGGTAGTCAAAATTCTTATATTATTGAACTAACCATTTTTATGTTAGAACAATGTTTCATTTTATTTATAATAGTAAATATATCCAAATATTAAATGAAAAGTAATTATATCAAGTAATATAATTCGTTTCTTCCAAGCGAAGCACGAACATTGAAATATTATTAAATTCATAAGACACACCTGATATTTTTTATAGCACCAGAAAACGTATTTTAATTTTTGGTGTGATAACGTCTTATAAATCGATGAACGCCGGCTGCACGCACGAAAAATTGTCACGTTTCACCTGAGCCGAGTGTGCAAGAACCGGCCAACCACCATGCGAGAAAATCTTCTATAAAATCAAACTGGTTAAGGTGGGCTTTTTAACTAATTGTTCGTGATTATATTTAAATAAACTATTTAAATTTAATTTTAAAAAACTGTAAATAATATTTGAAAATTAAAAAGTATGCAATTTTTCATCAACGTTTTCTTATGACGTTATCACGTAAAATTATCGTCCGTAAACCGACTTTACAGACAACACCCTTTTTTTCCTATAACTTATATTAACTATCACTTTAAATAACAGTATTTGTGAATAAAATTATTTATTATTTTCTTTTTCGTATTGTATTAATAATTGCATATTGAGGTTTTAATGCACACATTTTCATCTAAAGAAAACCTATTTCCATTATTTTTTAAAATTTAGTAAAATTTAAAAAAAAAAAAATTTATTTGCTGCTATAGTATGGATATGTTTTAACTTACTTGGATTTATCCAGTTGTATATAGTAGCCGATAGATGGCAGGTAACCAAATTAAGAAAAGTTTTATAAATGTTAATAAATGAAATATATATTTCGGAGATTCTGTCTGTAATTTTATAATTATACATATAAACTCGTAATTACAATGTAGGATGTATGAACGGGTGCACTAACAAATCTATGGCACGAACACTATCGAATTGTAACTTGCAGGAGACTCATATATATAGTTTTTTATTATGTTCATGAAGTAATTTGCATTTCAACAACTGTTTGGCACATATGTAGTTAAACTATCAGCATAGTAGATTTTTGTTTTTTTATTAATAAACGTAGTTACTTTTTAGTGAGTGGTATAAGGGTGCAAGTCACGTAGACTTGAGAGCTTTACACCATCCAAAGAAAGAATTACCTTCTTCGAAAGCTTTGTTAGACTTACCAATGTAGTTCATGTACATATACACATGCGATTCTTTGGCAGTCATTCTTCGGCAGTGGTAGTATCATGGTTTTTTTAGAGCCTTCGTTCATGAGTTCATGTAAGTTCGAATTTATACAGATTCTCCCAAAAATACTTCATTTATAAACATATTTATTTACTTACGTTGCCTCACATCTAGCGGTCTCTAGAGTATCTTAGTTAACCCAAGTGAGTACATGAATATCAACCTTGTCGTTACAGAAAGCTAATTAATAAATCCATTTAATATGTGTCTGAACTATAACTATGATACAAAGTATCGGTGTACATAATTGTTCATTTGCGCTGGCCTTGTATTTGAACATGTCTCGACAAAATTTTAGATCAATTTATTATCCATGTAGCATTATATTGAAAATGTACGAGGCAACATATAATATGCTTTGGTACTTAAATCATAGTATTGGTAATTCTTACAACTTATTGTTTTGTAAAAAATTATTTAAGAAGTGTTGTAGAAAGTCCCTTTATTTCCTCATTTAGTCATGCGGAGATCCCAATGTCTTGGCATCACTACTACCACTTTCCTGCCTATGGAGCAATAACAGCTGACTTCAAAGCTTTTCCTGTTTTACTTGCTGGAGTTAAAGGAGAGGCCATATACACTTACACATACGCACGTACTAATGCCACTGTTTTTTTTTTGGTCTTGCAAACTCACCTTTAATGATAGCACTAACCCTCCCCCCACCCACGTAATTGCTTCTAGAATATTTGTTTTGGATGCTCTTCTGAGCCTTAGCTGGCATCATTCATGGATTCAGACCCTACTGAAGTCCCTTAACGCAAAAAAAATAACGCGTTGGGTTGGATTTCCGTCGTTTGATAGTTTTTTCTCGTGCACTCAGTCATAGTGCGTTATTCTTCCGTGGTAATGCCACTGTGAAACATAAGTTCATGCCCTCTAGTAGTAGTAAGAACGGGCTATATGATGATAAGCAATGGGAACGCTACGGACGTCGTTACGCTTGCCAATGCAGGATGATCCCCGCAATGGTTGACCGTTGGCTCCCGCGAGATGAAGGTGAGAGGGACATCACAAACACCCCGTCCGGACCCAGGGAGAAGTTTCGGCAAATACCCTCCCCTGACGGGAATCGAACCCAGGCCCCTGTCACAATAGACACGCTGGTCACCAGACGATGTAACATATAAACAAAAAAAAAATACTGTAAGTTTAATTTTATTTAAATATCACATGTGCTTAGTTAATAATATTGTGTTACATATGTTGTTTAACATAAAATACCTACTGCTAACTACTTATTAAAATAATGGGAAACTCTTTCTCGAAAGGTGAAACCATCTAGGTTTGGTGTTATGAAGTAAAATATAATTATACATTGTTATGATTGTAGTTGGAAAATACGAAACCAAGATATTTTAGGCTTAACACAAATAAATAGTCACGCATTGTGTTTCTGCAAAATTTAAAAGGTTGTCTCGCTAATACGGTGAAAAGTGGCAAAGTCTTGAGTGGAAAGTACAAACAACACCTTGCATTAAAAATTTCATATTATTTCTTCATCATGTACGTACTTAATTACTTATTCCTAATAAATAACTACCATTGATACTTTTTGATAATATTATATAAAAATGATTTTTAAGCAGCTCAATAAGGTTAAGGTTTGTTTGAAGGAAATATTTAAAGACTGATTTCAGTCGTTTTAGCAAAAATTTACAAATATATGCTTAGTGTTATAATGTGTAGTATTCAAAAGTTTCATGTTATTATTTTAGTAACGCCATATAAGCATGACTTCTAACGTGTGGAACCATTTATAGTATTACTGTATAATGAATATTAAAACGATGGGCAGTATTTTAATAAAATTCACTGTCGAAAATAAAGTCCAAAGCCGGAATCTATTGCACTACATCATTTATATGGAAAAATACCTGGAAGATAGATCCATATTCATAATGCTATAGAGAACCAACAAAATGTTAAATATCTTTGACGTCATGTTCGTCCCAAAGAAAATTTCCTGGCTAGTAATTTTTTTTTGTTTTTAAACTTGCTATTATATTTTCTTATGACTATTCAAAATTTAAAAAAAATGTATTCCAGGTAGTTTTACTACCATAATGTGAGCGAGTCTCAGTATTCGCCAGTTACTTGTAAACATCTAACCTCGGTAATGAACAAATTCACGGGTTCTCATGTTGCAAATGAACTAATAATACGACAGTTCCTAACTCGCCGCGCTGAAATGCTGCAGCCACGCGCATGGCCCCCGCAAGGGAGGGGCTGGGTCCAGGGACAGTACTCGAGTGTGGGGGCTCTGGTGGTAGCTTCTGCACGCGTGCTCGCTCCGGGCGGCAGGGCTGCGTGACGGCCGGTCGTGACATCCTGATTGGCGGCGGCGACGTGACACGTGACGGCATCGGCGCGCGCGTCGACAGCCAGCAGCCGTGTTCAGCTGCGACTCCATTCCTGTCGGCGGGCCGTCTCCGCAGTTGTGGCGCCTCCTGCGGGACCTTCTCTTAGCCTTCGGAGGAGATTCATTACGATGTGTAACACAGAGGTTACCAGCGGCGACACTCCATTCCTTATAGGAATACCTCCGCGGTCTATCGGTCCATGGCGGAGTAAAAAAACATTATTTGTATCGTATCTCTCCCTTATATGTATATAATTTACTATCAAATATTGCAAATATATACATTCATCTTTTTTAAAGATACCACATTGATTATTGATAAACAATTAGTATTCTGATTTGAAAATGGTTGACCAAATATAAGCTATTTGTAGCAAAACAGTTATTTATTTAACATTAGATATGTGTTTGCACACAATTTGATTTGTTTTGATTTCTCTTATCTTTTGTGATGGTTTGTTCGATGGTTTCTGATAGTATTAGGATCGAGTCGCGGCCCACCTGTAACCTTTCCGCGACCCACAAATGGGTCGCGACCCACCGTTTGGGAACCACTGGTGTAACATTTTAGCTGTCGGTATACTACGTTTGGTAGGAGTAATTTCGTGAATGGAACGGAAATGTGTAACCACGGTGCGAGCCAATGTTCACAAAACCAAAGTTAAACTTTATAGCAGTAACTGGTTAACAGATTTTAACAAGAAAGGAAGTATATTTCAATCAAATTTCTTGTGAAAAATCAGTTTCAAACATGTTAGTTACATGTTTCTATATATTGTTTTAAATCTCTATATTACTTTAATAACTTCGATACTTAAACATTCAATAATACTAGCGACGCAATTTTGAAGGTAAATGTAAAAATATTTAGTTTTATTACACTTTTACACCGTCAATAGTACTTCTTTAACAACAAAATAAGTTTGATAAGATTGCCAAATTTATCAGTTGTGTGGAATAATCTACCAATATAGCTGATTAACTTATATAACTAATGTTTCTGATTTCTCAAAACACTTTATACTTACTAATGTTAAAATTCTCACTAGTTCAGTGTGAAACTTAACAACGAGGAGTTTATTTTATTTTATCAGAATGTAAAAGGCTTGAGAAACAAAGCAATTGAATTTTTTGAAAACATACCGCGTAGTAATAATGATTTCGTATGTTTAACTGAAACGTGATTCACCGATAATAGTCTAAATTCTCATTATTTCAACAATAATTACCTTATTTACAGAACTGATAGGGACCCTGTATTAACTTTGAAGAGTAGAGGTGGTGGTGTCCTGACTGCTGTTAATAAACATAAATTCAAAAATGTAACATCTACGCATGAATATGACTACCCAGGAATAGAAGCTGTCTGGATAAATATAAAAACACATGATAAACCTTTAATCATTGGGAATATTTATATTCCCCCTCAAACAACTCCTTCAGCTTACACTTCATACTTTGAAGCCCTTCAAGATAAGTTTGTGAATTCTGATGTCTCTTTATTAATAATTGGTGATTTTAATGTTCAAGGAATTGACTGGCCTCAACTGCATACCCAAAATATAGTTCAATCAAATATTAAGTCGAAAGCCAGATCATTAATCAACTTTGTATCAGCAAGAGGTTTAATTCAGCTTAATCATACTCAACCTTCGACCCAACTCTTGGACCTATGTCTCACTAATATTGAATCATGTCTGGTTAGCAAAGCTCTGGAACCACTAGTTAAAGAAGATAGTTTTCATCCTGCATTAGAGATAAACTTTCATTTTGATGATATGTCAATAAACGATAATACATCGTATTCATATAAAAACTATAAGATTGGTGACTATTTCGGCCTTTTTATTGCTCTTAGGGACCATGACTGGTCAATTTTATACAATTCTAAAAATATAAATACCATGTTTGACTACTTAACGTGTACAATGAATGATCTTATAGAATTATATGTACCTACTACTATTAAAAAGGCTACAAAATATCCCCTATGGTATTCTAACCAGCTAATAAAATCTCTTAATAAGAAATCGCACTATAATAAATTATATAAACGAAATCTGAATCCTTTTTACTATTTATTATTCTCAGATTACCGCAAGGAAACTAAATCACTTATGTTTAGGGATAAAACAATCTGGCTTTGTAATATTAACAATAAAATTAAGCAAAACCCTAAAAAATTCTGGAATTATGTTAAAATAATGAGAAAGGGTTATAGTCAGCATCCCTCAATTAAAAGTAATAACTCAACTACGGATAATAATAATTTAATTGCTAATTCCTTTGCTGAATATTTTTCAAGTGTCTATGTTACTACAAAAAACATAAATAACCAAAACATATCTCCTTGTTGTTCATACAATATTCCTATGTCTAATATCTCGATTAGTCTAGTCCTATGGAGTATAAAAACTATAAAATCTACATTGTCCACAGGATCTGATAACATACAAAATTTTATTATCAAAGATTGCTCCTTAATCCTTGCTCCTCTCTTACCGTATATACCTATATAATTTCAGTTTTCTACATAGCATCTACCCTGATAAAAAGAAAATTGCCAAGGTTATTCCTGTACACAAAAAGGACAAAATTACTATTGTTTCAAATTATAGGCCTATATCCCTGTTCAATGGATTTGCCAAAAATTTTGACAAAATAATATTTAAACACTTAGCGTTTAATGTAAATAATAGATTTTCCTATTCACACCATGGGTTCAGAACAGGTAAAACAACCATGACAAACTTAGTCTCCTTTCTTAATCCCATTTATTCAGAAGTCATCACAAGTGGTCAAGTAGATGTTTGTTACTTTGATTTAGCTAAAGCTTTCGACACTGTTAATCATCAAATACTACTAAGCAAACGTTCTAAAATTGGGCTAAGTGATAAATATTTATCATGGTTAACAAGTTATTTAAATAACAGATACTTTTATGTTTCAGTACAGAATATAAATTCAGATATCCATCTGGCGTCCCTCAAGGTGGCACACTATCTCCTTTACTTTTCAATATCTACATTGATGATATAATATCTGGATTAAAGAACTCAGTTGGCACTCTTTTTGCTGATGACTTAAAGATATATAGAAAAATCTCTTCATATCATGACAGCTATCTACTACAATGTGATATTACAGAAATTACAAATTGGTGCACAAATAATTTGGTCAATCTAAACATGGAAAAAACCTTCTCTAGAAAAACCTACCTGTTGCAATATGAATAAAAACTTGATAACTCACCTATTAATAAATATCAACATGTCAAAGACCTAGGAATTTTACTGGATCAAAAACTATTTTTTCATCTTCACATTGAAAACATTATCTCGGTATCTAACAAAATACTTGGTCTAATTAAATTTATCACCTTTAACACCTCCAATATTGACTCAATTCTCTCCCTCTATACAGCTCTAATAAGATCAAAACTTGAATATGGTTCTATTATAATTATGGAATAGCATCAAAAACACTGATATTGAAAAGCTTGACAGGATTCAATCTAAAGTATCTGACTATATTAACAAAAAATGTAATACCATCAATAACATAGATTTAAATTCCCTCCTTGGTTCATTATCAACTAGAAGAAAGATCTTAGATGCCATTTTTATCTTTAATTGTTATTATGGTAGTCTTATATGTCCTTATATATTCGATGTTACTGGCATTTAAACTCCTTTTAATAGCCGTAACTCACCTTTTTTGTGCACACTTTTAAATACGAATGATATTATATATAGACTTGTTAACAATTTTAATATTTATGTTAATCACTTACAACCTACCAGAGAGAAAAAAATTGTTAAAAAAATATTTTTTCGGCATCCAAAGATTAATTATCTTTATGCTCTATTGTTTTTAGCTAAATTATTTAATACCAGATATATTAATCTATGGATACTAACTGTAATTATCTACATAATATTATAGGTTCTGTACTTATACATATATTACACTCATGAAACATTTTTGTTAGTTTAAGTAATTTTTAGAATTTAAGCACTCATATGGACATTTGTATGTTGTGTTGTCTTGTCTTTGTTTTTGTCCTACTATTTGTTGTTCTTATAATTGTTTTGTTCTTATTTTTGTTTTGTACTTATCTTACATGTTGTGCCCACCGTTGGAGCCTTATGCTGTTGGTGTGGCATGTTACAAATCAAAATAAATAAAATAAAATTGTTGTTGAAAAATAAATAAAATTGAAGTTACTGCTGATTCGATCTGCATCGTCACCTTAAAAATGAATTAATTTATTATTTCAAACTTGATATTTCGTCACTCAATTATTTTCCTAAATTGTGAAGAAAAAAAGTTATTCTACTCTTATTACCAGGGAATTAATTGAATTTTCGTTTTTCTTTTGGTCAGCAAATGGAGTTTTATTAAAGTTGGATCAATGCTTACAATGTCATGACAATCACCCTTAACCATTTCTTTTAGTAGTGTATTTTTTTAATAAGTGAATATTTTTTTACGAACTACGCAATATATTTACCATTTATAACACCACTTCTGTTATTGTATTTGGATGGTGTCCATAGTAATGCTTCAGAAAAATATAATATTTCCAAAAATTGTCAGTGATAATAATTGTTGATACATTAAATAAGTTTTACTGTCGTACTATGGGTGAAGCTTGCACCAAGATTTTTACAATTGCCCTTTTATTCCTCCAATACGACGCTACAAGATATTAACCATTTTGCTGTTTAAAATATTACCATTTTAAAATGTGTTTCTATATTCAGTGACAATACTTACCCGAGTAGCGCAAGGCTTGAAGTAAGCCCATTTAATATTAAAACCCATTTACGAAAATGAAGCTGTTTAGCTTTTTAGCGCGTATAAAATGTGTCTAGAGACCTGCCTAAAAGCAATCATTGGCACGTAGAAGTTATGCTGGTTGCCGCCCTAGCTGGCGTTACGGCAATATGTGCCTTTTAACTAGAACGCCAAATGTACTTAATGATGAAACATATTGGGCAGTTATTTTAGGTGTAAAAGTTCGCATCTTTTTTCGCTTTAACTTTACTCGCGAAGTACTAATATTGCATTCAAGATGTTATTTTGGACATAGGACATTTCTGGTTGAACTGTGTCATATAGGCCTAAAACCTCAATAACGAACAAAAAATATGAATGTACAAAAAAAAATGCTAACACACTGAAAACAAGCCCGAATTTTTAGATTCAAATTGACACAATTTAAGGATGACGGCCAAGACTGCTGAGAAGATAGCGGACGCCACGGTAATGAAAGATTCCTGAACTAACATGGCGGCAGTGCCAACGCACTCTAGCAGACGAAAACAATATGTCGTATTCAAGATGGCGGCCTCCAACAGGTGAAAACACGATGGCTGTCATTACGTTATAGTGTTTGGCGTAATATCTACCTTGTCATTATAGGTGGGAGATCAGTTTGTCTGGTGTCTTCCGTGGAAGAAGGATCCGTAGCCATTTTTATTTTGCCCTCAACAGATTCGAACCAAGGACTTCACGTCGTAAGAGCGTTTATAAATAAAATTGTATTTAGTAAATATTTTATGAATTTTAAATTCATCCCGTTAAAATATTATAAAAATTACGGCTTTTCAAGATGGTGGACAGTTGTCAAAATGTTATTTTAAAAATACCTTTTATTAATTATTTTTTTTATTAATTTTACATTTTTCCGTTAGAATCGGATAATAATTACGGATTTTCAAGATGGTGGCCGTAACGAAAATTACGAGGTTCTAAGATCCAATATGGCGGTCGTAATGAAAAGTGCAACGATCACGTCACACACATACAAGACGGCAACCGTAACCAAAAGTGTAATGTTCTGAAATAAAAAATGTTACCCAACTGAATCTAACTGAATATTTACAGAAAAACCCAATGGTTTTGCGTGGAATATTTACCCCGCTGTCTAGCATTTAAAGTATAGAGCCTAACCTCAAAGTTCCATAGTTGCTTGCATCACTAGCTCATAACCTCGCGTCTAGAGAAACGGGCATTTGGTGCGCCTACCCGTGTATCTCTTTTCTTATGTACCTTAAATAACAACAACTTGCAGATAGAGCGCTCTAGTGAATCAATATTTAATGCTTGGAAATCATTTTAGTTTTCAGTCTCTTTCTTAAACAAAACAGATACAATAGTGACTTTTTACACGTTTGCAAACGCCACGATTGCCTGAAATAAAGCTGTACTTGTTTCCTTCCTCATAAATGTGGCCATTGCATTCAGAAACATTATGTTTGTAATTTACGGAAATGGCGTGTAATTAATTCGCAGTAGAGACAGTTCTTTGAATAATAATCATTGTAAGATTGTAAGAAATAGGTACGAAAAAGTTAAAAAAATCCTTATTTATATATAAAGTTTCTTTCACACAAAATTAATCACACAAGAGAGCGAGGAAAAATTTTAATAATGACAAACGTATATTTATTATTTTTTGTAATAATATATGCAAATTTCTTATGTATCACTTGAGTGAATTCTGATATACGTTTAACCTTAGTACAATGCAGTTTACCTCCTTTTCAATGTTTGAATGCCGTTTTTTAACACTAAATATAAATTTTAATATTATAATATGCTACAAAAAATTCAAATTAATTAATTTTTTAATTGTAATATGTTTTGTTTACAAATATTAAACAATGAATTTATAAAAAATATATATCACTAAACGAAATCAAACATTTTGAGTAACTTTAATTAATTAAAGTTTATTTTACAATTTGACTTACGAAAAGGATCCAGAATTTTTTTTTTTTTTTTTTAGTAAATTTTGGATATGTTTTCAATTAACCAGAGTATTATCAATATTTATTGACAAACACTTGCACTAAATTTTATTCTCAATTACAGAATTGATCAAAATTAAAAAATAATTACAGCCGATAATTCTTATTTTTAATATGAACAGTATAGGTATTCCCATTGTATTAATAATTTTCTCGCATATTCATTTCTGTTTTATAACCTTACATTTAAAATTAAAAATGTATTTTAACCTCTTTTGATTAACGATATTTTATTTTATTCGTTAGGATACACAGTATCTTAAAAGTTTTATTATATTTTTAATATCGTAAAATTTAGTAACGTTACTAAGTGATGTTTATTAATTGGAGGATTCTAAATAAAATTGAGGATCAAAAGTTAAAATTATGAGTTTAGACAGAATTTTTATTTTAAATACTAACAATGTACGTACCTGTGAACAGCAGACATAAATATAAGAAAATTAAGTTGTTTGTTTTTGCTAACACTTTGAAAATCACAGTTACTCAGTTTGAGATGCAAAGCTATCTTACCAGAGTAAATGTGGACAATCGTGTGAATATAATTTTCTTTGTGAAAAAAAAAATTGGTTAGTTGTAACTATAACATTTTTTTAATTTGTAGGCCACTTAACATATTCTCAAAGAGTCAAAGACTCTGTTTGATCTTTACGCTAGTATGCTTAGTGGTAGACGGCTTAAAAATAAACATTATTGGTTTGGAAAAAAAGCATTGTGTCATAAAAGTACCAATATTCTAGTTTTATGATAGCCAATGAACCTCCGTAAATCTGAAAACGCAGTGATCACAAATTAAGTATACACTTTCAGAAAGTCGTAAAAATGAAACTTACCTGAAACTTATTTCAATCAGAAGAGAATCTCTAGATTTTATTTGACGCGTTCTGCTCCGAGATGCTAGCGAGGTTAGACAGCGACCACCTGCCCGTTAGGTTAATTTTCAGTGACGAGGCGTGTTCCACACGCATGGCAAAGTGAATAGGTACAACCCGTTTTTTTTTTCTAAGAAAAAAAATTAAAAATTCTCATATCACCATGGAGCATTATAAATATTCCCCGAAAGTGAATGTGTTCTGTGCCATGTCAAGGGGGCCTGACTTTTTCATCGGAAATCTGTCACAGGTCATTCATTCTCACCTTGATATGCTTACCTTGTGGCTTCTGCCTCAATTGGGACATCATCTTCCAACAAGATGGTACACCGACTCATTTCACTTGGCGGGAAAACCGAAACACACATCCTAGGGGATTGCTTGGTCATGCAGGAGTCGACGATAAGATGTGGAGCATATGGCTAAAGCGATCACCGGACATACCAATTAAGATTTATTTCTGTGTGGTTATGTTAAAGCCAAAGTGTGTACGCCATCTCTGGCGCAATATTAACAGGAGCCGAGGCAGACACACTTCACTGACAGTTGGATCTCTCACTACAAACACACTGCACAAAATGTGAGACAGGCTTTAATGCATCCTCGATGTTTGTCGTGTGAATCTTAAAGCGCCTAATGAGGCACTTTAACATAAAGCAAAACTTTCAAAGGTTCTCTGTTGACTGAAAGATGTTTAAAATGGATCTGCTTCACCAATCAATTTTTTAATGATTTTTTTTAAAGTATTTAAATAATTTGTGCTCATCCTAGCATTTAGTGACTAACAGCAAACACAGCACTGGGAAAGGTTGCCTCTGAGAGGCCAAGTCAAAATTGAGCGAAAGGCCAAATTTTCTGTGCGTGACCTGAATTCTACGTTTAAAACATATTAAAAACGCGAATTTGAAGCGCATCTTTTGCTTTTGTTGGTCACAGGCTAGTGTAAGATGAACGGTAATGGTGAAAATGAATCAGTGAGTTGTGGACTTAGGCTAAAAATTGCAAATTCGCGACAAAATGACATGGTAAATATTGTCCTTGGGAAAAGGGAACTGTGATCAAGGACAGGAAATTATGGACATGATATGTAGCAAGTAATCGAGAAGTTAAATATTGTGGACTACGCCGTTGTGGTCTTGCTATCCAAATACGTCATTTGACTGAAATGTGTTTCACTGAAGGAGTCTTTGCAAAAAAAAGATGTAAAAAATGAATTTAACCGCAATCGGCTGTAAACTTTGGCGACTAGTGTAAACTAGCGGCTCATTCTTCAACCTCCAGGAGACACTGAGATGTGATTCCCGAATACTGAAATGTGTTTCACTGAAGAAGCCTTCCCGAAACATTCTGGGAAAAAAAAAATGAATTAAATCACAATTGGTGTAATCTCTGGCGACTAGTGTAATCTAGCGACCCATTCTTCAACCTCCAGGAGACACTGAGATGTGATTCCCGAATGCTGAAGAAGCTAAGTACGGCTGAGGAGTTGGGCGCCAGGAAGATGGTGCGTGGTGCAGAGGACACACGCGTCAGGGGACTGGAGTTGTAGATGCGTGAAGCACTGCCGAGAGGATGTAAGCACGCACTCCAGTCCATGCACACGCCACACATGGCGCCCTGGTTGGCATGCCGAATGCGCTCTGCGCCCGGAGGGTGGAGGGTGGTTGCTGGGCGGTGATTGGCTGCCCGGGGGACCCGCGCCGGCCAATCGGCAGCGCGCTCGCGCCGAACAATGACGGCCAAAAATCGCGGCCGTGAGCAGGGTGCCTGACGAAGGGCGTCGCTCACGGCTTATTGCTCATTGTCTCGGCTCCACTGCCTTTACTAGCCTGTAACTCGGCTGTGCGGCGGTGTGATCGCGGCCTTAAGAGGCTGTGTCGCACCTCGTGATGGCTTCCGCACCCATGCTGCTGGCTACCCCAGGCGCCTGCTAGTGCTCGTTCCTCGTTCCCGCGTCTGTGCGTCCTCTCTGGGCAGCTATTGTGTGCGCGCCGCTGCAACCAACACAGGAAAAAATTGGTTGTCTGCAAAGTCGGTTTACGGACGATAGTTTAACGTGACAACGTCATAACAAAACATTGATGAAATGATTGCATACTTTTATGAATACAATTTAATCATTTTTATTGGATTATCACTATTTTGTATGGATACAAAGAAGGAGTGAAATGAAGTCTACAATTTAATTGATAAATTTACTTTTATTTGCACTCATTAATTCAGATATGTTTATTACTTTAACGAAGAGATTATTTTAACTATAACTTTTATACATGTTTGCTATTTATCTTCTTCCAATCTGTGTTATTCTGTTAAGGATAGGACGATGATAGGAAAGTAGGAAACGAATGGGCGTGTTTCAATTTTAATGTGCCTCGAAAAAGTCAAATCGATGGTTGTTCCAATCGAGTGGAATAGAGACAGATGCGGCGCAAGCGTACAATGAGCGTAACGGGACACAGCGTAATGGGACAATGTGCGTAACGGGACACTTTTTCGTGCATTTTTTGCCGGCGTTCATCGATTTATTAGACCTTGTCTCGTCAAAAACATTTTCTGTTCTTTTACAAAAGTTTCACTTAGGAAACATTACCCATGAAATAGCTTGTAATACTAGTAGTATACGAATGTATGTCCGGGGACATGGCGCTGGCGCGTGGTGCCGGTGCCGGTGTCCGCCATCTTGGATTGTGACGTCACGGCGGACATCTTGGAGGAGTGTAACGGGACACATCGTAACGGGACAAGTTTGACCTGGAATTTGATCCTCAAAAATCGCCAAAAATGACCAAAATTGGGCAAAAATTGCCCAAAATTCCTCAAAAATCGTCCAAATTTCAATTTTTTTGAAAATAATTTCCGCCAAAAAATCTCAAATAATTCCACAATTCAAAAATTCGGATTTCGAAAATCCTCAAAAGTCGTTTTGCCCTAGAAAGAACCCAAATTCCTAAAAGAGGCTTAAGCATCCTTGTCTACAGCCTCCGATAAGCCTCTGACGTCATCTAGGATTATGACCGCCATCTTGGATGGTTGTGACCTTGACCTTTGACCTTGACCTTGACCCCGGCGACCATTTTGGATCAGCCATCTTGGATCCGCCATCTTGGATGACGTCATTGTGTTCTCGAAAATTCCGGCATTGTGTTTTCCGCCATATTGGACGATGACGTCACCGTTGCAATTTACGTTACGGCCGCCATCTTTAACTTTTTTATTTATTATCCGAATTTAATGAAATTTTTTTTTTAAATTATAAAAAAATTTAAATAATACAATTTTAATTAAAAAAATTAAAAAATCATACATTAACGACACGGAGCTCGGAGTCCTCGGTTCGAACCCGTCCAGTACAAAAAAAATTAAAAATGGCGACCGATCCTTCTCCCTAGGTGGGTGCTAGCAGACTGACTCCCACCACTTTTCTTAAAGCATATATATCGTCACCTAGTATGTCGTCATGTCCGCCATCTTGTCTTCGTTGCTGGAGAACACCATCTTGTTTTTGTCGGCGAGAGTGCGCTGACGCCATGTTAGTTTAGTTCTTATCCGCTAGAGTGCAGTAATCATTTAGTACTGTGACACCCACCATCTTGAAATTTGGCCGCCATCTTGAAAATCCGTAATTATTTAGCTAGAAATTCGGGAAAAGTTCCAAAATTCATTAAATAAATCACTCATTAACTTACATATTGATTCGATCGATTCCTGTCCTCGGTACGATACCCGATCGATGCAATAATGTTTAATTTTATGTAAAAAATAATAATTTCAATAAACCATGTTCAACATTCGTAAAGAGACTTTAAATCATCTACTACCATCATCCTATCAGACAACAAGACCACCATATTGGAAATTCGTAATTGTAATGCTAGAGATTCGGGAAAAAGTTCAAAATTCATTAAATAAATTTGTAATCCATATAATGATTGATTGGATCGACTTAGGTCCTTGGTTCAATCCCTGGCCGATACAAAACAACTTTAATTTAAAAAAATACTAAAAAAGTGTTAGGTTTGAGAAAATAAAAACACCACAAGTTCTTTTAAAAAAATTTTATTACATAAATTCAATACACTACTACAAGTACAAAAAAAAACACTGACAAATTACTAAAGCCTTTTGGATTCCTCGATTCAAACAGTCTTCTTATTGTACGGACTAAGCCTTTTACATGACTTTAAATGTCTATCCGATCCGGTCATCACCGCAGCCAGAGACGGACTGAAGTTCATATCACTTATATAGTCTCATTAGCCGGTACAACACATGAGTCAAATCAATAACCATGTTCATTATACGTCTCGGAGCATTTTTTATAATGACGATGTAAGCTATCGAGACGTGAAATTAGTTTATTGCACTTATTGCACTGAAATTGTATTCTTTGAACATTATAAGAACAACCGCTTCTTTCATGTCTGCGAGCATTTGAGGTGATAGTAAATGATACACCACAATATTTGCACTGATGCGAAGTACGCTCTTCATTAATTGAAGTATTCAATGCTGATGAAACTTCAGCTAATGGTGGAACAGCACATATCGAAGTCTCCTCCAGTGTTGTCAGAGGCGTTGCCAACGGGATCTGCTCCAACATCGTCGGCGCCGACGTCATGGTTCCCGTAGTCGATGGTACATCCTCCATCGAGTACGACGTTAAAGTCGGCAAAGATGCCATCGAAGTCTCAAGAACAAGCAATTACACGTCTTATGCACCAGAAGAAACAAACTAGGTGATCCGTACACCGTCGACGTCAGTAACAAAACTGAGCGTCCTGCTGTCTAGGACTCGCTTATATACATGCACCGTATGGAATAATACGCTAGTCAAACCAAGAACATTTTACTAAAATACTAGAGTCAAAACAACATTAAAAAAATAGAAGCACCATCAAAAAAAAAAGGAAGCACGCTAGGAAGCACCTTCAAAAAAGAAAAAAAAAATTGGAAGCACTATCAAAAAAAGGAAGCACACTTGGAAGCACCTTCAAAAAAGGAAAAAAAAAATTGGAAGCACCGACTACGAAAAGGCAGCACATTTGGAAGCACCGACTACTTAAAGGCAGCACATTTGGAAGCACCGCCTACGAAAAGGCAGCACATTTGGAAGCACCGACAACGAAAAGGCAGCACATTTGGAAGCACCGACAACGAAAAGGCAGCACATTTGGAAGCACCGACAACGAAAAGACAGCACATTTGGAAGCACCGACTACGAAAAGGCAGCACATTTGGAAGCACCGACAACGAAAAGGCAGCACATTTGGCAGCACCGACAACGAAAAGGCAGCACATTTGGCAGCACCGACAACGAAAAGGCAGCACATTTGGAAGCACCGACAACGCAAAGGCAGCACATTTGGAAGCACCGACTACGAAAAGGCAGCACATTTGGAAGCACCGCCTACGAAAAGGCAGCACATTTGGAAGCACCGACAACGAAAAGGCAGCACATTTGGAAGCACCGACAACGAAAAGGCAGCACATTTGGAAGCACCGACTACGAAAAGGCAGCACATTTGGAAGCACCGACAACGAAAAGGCAGCACATTTGGAAGCACCGATAACGAAAAGGCAGCACATTTGGAAGCACCATCATCGAAAAGGCAGCACATTTGGAAGCACCGACTACGAAAAGGCAGCACATTTGGAAGCACCGACTACGAAAAGACAGCACATTTGGAAGCACCGACAACGAAAAGGCAGCACATTTGGAAGCACCGACAACGAAAAGGCAGCACATTTGGAAGCACCATCATCGAAAAGGCAGCACATTTGGAAGCTCCATCATCAAAAAAAAAAAGGCAACAAGGAAGCACAAGTTACGAGATCTAAGTCTTAGAAATCAGAATACAAGAAATAAAAACATTAAATTCTTATAATTTAAATTGTTTATTTTATTGCTTTACATTATACAAATGCAAGTAAAACAAGCCATTATTGTATGTAGCCAGCATTCCTCAGTTCCTTGAGTATGAAGGATATTTCTTTGATGCACGAATAGTTTCCTGCACAAAGCGAACCATGTAGAAGTCTTAACCGGTCAACCAATATGTTTGGATCTTTCCATGATGTGTAATCAATCTCTTCTACCACCATCTTCCTTGCACCTTTATAAATATTATGATCTCTGGTGTCTTCCGTTTTACCACCAACCTCAGGGTAACTTCCATGTTTGAGACGGTGATCATCACAAGCTTGATCAGATTTATTTAATATATCACGTCGTTTCCACCGTTTCGGTCTCAGGACACCGCCACATTCTTCGATCTTGGCAGCTTTAGGTGCTTCATCATAGTCTATGTCTTTGTCAACAGCCTCAGAGTCACTGTAACAATCACCGTAGAAGGAATCGTCTTCACCCAATTTTCCGTAATATTTCGATGTTGATGATGTTGAAGCGTCTTCATCGTCTTCATGCTTCCTTTTTAGGAGTCCATCATTTTTACAAAGTAGGAAAGATCTACTTGAATTCGGCTGGAATATATTCTCACTTTTCACGTTAAGGATTCTTCCATTGTCTTCATTCTTCCGTAAATCATCAACCTCCTTCAATTTAAGTTCTTTGTCGAGATCGGAAGAGCCAAGAAAATTATTGTGGTAATGCAGATCACTCTTCCTTAGGATGGTAGATTCATCGTTGTCCTCTTGCTTGTACGCAGGCTTGGCGCTACAAGTTCTTCCATGTCTTTTTAGGCTCTCTCTCCGCGTAAACGACTTGCTACATCGAACACAACTTATCATATTGCGCAGTGGATTTTTAACACAGTCATTCTTCTCGTGTTGTCTTTTATTCTTTCTCAAGATAAAATCTTTACTGCAAAACTTACACCTATGTTCTTTCGATACAGCGTCAGATCCCAAATCAGAATTCATATTAGTTACTGAGACTAATACCAGATACCAATTGAGTGTTTTAAATTAGATTCAATACTTAAATAGAAATTTTTTCATATTTCATCAGCGAGAATTAATATATCTCCTGCAAAAGTACTTTATGCATGTAGTTCTGCTTTTCAACAACAGATGTTGCCACATGTTGCTTGCAGGTAAATAATATTTAGTTATTTTATGCGGGATGCGGGATGCTCACTAACGATCGCAAAAGAAGGATGGCTTCGCTAGACTCCAAGGAAAAGGAATTCGTCTTGCATGTTGGTGCTCCACAGATGTCTCATGGCATAATATTAATTTGACTGAGTAATGATATGTGTTAATTCCACCTTATAAAAATATTGCAAGTTTTGATTTAGTAGCAGAAATTATCGAATTAAATGTAACTCCAAATAAAATGACATGTCTCATTAGTCAAAAAAAAATCCATGCAGAGAGCGGTTTCTCAGAATAGTCAGAAACACTTGAAGAAACCACAGGAATGATTGCAAGAACACGAGAAAACCATCAAAATATTGACAAGAATATTCAGGAGCACACGGAGAAAACCACCATAATATTGACAAGAATAATCGGAAGCACACGGAGAAAACCGCCACAAGTTTTCTTTGTTATCATAAAATTACAGAAAAAAATCAAAAATAAAAAAACACAACAAATTCAAAAACTGATTCTGGCTTGGACTAGAACTCTATCTTTGCTCAACAATGAGAAGTTCACAAGCTAGCATAATCAGTTTTTGAATTTGTTGTGTTTTTTTATTTTTGATTTTTTTCTGTAATTTTATGATAACAAAGAAAACTTGTGGCGGTTTTCTCCGTGTGCTTCCGATTATTCTTGTCAATATTATGGTGGTTTTCTCCGTGTGCTCCTGAATATTCTTGTCAATATTTTGATGGTTTTCTCGTGTTCTTGCAATCATTCCTGTGGTTTCTTCAAGTGTTTCTGACTATTCTGAGAAACCGCTCTCTGCATGGATTTTTTTTTGACTAATGAGACATGTCATTTTATTTGGAGTTACATTTAATTCGATAATTTCTGCTACTAAATCAAAACTTGCAATATTTTTATAAGGTGGAATTAACACATATCATTACTCAGTCAAATTAATATTATGCCATGAGACATCTGTGGAGCACCAACATGCAAGACGAATTCCTTTTCCTTGGAGTCTAGCGAAGCCATCCTTCTTTTGCGATCGTTAGTGAGCATCCCGCATCCCGCATAAAATAACTAAATATTATTTACCTGCAAGCAACATGTGGCAACATCTGTTGTTGAAAAGCAGAACTACATGCATAAAGTACTTTTGCAGGAGATATATTAATTCTCGCTGATGAAATATGAAAAAATTTCTATTTAAGTATTGAATCTAATTTAAAACACTCAATTGGTATCTGGTATTAGTCTCAGTAACTAATATGAATTCTGATTTGGGATCTGACGCTGTATCGAAAGAACATAGGTGTAAGTTTTGCAGTAAAGATTTTATCTTGAGAAAGAATAAAAGACAACACGAGAAGAATGACTGTGTTAAAAATCCACTGCGCAATATGATAAGTTGTGTTCGATGTAGCAAGTCGTTTACGCGGAGAGAGAGCCTAAAAAGACATGGAAGAACTTGTAGCGCCAAGCCTGCGTACAAGCTAGAGGACAACGATGAATCTACCATCCTAAGGAAGAGTGATCTGCATTACCACAATAATTTTCTTGGCTCTTCCGATCTCGACAAAGAACTTAAATTGAAGGAGGTTGATGATTTACGGAAGAATGAAGACAATGGAAGAATCCTTAACGTGAAAAGTGAGAATATATTCCAGCCGAATTCAAGTAGATCTTTCCTACTTTGTAAAAATGATGGACTCCTAAAAAGGAAGCATGAAGACGATGAAGACGCTTCAACATCATCAACATCGAAATATTACGGAAAATTGGGTGAAGACGATTCCTTCTACGGTGATTGTTACAGTGACTCTGAGGCTGTTGACAAAGACATAGACTATGATGAAGCACCTAAAGCTGCCAAGATCGAAGAATGTGGCGGTGTCCTGAGACCGAAACGGTGGAAACGACGTGATATATTAAATAAATCTGATCAAGCTTGTGATGATCACCGTCTCAAACATGGAAGTTACCCTGAGGTTGGTGGTAAAACGGAAGACACCAGAGATCATAATATTTATAAAGGTGCAAGGAAGATGGTGGTAGAAGAGATTGATTACACATCATGGAAAGATCCAAACATATTGGTTGACCGGTTAAGACTTCTACATGGTTCGCTTTGTGCAGGAAACTATTCGTGCATCAAAGAAATATCCTTCATACTCAAGGAACTGAGGAATGCTGGCTACATACAATAATGGCTTGTTTTACTTGCATTTGTATAATGTAAAGCAATAAAATAAACAATTTAAATTATAAGAATTTAATGTTTTTATTTCTTGTATTCTGATTTCTAAGACTTAGATCTCGTAACTTGTGCTTCCTTGTTGCCTTTTTTTTTTTGATGATGGAGCTTCCAAATGTGCTGCCTTTTCGATGATGGTGCTTCCAAATGTGCTGCCTTTTCGTTGTCGGTGCTTCCAAATGTGCTGCCTTTTCGTTGTCGGTGCTTCCAAATGTGCTGTCTTTTCGTAGTCGGTGCTTCCAAATGTGCTGCCTTTTCGTAGTCGGTGCTTCCAAATGTGCTGCCTTTTCGATGATGGTGCTTCCAAATGTGCTGCCTTTTCGTTATCGGTGCTTCCAAATGTGCTGCCTTTTCGTTGTCGGTGCTTCCAAATGTGCTGCCTTTTCGTAGTCGGTGCTTCCAAATGTGCTGCCTTTTCGTTGTCGGTGCTTCCAAATGTGCTGCCTTTTCGTTGTCGGTGCTTCCAAATGTGCTGCCTTTTCGTAGGCGGTGCTTCCAAATGTGCTGCCTTTTCGTAGTCGGTGCTTCCAAATGTGCTGCCTTTGCGTTGTCGGTGCTTCCAAATGTGCTGCCTTTTCGTTGTCGGTGCTGCCAAATGTGCTGCCTTTTCGTTGTCGGTGCTGCCAAATGTGCTGCCTTTTCGTTGTCGGTGCTTCCAAATGTGCTGCCTTTTCGTAGTCGGTGCTTCCAAATGTGCTGTCTTTTCGTTGTCGGTGCTTCCAAATGTGCTGCCTTTTCGTTGTCGGTGCTTCCAAATGTGCTGCCTTTTCGTTGTCGGTGCTTCCAAATGTGCTGCCTTTTCGTAGGCGGTGCTTCCAAATGTGCTGCCTTTAAGTAGTCGGTGCTTCCAAATGTGCTGCCTTTTCGTAGTCGGTGCTTCCAATTTTTTTTTTCCTTTTTTGAAGGTGCTTCCAAGTGTGCTTCCTTTTTTTGATAGTGCTTCCAATTTTTTTTTTCTTTTTTGAAGGTGCTTCCTAGCGTGCTTCCTTTTTTTTTTGATGGTGCTTCTATTTTTTTAATGTTGTTTTGACTCTAGTATTTTAGTAAAATGTTCTTGGTTTGACTAGCGTATTATTCCATACGGTGCATGTATATAAGCGAGTCCTAGACAGCAGGACGCTCAGTTTTGTTACTGACGTCGACGGTGTACGGATCACCTAGTTTGTTTCTTCTGGTGCATAAGACGTGTAATTGCTTGTTCTTGAGACTTCGATGGCATCTTTGCCGACTTTAACGTCGTACTCGATGGAGGATGTACCATCGACTACGGGAACCATGACGTCGGCGCCGACGATGTTGGAGCAGATCCCGTTGGCAACGCCTCTGACAACACTGGAGGAGACTTCGATATGTGCTGTTCCACCATTAGCTGAAGTTTCATCAGCATTGAATACTTCAATTAATGAAGAGCGTACTTCGCATCAGTGCAAATATTGTGGTGTATCATTTACTATCACCTCAAATGCTCGCAGACATGAAAGAAGCGGTTGTTCTTATAATGTTCAAAGAATACAATTTCAGTGCAATAAGTGCAATAAACTAATTTCACGTCTCGATAGCTTACATCGTCATTATAAAAAATGCTCCGAGACGTATAATGAACATGGTTATTGATTTGACTCATGTGTTGTACCGGCTAATGAGACTATATAAGTGATATGAACTTCAGTCCGTCTCTGGCTGCGGTGATGACCGGATCGGATAGACATTTAAAGTCATGTAAAAGGCTTAGTCCGTACAATAAGAAGACTGTTTGAATCGAGGAATCCAAAAGGCTTTAGTAATTTGTCAGTGTTTTTTTTTGTACTTGTAGTAGTGTATTGAATTTATGTAATAAAATTTTTTTAAAAGAACTTGTGGTGTTTTTATTTTCTCAAACCTAACACTTTTTTAGTATTTTTTTAAATTAAAGTTGTTTTGTATCGGCCAGGGATTGAACCAAGGACCTAAGTCGATCCAATCAATCATTATATGGATTACAAATTTATTTAATGAATTTTGAACTTTTTCCCGAATCTCTAGCATTACAATTACGAATTTCCAATATGGTGGTCTTGTTGTCTGATAGGATGATGGTAGTAGATGATTTAAAGTCTCTTTACGAATGTTGAACATGGTTTATTGAAATTATTATTTTTTACATAAAATTAAACATTATTGCATCGATCGGGTATCGTACCGAGGACAGGAATCGATCGAATCAATATGTAAGTTAATGAGTGATTTATTTAATGAATTTTGGAACTTTTCCCGAATTTCTAGCTAAATAATTACGGATTTTCAAGATGGCGGCCAAATTTCAAGATGGTGGGTGTCACAGTACTAAATGATTACTGCACTCTAGCGGATAAGAACTAAACTAACATGGCGTCAGCGCACTCTCGCCGACGAAAACAAGATGGTGGTCTCCAGCAACGAAGACAAGATGGCGGACATGACGACATACTAGGTGACGATATATATGCTTTAAGAAAAGTGGTGGGAGTCAGTCTGCTAGCACCCACCTAGGGGGAAGGATCGGTCGCCATATTTTATTTTTTTTGTACTCGACGGGTTCGAACCGAGGACTCCGAGCTCCGTGTCGTTAATGTATGATTTTTTAATTTTTTTTATTAAAATTGTATTATTTAAATTTTTTTATAATTTAAAAAAAATTTCATTAAATTCGGATAATAAATAAAAAAGTTAAAGATGGCGGCCGTAACGTAAATTGCAACGGTGACGTCATCGTCCAATATGGCGGAAAACACAATGCCGGAATTTTCGAGAACACAATGACGTCATCCAAGATGGCGGATCCAAGATGGCTGATCCAAAATGGTCGCCGGGGTCAAGGTCAAGGTCAAAGGTCAAGGTCACAACCATCCAAGATGGCGGTCATAATCCTAGATGACGTCAGAGGCTTATCGGAGGCTGTAGACAAGGATGCTTAAGCCTCTTTTAGGAATTTGGGTTCTTTCTAGGGCAAAACGACTTTTGAGGATTTTCGAAATCCGAATTTTTGAATTGTGGAATTATTTGAGATTTTTTGGCGGAAATTTTTTTCAAAAAAATTGAAATTTGGACGATTTTTGAGGAATTTTGGGCAATTTTTGCCCAATTTTGGTCATTTTTGGCGATTTTTGAGGATCAAATTCCAGGTCAAACTTGTCCCGTTACGATGTGTCCCGTTACACTCCTCCAAGATGTCCGCCGTGACGTCACAATCCAAGATGGCGGACACCGGCACCGGCACCACGCGCCAGCGCCATGTCCCCGGACATACATTCGTATACTACTAATACTAACAGAAAAAATATTGTAACTTTGTAAAACACATGGCTATGGGTGTTGTTGCATATATGAAAAACGTTTTTCATAAGATAATTCTGAGTATTTCTTACGAAAATTGGCTCATAATTTTATATATTTAGTTATGTCATTTAACTATAATTTTTAAACCATGGCAAAACTGATCAAATATTCAATAATTATTCATTAGTTTGATTTATTGTGCTTATTAATGTGCGCAGCTAATACTGGAAAGCTATTCAGTGAACGGTTTAAAAATAACCTAACTATTGTATTACAGTATTACTGCGAACACGTGTGCTAAATAGTGATACAGCTGTTTCCATGTAAATGCACAAATTTACAAATGTTTGTAATATTATAGATATGTATATTTCTTTTCCATTAAAAAAAATATATATTACAATGTAGATCGCGAGGTTGCCACTTGGGGGTCCAGAACCTAATCAGTCACAGATAATAGGCCTAATGTTTTTTTTTTCAATTATAAATCTCGTATCACAGAATTAATCAATTCTCCGTTATGCTGCTGTTTTGTATTTAACTCGTCACGGTTTAGCAGATAAGTTGACTTCTTGGCCCGTTGTCAACTATATGTGGCTGCCCGGCGAAGCTATAGCTCTTGAGAAACAGAACACACATATTCAAAGAAGTGGTACTGTGATCGTGTGGGTACACTTATGAAAATAATTTTGAAATGACATGTGTGGCACATGTATGATATAAATGATATTATTAGGCACTCATTGAATGTAAAACTTCGAAAACTTTGAAAATAAATATAGTTACTCAAGAAATAATATGCTCAAGAACATTAAAATATATACTCAAGATACTAAAAATATATAATCATTATACACAAAGTATGTAACATATACTCAAATTACTATAATATACTCAATATATTAAATGTACTTAATATATACTCATATATTATATATATACTCAATACATACTCTGGATACTAAAATATACACTCAATTTGTACACACACATTTATATACTCAATATATATACTCAATATTTACAAACTAAAATATTCAAGATATTAAAATATACTCAATATATTCTCATATATACCCATATAATATATACTCAATATACTAAAATATATACAGACAAGAAATAACATACTCAAGAACTGCTTGTTTTTACTGTAATCTAAACTTGCACACCAAATCATCAAAAAAATTTCCAATTTGATTAAAATGACACAGCTCATCACCCACATAGTATCAATGAGCATATCTTAGTTACAAACTAGTAACCAAGAGCGCCGGCAACTCGTCACCGAGGTACTGGAGCACTTGGGGGGGGGGGGGGAGAGAGGAGTACTTGTGATGAACCGCTTGGACACGTCAACTGCCACCACGGGCCCTATGCTGGAATTTTAAGTCGTATGCGAGTTGCCAGCCGAGTGGTCTTTTCCGATCGGTTTGATGCTTTGGTATGCACGAACTGTTCCAGTTTACTCGTGTGCGACTCGAGTGTTCGGAATGGAAACCGAGGGGTCCAACTCGAATGAGATAACCATCACGAATGCGAAAAGTCACGAAAACAGTGAAAATGGCGGAGTGGTTGGATGTGTTGGACATTGAAGAGCTTGAATTAGCTGAAATAGAAGCAGCTAGAAACCCTCGTCGATTCCTAGAACGGAAGGATGCGTTTGAACTGGACGACAACAAATTTGTTAAGTCGTTTCGTTTTAACAAGCGGTGTGCCGGAGACCTGATTAGCAGTCTGGAAGAGGTTATGCCGGCACCTTCTCGTACAACTGCACTTTCTGTTGAAACTAAAGTAATTGTTAGCACCTTATAAAAACCAAAGAAGCCCTATTGTTATCTTTATGTGCTTGCTTATGTGTAGTTTCGGTGACAAAACAAATGGTTCGTTAGCTGTCAGAGTGCAATGTTATGCAGAAGGCAGTTATGCCTGTAGTACATTTTTAATATAATTATTGACTGAAGTCAAACACTACAGCACCATTAACACAGATTGGCAGTTTATCCCTCCTTGGAACATACCTGAATTAAGTTACCAGTTACAATAAATAGCTAATCAAAGATAAACATAAGTAAACCCCCTGTTTAAGCATTATACAGGTTTAAATAGGTAGGCCTATTTCAGTTATGTTAAAATGCTTGGTTTGTTCCTGTGACAGTGGTAATAGCCTGGCATATTTAGTTCCAAGTGAACGTCTATGTCTTGTGTGTATCCACATTAAAATTAGCCTATGTAGCCTGCTCCCTAACGCCAAACTGAACATTAATGGTTAGGCCTACATGTTCATTACAATACTGTAAACACAACACTAGTTAATGCTACTTAGTCTTAATTTTGGTAAATATGTAGAGTAGCGGTATTTGCAAAACAAAATGCTAAAAATCCGAAAATACTTTTATTATATGCTCTTTAACTTCTTCTTTTCAATAAACCCGGCGGAGATAAGAAATTCCAAATACTTTAGGAGATATCGAATTTTTTAATATTCATATTTGGGCGATATTTGTTTTAAAAAAATTAAATTCCGAAAATACTTTTATTCTGTGCTCTTTAACTTCCTCTTTTCATTAAACACGGCGGAGATAAGAAATTCCAAATACTTTAGGAGATATCGAATTTTTAATTTTCATCACAATACCTGTGCTTTCATGCGGTGTTCAAAATTGTTGCTTGTTTACGAGTATCAATTCTTTTTTTTCGCGACGTACGTGAAAGACTACATCATTTTCTACTAATGGTAAAGGAATTGTACCCGCCTCTAACTTAGGCGAGATTTTAACGTTTCAAATTTTAATGTTTTATTTGTTATTTTGATATTGTTGCGCAAGTAATAAGTAAAAAAAAAAATTACGTGAGTTCCTACTGTTCATCCTTTGTCCTGGTTTGTTAGGTCAGGTCAGCTACATTATAAATACTTTAAAACTGAACAACCATTAAAATTAATTCATATTATTTTTAATGTCAGTTTAGTTTGAAAGTATTTATAATGTAACTGACCTGACCTAATCGACAATTTTAATTAATTAGGCATTCACGAACACACGGCAAAATAAAAAAATGTTTTGATAAAGAGTTTGTCTTCTTCCTACCGAACACGACAACAAACGAAACGGCGATCGTTGATTGGCCAGTTGGAACACGAGCAGAGTAGCCATCCTGACAAATTCACAGTTCTCTCCGAATTCCCACAATCCACTCGACTTCTCCGTCTCGAAGACTTTTGTGTAAATCGCATGCGACAAGTAGCACCTCGAGCATAGCAAATGTCGAACACACCAAGTCGTATGCGAGTTCATCACTCTACTCGACTCGAATGGTCTATGAAGTCGAACGATTTCGAGCATCAGGGCCCAGACACAGCCATGACCGCACCCTCAGCTGGAGACGGGCCGGAACACAAGGGGATGAGTGTATCGTTCTTGTCACTCCCAGGACTCGTTTGCATCACAGTCGACTCATTAAGTTGTGACAGTTGCTAGGTCACGTGCCATTCGTCAGCTTGTCAACCTACTTTCCGTCGGAAAGCTTCGTGAGCCCTCTCTCCCGACTGTTTGGATATTAGGGAGAGAGAGAGAGAGAGAGAGAGAGAGAGAGGAGAGCGAGAGAGAGAGAGAGAGAGAGAGAGAGAGAGAGAGAGCGAGAGAGAGAGAGAGAGCGAGAGAGAGAGAGAGAGAGAGAGAGAGCGAGAGAGAGAGAGAGAGAGAGAGAGAGAGAGAGGCGAGAGAGAGAGAGCGAGAGAGAGAGAGAGAGCGAGAGAGGAAAAGAGAGAAGGGGGGGGGGGGGGGAAATTGTGCGTGTGTTTCAATCCGTTCTGAACCAACTGCCTAGAACTTTTATTTAAAAGTCTTCTTATATTTTTGTTGAGAAATTAATAATTGAATCAACACATTTTTCGGATTATCCTCATGGCATAATTTTTTTATTATTATTTAGTAGACTCTGGAGCAGCAGAATCAAAGACTAAATTAAAACTTTATATGAAACTTTACTATAAATTTAAAATTAAATTGTCAGTGTCCAAATACAAAATGAAAATTTAAATAAAATTGTATTTATCTACACTATACTCTGAATAATCTTAAGGTTGAAGACCAACAAATAAGTGACTTGTACCAAAATGCACGTCAATACAAAAATCGTCGTTTTCAATGCATTTGTAGTCGTTCACTCCCTAAACACTTTTGCATTCTATATTCAATGACAGGAAAAGTAATACGCTTACATAAGAATTCTGTCCAACATCTTGAACCATATTTTACAGTGTTGGATATTACAGTTTTTAAGATTTTTCCTAAAGAATGGAGCGCATCAACATAAAATAAATTAAAATATATATAGGCCTACATATATATAATTTTTGACATATGTTATATAATCCTGAAAGTGGGAAAATCTAAAAATGTGTTTCTTGCAGTGTTACCTTTTAACTCAAAAAAAGTGTTTCCAATAAAATTACTTACAGTATTGAGTGTTATGTGCCTTCAATAATAGACCACAGGAATGTGCAAAGTACATTTATGGAGTAAAGATGATTGGTTTTTGCAGCAGAAATGCGTGAGCCATATATCAGATTCACTGTAATAAGATAAACAAGGAATATTCTCGGTAGAAACAAGTCAAGCATACAGTTAGAAGTGAAGTTAGAAAATCACCACGTGTTTCAAGGGCGTAGTCAGAGTAGGGAGGGATGGATGTGACCATGGCCTCCACCGAAAGACCGATTTTCGTCACTGACCCACTAAACATTACAATAGCTATGGCTCACTTTATGACCACTGAATATGTGGAATCAGAGGGTAGGATGCTCTCTAAGCTTGCATTAGAACATAAACTTAAGCGTTGGTGCCAAGTTTTTTTAATAAGAATTTCAGGTTTGAGGAATAAACTTAAGGGTTTCATATAGCCTGTAAATGAATTTATTTTTTTTTAATAAGAATTTCAGGTTTGAGGAATAAACTTAAGGGTTTCATATAGCCTGTAAATGAATTTAATTTTTTTAATAAGAATTTCAGGTTTGAGGAATAAACTTAAGGGTTTCATATAGCCTGTAAATGAATTTTCAAGCATTATTTGTCAAACATTTTCAAGGCCTCCAGACCTGCAGACCACCAAAAACGGGTCTATCCAAAATATCGCTTATTCCCTCCCACCCCTTTTCTCTTTCACGAATTCTGACTACACCCGTGACGTATGTGACATAAATAAGTAATTACCTGAATGACTCCTGCTATCGACAAGAAATATGGCTGCTAATAGAAAGAAATTATTAACATTTTTTCGGTAATAAGTAAGCAATATATTCAGAAGACGACGAGCTACGAATTATAACCAGGACCATAAGAATTGTGGTCCTCTTATTTTCGTTGTGGTCACTATGGTATAGTCCTTTTATGGTTATCGTGTGAAAATAAACAACTAAAAAAATATTTAACGAGTTTAATTTACTGCTTAAAAGAACCATCATTATGACACTTTTTTATCTCATTTATGCGTGACTTGCATAACAGGGATATTTCAAAGCAAAGGTGTGTGCCATTAGATTTAGAATGGCTATGAAAGCCAAGAGCTTGAATGCCATAACTGAACCCTGGAATGGCTCAAATTAATTAGAAATGAGTTGGTTGCCTATAGAGGTTTGCAGTTAACTGCATTCTTGGCCCGTCCAGTCTCCTGAAGCATCTGTGCATAACCGTGCTACGTAACATCCTGTCAAACCAAACCATCCTGAAGGCAGTCAGCTCAAAGGTTCTGGATGTTCTGGATTCCGGGCAAATGATCATTTTCGGCTTACTGTGATTTGCAGACATTTTCTGTGGATTACAGTTGTTTTACCGTGGTTAACAGTGGTTTACTGTAGTTACAGTGGTTTGCCGTGATTTACAATGGTTTTCAAAAAGCAAATTGTTAATTGATTCCTACCCCAAAATCTCTGATTTTTCTCATTTGCGTTTGTGTTTATGTTTGTAATGGCTTTAATCTAGAAAAAAAAACTAAAAGGCTCACCTAGGTGGACTCATGCTCAGATAGTGGCCTGACCTCTATATATATATATATATATATATATATATATAATATATTATATATAGTGTATATATACACTCTTGTTATAATAAAAATACAGTTCATTTCACTATGTGCATGTAATTATTACTGTGACGTGAATAAAGGCGTGCTCAAAGGCAAGCATTTATGCTAATTGCGAATACTTCCAAAATAATCTATGACGTCACCACGTTTCACATTCATAAATGTAAGACCATAGCCAATTTTATTTAATTATGACAAACAGTTGGGATATTGATGGGTGAACATGAATGGCCAAGAGCGAGTAGAACATGTTGTTCATCTGATTAACTTTATCTGAATGTGTCAAAAGGTTCGTTACTAGCAACACCCCTGCGTGTGTGTGTCAAACAAATCATACTTCACCGTATTAGTAAACAATACATGATTGATGACTAGTTTGAAGCGTAATGATTAGAGGAACGTCTTTTTCGCGAAAATATTTCGAGACTAGCTGAAAGTTAAAACACTGTAGCATCTTTTGTGTTTCGTGATGTGAGTTTTTCCCAGGTACATATATATTGTAACAACATCAATCACAGTAGTTCAGTGCGAAAGCAAACGCGTCCCGAGTGGCTTCGGGCAAATAAGGCAACGACTTCTCTCGCAGACGTCCGCCAATCACAAGAAAGAAACCGCTGGTGTTGGTATACCTTGTTGCAGTCTAATAGGCGTTCACATTTTTTCGCGAAAAATGCCTGCCTCTAGTAATGGTTAATGAATAGGGACCGGAATTTGCGGGTTCAGTGACCTCCAGGATAGACTCCATGATCCTCTGCATACTTGGGCAAACGTCGTCTGTTCATTGGCTGCTGAACTGCGAAGCGTCTCATGTAGGTAACTTGTGATTCTATACTTGTATGATTGATGGTATCTAACTGACCAAGATTACTCCAGATCAACGATGTGTAGAGACCGGAAAAATTCGCGTTTTCAATTACCTCTAGGATAGACTCCATGATACTCTATGTACTGGGACAAATTGCACCTGCTCATTGGATACTGACTCGTGACACGCGTCAACTGGGATGCTTGTGATTAGATACGTCTTTTGTTGAAGGTTTTTCATTGGCTTAGAGTCCTTCAGATAAACGGTGGTCCAATCGCTGACTCAGCATGAAGGTGTACGAGTTTGGAGTCTAGCCTATCGCGGAATGAACCCGCGAATTTTTCCGGGCTCTAACGATGTGCCAACAGCAGAAGAAACACATGCATAACAATTTGAATTTTAGCAAATCAAGAAATGAATTTAATAACATAATAACCAGTCTCTAATTACGAAGACTCGTTCCCGGTGACGGACAATCAGACTCTCTGGGGGGGTACCACCTTTGAATATATATACTGTATAGAAGTCGCCAGACCAGGTTAAAATTTCTAAAACGGTTTTGAGGTAGTTGGTTAGTTCACCGCCGCAATCGCCACCATCTCTAGGGCATCGACTTGTGGTGGTCCCTAGCGGACAAGTGTCGAACTCTTCAAACACCCCTTCCCCCTCCCGTAGAACGACGTTGAGCTGCAGTGATGATGGGTGGGGGGGAGCGGGGAATGACAGCGGGCGACAGTGCTGCCCTCTAACGTGTAAATAACAACTAAGACGATACAGGGCGTTACGGCAGCGCACTGCAGCGGTGAAGTTCCCAAGCTGCCTATCATACGCTTCTGAAAAACGTAGAGTAAATCCTATCCACTCGCGACTTATATACAGTATATATATTCAAAGGTACCACTGTCGGGAAACCGCGCGACTTATAAACCTGTTACCGCTACACGTCATCTGCGGTGTGGAGAGGCTGTCCCATTAGATATTCGCGACAGGCCGCGCCAACAGTCCGCCCGGTGAGAGAGAGAGAGAGAGAGAGAGAGATATGTTGACATCGACGTGGATATATCGCAGGAGATAGTATCAGCCGATGCAGGCAGCCTTCGGGGATGTAGGTAGAGGTCTGTGTCAGCGTGGAGGTGACACGCCGTAGGCCTTGCAGTCTCTAGCAGTCTCGCGCCCCGTCTCAGCCACTGCCAAGCTCAGAGTTCCTTCAGACTCGTATTTACTGACAATATTTTTTACTTTGAATTGTAAAAAAACATTATGAGAAACAAAAGCATTGATATTATTTTCTGTTATTTGAATTTGGTGATTTTTTTTTTAAAAGAAAACTTCTAAATAAAGGGGTCTAAGAAGAGTAACACAGCACCATTCATTAGCTGTAGGTAGACACCTGCATGTGTAGATATTCATAAATGTTGCCTCTATCAGATCAATGAATGAATATGACTGAAGATTCAAACGAATCGGCAATAAATGAACGAACCTGCGTGTTAGGGAGTAACATCTCAACAACATTAAGGTCATTGGAGATGGTGAGGGGTGTTGATGTGAGTACGGGAAACGGGAATACCTAAAGAAAACCCACTAGCTCTAGCACGCTGCAAATACATGTCCTATGGAAATACACATACGTACAATATAAACATTTTGTTAATTTTCCTTCCTAGGGGGCGTGTATTTTTCGCGAAATAATCTGATTCTTTATTCGACTGCGCCTGTGCTAGCATTTGTTACTTTGTAATTGACCGCCGTCTGCAAGAGAAGCCATTGCTACAATGTAAAAATATTTTTTTTTGTAAATGGAATATAAATATTCATGTGAACTTACATATATTTGTATATTTGTACACTAACATGAAAGAAGCGTATCACTACAAAATAGTGTTTTGTCCCAGTACCTCCAATAGCTAAAGTTATTTGTGAACCATTCTGTAAATAGCTTTCCAGTATTAAATGCACACATTAATAAGCATAATAAAACCAAATAAAGAACAATTATATAATACTAGCTGCCCGACCCGGCTTCGCACGGTTGTAATAATGGGGGGAAAATTGAGACCAAATCTCTTATTTACAGTTATTATAAATGAAATAAAATGAAAATTAATGAAATTTAATACAATGCGTTGTAATGTACCGAAGAAAAAACGAATAGCACCGATGGTTTCCCGACTCTCGAGCACGCAACGTTGTCATGGAGACGAAGTACCCACTGTTTCCCGGGCTTTAAACACCAATCAACATTGATGATCAGTTTATTATTAATTATAAATTATAAAGACCATTAATCAAAATAAAAACCATCCTATCTCTCAAGTTGGAAAAAATTACACATAAATGACAATTTTCATCGAAATCGGTTGACGTGGTGAAGAGTTCACTGGAAACAAACATCAGGACACTGGATTTATATAAATTAAGATTAATTATCTTCTCCGTAGTTTAAAAAATTATGCTTGAATGAAACAGCAATAAAAATAAAATAAAAATTATGCAACAATTTTTGAAATAAATACTCGGTATCATCTCTAAAAAAAAAGTGTTACAAATATGCAAAAATAACTGCAGTAATGTGTTCTTGTAGTTTTTTTTTTTGGTAAGTGGTTTCAAAAGGAATCTTCTGGTAAGAGTACAGAAATCCCCCCCCCCCCCTTGTGCGAGGTACGAACACTAGCCCGTCGAGCTGCAAGCCGCGGCGCTGCGGAATGATGTCAGGGATGACTTCTTGAAACATATCGGAAGCAAATGCAGCGGGATTTCCGCGAGAGACGGAGAGAATGAAGCCGACCTTGCAAGCATCGCGGCGCGCCTACACGCGACCTAGAAATTATGCCGACGCCCTCGGGGGCACGGCCGGGGGGGGGGAGGGGGTTTAGATTTGCAGCGACGTGCCAGCTGAGCGTTTAACAATACGCGGCGTGACCGGTCTTCATTGCCGGCCGTGTGCTCCAAGGAGGCTGGCCGAGTTCCAGCATGCGGTGCGGTGTTCGACCTTATTTTTGAAATCAAGCGACGGTTGATTCCCCGGCCAGAGTTTTGCGGGCCGCTCTCTTTCATGCGTGCGAGTTCGCCGAAAACATTGCGGCCTTCGAGTTCTTTTTTTTACTCCACGAGTTTTTTGATAGGATAGTGACAGACGATAGTGTATGTGGACAAGGCCGCTGATGACCTAAGTACATAATGGCTTTCTTGGCTGAACTGAAGAGTGGCCATGAGGAGATGACGAATGGCCAAGAAGAAATGAAGTTTTTATTTTATGTCTTTATATTTAAAAATGATAAAAGTAGCATGAATCAAACCATTAACTTTTAAATAAATAGGTCTTGTATTCATATTCCTTAAAATTTGTCGAAAAAGTAATTTTCAAAGTTTATAAAACAAATTTATGATTATATGATACAGAATCGTACGCAGAATTTCATTTCAGGGTAGTGGGGAAGGGATTGATAGAACCACTTTGACCACTGTTTGCATTTTAATTCTTTCCCATTGTTGGCGGAAATAGTTTTTTTTTTATAGATTTTTAAAATTTCGCAAAATTGGGGTATATCCCCCTGTCCCACCCTTGTTATGGTACAAAATTTTGTATAAACGATATAACACACTATTAAACTTTACTTTTTATAAAACAATTCATATCAACGAAAAAAAAAATTTTACAAGAAAATGCAAATAAACAACTTTTTTTATAGTTTTAATAAGACGCTTCACACTTCTATTATTAACAATTTTAACAAAAAAAAAATTATTTCGGATCCCAGATAAAGCAATACGAAGCGAATTTTCCAAATGGACATCAATCTATCGATACCTTAGTTTTGACTTCATATTCTTCATCTATAAGAAAAGCTGTTCACAAATGCAAGTTTTGTCAGTGAATGATAAAAATAACAGGGCATGATTTCAGAAGTTTGTATGTAGTGTGTGAAGGGTGAGTCTGGAACAGGGTGCAGGGGTGCAGTTCAATGAGCAACCGCCATCTTGGATTTTTAGGGAATTTTTTAACAACATTACTCAACAAGACTAGAAAATCCTCAATATCACAAAAAAAAACTTCCCCACTTCGAGGGAACAATTCCCGTTTTAAGGGAAAATTTCCCGTTTTAATTTCTAAAAATTTCGATGGCTTGAAAAGTCCTTAAATAGGCTAAAGACTCCTTAAAAATATTAAATTCTAGCTTCTAAGATTGGATCGTGACCTTTGACCCTTATGACGACTGAAATATAATACCTCGAGTGTAATATGACACCTAGATTCCATTTTTACCTAAACATAAATAACACTTATTAAATAATTTTTGAATGTTAATAAACATATTGATATAAAAATTAATTTTGTATATCGAGTTCGGGGTCCTCAGTTAGATACCGGCAAGAGTAAGTTAATAAAACAGTATTTAAAAAATATATAAAAGATTCAGAAAAGTTATGTCATACATTTTAGAATCCTAGAATCGGTTCACGGTGAGTACAACTAAAAAATATTTCTCATAATCTTCTTCCGAAATATTCACCGGGCAGCTGACATCCGCCACTTTGGGCAAGAGATATATAATTTCCACTCTAAGACGTAATGGCGGTCAACTTGGATCCACAGTTTTTTTGTCTGCTAGTGTCAACTCACCTTGGTTTATTTTTTACCCACTTGATTGCAGTAGTATTTATTACCTGGTCTCAGCTGTCGCAGATGAATTCATAACGGTGGAAATAATATATTTGTTGGTCAAAATGGTTCTGGCCAGCTGCCTGGTGAATATTGCGGAAGAAGTGTATGAGATTTGTTTATTGTACCCACCGGGAATTGAACCGAAGACTTCGAAATATTAAACTTAAGTGCGGTTTTATTTTAAGTATTTTAATTAATTAGTTATAAGAATCTTTTATAATTTTTAATAATATTTTATTAAATTACTCTTGCCGGGATCGAACTGAGGTCCGAACTCGATGTACGAAATACATTTTATTTAAATAGTTTTATTTTGTTTTAATAATAGTTTAATATTTTTTATTTTTAAGGTAAAAAATGGAATCTAGTTATCATATTACACTCTAGGTATAATAGTTCAGTCGTAATGAGGGTCAGTAGTCACTATCTAGTCTTAGAGAATTTAATTTATTATATTTAAGGAGTCCTTAGCCTCTTTTAGAACTTCTCAAGCCATCGACAATTTTGGGGATTAAAACGGGAATTTTTTTTTCCTCAAAACGGGAATCTTTCCCTTGACATAGGGAAATTGTAATTATTGTTGTGTTTTTTTTTAAGTAGTTAATAATGTTTGACACCAGATTATATTATGTATAATTTTACAATTTACCTGTAAAATATATTTGTAGTTACACCTCTTGCCGCTAGGTTGTTCCTCATTCACGCCTGTGTTGGTAGAGAGCTGTCCGGTGTTAGTCTCTGGTTGTATGGTGTATGGTGAGTACAGAAGAGCATGTTTAGGTTTCCGCGCGTTAAGATTCATCGAGAAAACCGTTTAGTTGCCACCGCTAAAATGTTTCTGAATAAAAACCTCACCAAATAAATTGTGGCGTCAGAAAAATCATTTTTTTTTTATCCTCAACGAAGCTATTTATTAGTGACAACATAATCTTTCACTTATAAACAAGCCAATTGTTAGACATCAAAAAAAATCCCGTAGTGGACACAAAATATTATGTGGGATCCATATTGACAAAAATTCTTATGCTGGTCAAGAAAACAATTTTTTTCAAGCGGCAAGATATATGTCACTATTTAGGCGAATAATTTTATTTTTAATTTAGTGATGGTATAACAAATACAAGCATATTTTAATTTAAATTTTTTCAAGAGAAGCAAGCAATTTAAACCATGAACCCGGAAAGTGTATATTTAGGTGGGCCGCCAAGGCACATAAAATGTGATTTTGATTTTTAAAATATTTAACAGACACGTGTAATTTAGGCTGATGTAAATAAATAGAGTTAAGGTGTATATGCTGTTCCATGTTATTATTCTATATTTAAGTTCCATTCGGTCAAACTTGCCTACTTTCGAACGCCTGAACTTACACAAAATGGACAAAAAAAAGTATAATTTTTTGCATAATTTTCTGAGTAAGTTGCATTTTTAACGTTTCTGTGCAGTATGGGTAAGGAGAATAAAAAGGAGTATATATATTGAACTTTTTATGTTTAAAGTCAATTTTACTGGCTACTATATAATACTTACGGTTAAATATTTTCAAAAAATAAATATATAATTTTCCAAACCTTTTAAAACCCTCAAAATTGTCTTGATTTTAAAATAAAATTAAATAAACATTTTAAAAAGAAATTTAAACCACACAACGCAGTAGCCACCAGCTTGGCCTTCAAAACCAGAAATGTTCAGTTATTTATTTAATTTGGTTCTCCTTATCCATTCAGCACAAAAATGTTAAAAAATTCAACTTTCGAAGCTAATCATGCAAAAAGTATGCACTAAATATATATAATATCTTTATTTTACTGGAGTTCGGCCACTCAAATGTCTCCACTTGAAACCGTGGTAAACGTGAAATTACAACAATGACCGGGAACGGGGACATACGCCCTCAGGAAGTGTAGTAGTTGAGGGTGGGGAGTCAGACTGCATGCGGCCGAGGGTATTCTCGCGGGGAAGCAGGGCGGGTCGGCTGGTCACTGCCACGGCCGTCCAGGGACCTCGCCCCCGCCCCGTACCAGCGGCGCTTGCCCCCCCCCCCCCCCCCCCCTCCACAACTATGATAAGAACACCGGCCTTCTCGCGCTCCAAGGCGACACGTTCCGTTGGTCCCGAGCTCCGTAGCGCAGTCTAACACGCGCCAGCTTTCATTGCGAGGGTTCGCGTCTCGGCTACATTTCTGTACTTTTACAAAACATTCCTTCGGAAAACCATTTCTCAAAGAAATAGTTGGCACAACTACAAGAAACAACTTTGTAATTTTGTTTAACAAACCGCTATGGTTTTTGTTTCATATACGAAATACATTTTTCGAGATAATACTGAGTATTTCTTACGCATGAATTTATGTTTTAATTGATGTTTCATTCAACTATAATTTTATTTAAAATTATGGAAAAGATAAACCAATAATATACCATGGGAATGGGCTCCATCCTGTTGCCAAATAAAGTTTACAGGTTCACCCTATACGAATTGGGGAAACGAGACATTCTGTGGCGTTGCAAGCGAGAAAACAAGATCAGTATTCGCGCATGCGCTTATCTAAAATATGTTTTGAATTTCTCTTCAATTATGAATTTGAACCAACGCTCTACAACGCTTACAATCGATACTATTGAATGTTATAACCGAAACATCCTCTTAATAATGTATTATGAATTTTTTTAAAAAATATTACGGGCAAAACAAAACGAATTTATGGAAGCAAAATAGTCTGGGAGACTGCCTACAGTAACAAGGGGAAGAGCAGTGGCCAGTGCGAGATGTGATCTTCGAGGCGGGAAGCGAGCAGACACCCTGAGCAGAGAGTGTTCACGTATTCCATCGAGGACATGAAGGAGTTTTATGGCGGCGTCAACGAGCCGGAGCGGGATAAGGATGTAGCACGCCTGCGACGTCGTCAAGGGAAGCACGGGACATCGTCGTTCCTGTACAAGTGGCGCGTGTCGGCAATACTCATGAGGACGTGCGGGTGTCGCAGTCGGGCTCTGGCGCGCAGTCTCCTCCGCGCGCCGGAACACTTGCCTTTCCTCGTCAGAGTACAGCGGCGTCTCTTCAAACACCATACACCTGCTTGAGCGATGCTTGTAGCGCCGGCGAAACAAACTCTTGTGCAAAGGCGTGGTCGCCGGCAGTTGCAACAGGTCGCAGCACTGGAAAACAAACGTGACGAACATGATTTTCGCACGAAACTAGCACTATAGCTTCCCAGAGGCTTTATAGAATGCTTTGAAATTATATGTATGTATATGTTTCTTATTGTTATCCTAATTTATTAAATAATCGATTAGAGTCGGCCTCCGTAGCTCCGGGATACGGTGCGGGGGCTCTGGGTTCGGATCCCGGGTAAGACAGGGATGTAATTTGTTTTGTCCTGATCCTGTCCTTGGCTACAAAAATAACTAAACCACTCAACGACTCGTGGTTACCTAAATAAAAATAAATACAATATCAGAAGTGGAGGGGATTGGCACACTGGTGACTGTCAAACTTGCTAGTGTGCAACTCATCTTTTTACTAAAAAAAAAAAATAGTCTAATGGCTTAAGCTCTGTGCTTTTCAAACCTCAACGTGTGAAAAAATTTCTCTCGGTTTGAAACCAAGCCATTGAAATGGTGGTTTTTCAGTAATTTTTTTTAGTTAATATTAAAATACATCTACAACGAGATGTCGGCCGTAAGCAGGCAACTTAAATCCAAAATGGCCGCCCTTCCCGCCAAAATAACATCAAAACACAAGAGTATTGTTTGTAATTTGGTACAAAGCTGTCTCTTGGTTTTACACGTGATATCTTTGGCAACTTACCAACGATGTTCCTCGTAAAAGAACAAATTTTTCAATGTTCGTTTAGTTTTAAAATTGAAAAGACGTGCGGACTAAGCGCTACACAAATGTATCAAATGAACAAATATATAACTAAGCCATTAAAAACAAGAAAATAATAATTGAAAATTGCAGCAAGGTATCTTTGTTACGTAACTTGATACCTGTTGATGTAATAGGAAGCCAGATGGCGCATCTATAATAGCAGTTGTTGCTGCTAGAGCTTGCTAGGCTATAGTAGTAGTCAGAGGCACCACATTTAAATTAAAAAAAAAAAAAAGTAACTGGTTAAGGGTAACACAAAAAATCTTAGAAGGCGTTCTATTAACTCCACAGAGTGCACAAGGAAAGCTTTAAACATACCCCGCCATCTTTGAGTCTGATAGGAGGCGTTCAATTAACTACGCAGAGTTTACGAGAAAACCTCACCCTCTGAGAGTGACTATTCATTTGGTAGGAGGTGTTCCATTAACTGAAAACAGTGCATGAGGTAAGCTTTAAACATATCTCGCCATTTTGGAGTGACTTTTCGTCTGATAGGAGGCGTTCATTTTCTGAACAGAGCGCACCAGGATAGCTTGTCACAAATTATTCTGATATTAATTTCAGATTTTTAAGATGGCGGACATGATGTAATAATTTCAAAATGGCGGAAAAGTTTTATTAAAATTGTTGCTCTATATAGGTAAATTGAATTTATTATTTTTCGTATTAAAATCAGATAATACTTACGGATTTTCAAGATGGCGGCCAAGACGACCAACAAGATGGCAATAAATAATTACTGCACTCTAGCAGGTAAAAATTAAACTAACATGGCGGCAGCGAACCTTGGCAGACGACATATGTACTATCTGACACTAGCTCTCCTGATAGCGAGTTTTGAAAAATAAAATATGGCTGTCCTTTTTCGAACAGGTGATGATATTATTCCTTTGAATTCAAAGAATTTACAAGTCCGAATATGTGCTTGTTATTTTATAAGATACTTTATTTAATTCTCAGTCTGCTGTCTCGATGGCAGTGTGGTTAAAGGTGTATGTTTTCAACCCAGAGGTCAGAGCGATGATGGTTCAAATAGCAGCGCCTCCAATGTATTTTGTATAAAAAATTAAATTTAAATTATTGATGAGGACCCCAACAATATTGGTAGGTAATGGAACATCGACCTTATGTGCATGAGACAGAGAGATGCTGGTGCTCTAGGAACAAACAACAGAAACAAAGATGGAGGAATCCAAGATGGCAACCTCAAGTAGAACAGAAAAACAAGATAGCGGAATACAAAATGGTGGCATCCAGCAGACGATGGCAAGATGGACCACATGATGACATAACCCAAAAAAAAGTGACTGTGATGTCAGAACCAAGACAGCGGACATGATGTAGAATTAAAAAGCGGCCATAACGAAAATTGCAACTTTCTATAATCCAATATGGCGATCGTAATGAAAAGTGCAATGATATACATATTTATGATGGCATATGTATATAACGAAAAGTGCAATGTTAGTGAGTGGGGTACTTGATTTCAAGTTGGCAGAATCCCAGTTGACAGAAAACTTATTGGCGGCCAGGGTAAAGGTCAAGGTCAAGGTCAAATGTTAAGGTAATCCAAGATGGCCGCGTGACATCACACTCCAAGATGGCGGTCGGCTCCTCAGCTCCTCTCCTGGAACTCTGGCGTGTGTCCGTAACATCCCGTGTGGTTCTAGGCCGGCGCTTAGGTGGTACACTGTCAAAAATATTCCCCTTCAACTTACGAAGAACGTTGGTTACAAATTATCCAGGATTCTTAGTACATTTACGGACACTGTGATAGCTTATTTTTAACACGAATCCAAAAGAATATTCTTGGTATATTAACAAAACATTAAAAAACTGGTTAAGTCTACAGTAAGAACACTCTTATTTTGTCAATGTGTGTGTGTTTACCTTTGTTTATAACGAATCATACAACACTGAAGTCAAAAAAAGGGGTAGTTTCTACGAAGATTCTGTTATTTGAGTTAAATTCTTCGTTTAAAAGTCCGTAAACGTACAGTAATTTCTAACAGTGTACAGACGCCGAATCGGCTGCCGTTACCGGACAAAGACACGGGTGTCTCTGCGGCAGAGTCTGTCCCCGGCCGACTGCTGTTCGCGGAGTCCCTTTCTGAAAACAATGCGTCCTTGTGCGCCTGGGAGGGAGGAAGACGTCACTCTACGTCCGGCACCACTAAGTGGTCGCGATCGCTGAGCTGTCTTCGGAACATCCAGCACGGCTTCTCAGCAAACTACTAGAGTCAAATGAGCGAGGCGCGTCATTTACGGTAGACTTGGGGAATTCAAACCTACAGGTTTAAATATTCAGTAACAAAGTTAGTTATTACATCGTTTTTTTCTTAATTAAATTTGCTTTTAAGTTTTTATTTTGTTATTTTATTTTGACGGTCCACTTCTACACTAAGTACACATTTGAATTTTTTTTCCTCCATTTTTTAATGTCTATGATATTTATATTTGTATTTGTTTAAAACTTGAAAAGTGTCAGCCCATTTAGGACTATGTCTGTTTTCCAGCGCTTGATAAATAAATAAAAATGGCATTCTTTCTTTTAAATGTAAAAATAAGGAACTGTATAATTTCCAAATCCGTCACGAGGGGAAACTGAGTGGTGCCTCTGTAACTCTTAAAGAACACACGTCGAAATTAATGGTCGAATGTCAGTTTAAAAATAACTTGTAAAGGCCCCACTCACACCATAAAATAAACAATGGCAGGACGGCGCGCACCGCTGGCTTACCCGGGGAGCTTGGCGTGGCTGTTAACTGGCACTTTCCGATGGTGCGTAACACCCAGTTCACACGTCGTGTGGCGCTATAGGGACGGTTAGTAGTTAGCAGTTACCTACACTGCTCCCTGATGATGGCGACTGCAAAGTCGACCAAAACGTCGGTGATTTCTTCGCCTTCGACGCGACTACAACCCCCAGAAGCCAAGCAACACCGTGATAGTTATAGTTCATTTTAGTACATATATATATATCTATATATATATATATATATATATATATATATATATATATATATATATGCATGAACAAAATCATCTTTTAGAAAAAAATTTGGAAATATGTACTGCCGAAAATATAGTACATTAACATGAACCGTTGTGTAGTTCACTTAAATGCCTTGCACATTAGTTGGAATCGGTGTTAACTTTCTCGTTCCACTTCCTTTGTTATCCTTCTCGCTCAAGAATGAGGCCCGTGTTTCTTCTGGGCTTCAGTTCACAAGGAATCGAAAGCATGTTTTTGTTTGTCAATGTTTTCCATTCCCGTATCGATGTGTGTCGCGCGGGAACGGTAGAAGTACGAGAGAGAGAGAGAGAGAGAGAGAAAGAGAGAGGGGGGTGGGGCAATGAGGAATGAGGTATGTGTCGCCGGCCGCAGACATTCTACACAGAAGAAATGTTTCTGTACGTTTACAAACGATTCCTTTGGAAACCAGTTCCCAAGAAATATTGTGTACTACAAGAAATATATTGTAACCTTGTACAACACATTGCTATGATTATTTTTGCATATATGAAGTATGTTTTTCGAGAAAACATTGAGTATTTCTTACAAAAAATGGTCGCATAATTATAGATTTTAATTGCTATTTTATTTAAGCATAAGTTTTTACCATGGAAAAGATAATCGGATATTCAACAATATGACTTTATTTTGTTGTATCATACTTATGTGCGCAGTTAATACTGGAAAGCTATTCAGGTAATGGTTTGAAAATAGTTTTAACTATTCGAGCTATTGGGACAACGCAATCACAAATGCCCGGGTAAGTATCCGAACTCAGTATAACTTCGTACACTATTTTGTAGTGATACAGTTTTTTTCACATTAATGTTCAAATTTTCAAATATCTGTAATTTTACATGAATATTTATGTTCCATTTACCAAACAATGTTTACAGTGTGTGGCTAGGTTGAGGAACCGCGGGAGAAATTCACCGTCAACTGCCGACGTCGCAAGTGGCAGGACTCATAGCAGCACTTGTAAAACTATTCTGAAGGTCGCTTTAAGATCCTGCACTATGTCCGGCTTTGTATTGAAAAAAGACAACGACAGACACAGTGAAAACATTTGTACGTTTAACGACAGTTATTCTGGGAAACTTACTTCCCAAAATACGTCATTGTTCTGCTACATGTAAAGTACCCTACATCTTAGAACATATTTCTGTGGGACTTTGCTTAATGTGTGCTGTAACTCTCAGACTGTCTTGAGTTTGGAGACTACAATACTCTCATTTCTGAAAACAATATTAATATAATATATTACAAAAGAATGTTTGTACTTTTTACTATTTTATATTTATAGAGTTACCATATACATATTTTGGCAACTTGTTACCTAATTTTTTTTAAAATTACAACATTTTTACATGCTATAAATATTTTATCTCGTACTATCAGAAGACATGCAACTGACTCATTGTGACAAAGCGGAGTTATTTTGTTTTGCATATCAAATATTAGTTACTGATAAGTTACTATCCTAGACAAACTATTTACCAAGTTAGAAGTCAGAATTTCGCGGGTAGGTTTTACAATGGTTACTTTCAGTCACATTCCTCGTCACCACGACCTCGGTTTTGACGCTGCAAACGAAATTCCACATTGTAATCTTAAGAGCCGAACAGTCATTCGCTAACTTGTTGGAACACAGCGGCCATAACGAACACGCGTGGCGCCTTCACAGAGCGCAGTGACGCAGTGGTAAACCACTGGAACCGCACTCTGGACGACAATGGCTCGAACCCCTTCCCAGCGGTCTTGAGTTGGCTTACTAATGGTTTCCCCCAGACAGAGCATTTCGGATAGACGCTGGCACGCACAGTGGGTGCTTGGCCCTTTAGGCCCGTTCTACAATGACGCGTAAAACGGAGGCGGAGTACGTAAACGGAGATGAATATACCAGAACATTCCACTACCGCGTCGGCGGTTGCCACAGTGCACAGAAACGTAACAAATGGCAACCAATGAGATTGCATATCAAGGTTATGAAATATTATTATTTAATTTTCAAAAATATACATTATGCTTCAAGAATTCACATTTATATTAAAAATGAACCACAAAGTAATACTCCAACACTATATATTATTTTGTTTGAAGCAATTTTTAACGTATTTAGAACATAAACAAACACGGCTACCACCGCAGTCCAGTACTCGGCTTCTATTGGTCGCACGGAGCAATGAAAACGGAAGAGCCAAGCTAATCCGTACAGGTACGTCACCGTCTGCGTGCTGCTGTAGAAACTCTGTTCCGTGAGATCCGTCTACGTTTCCATGTCATTGTAGAACGGACCAAAGGCGGCCAGATTAACGGTCCCTTAACGCCCAGAGAACAAACCGGTTGAGAAAACGTAATAGTAATTGAACAATGAATGTACTACCCTAATATAACCTTACATAGTAAACCTGATCGAGTGTTGTTGTGAACGTATATTTTCTAGGCGCTCCCCGTGCAAGCATTTTTTTTATGGTATAATTCATTTATTCAGTAGTGAATTTTAAATCAGGACGGGGCTATGCATGCTTTACCGCATGGATACCATATGAAATTGCTTTTTAGCCACCTGATAGTCTGCACTGTGCACCCAAAACATTCTGTAAGGTGTAATGTTTAATTATGTAAACAGTAGGAAGTGACTGTTAAAAGTGCCTACCAAAAATCATCAGGCTTCGCCAAAGCACTATTTTCGCAGTGTTTCGGACGTTGCAGAATGGCGATGATGATGTAGAAAGTGACTTCAACTATGTCACAACATGCCATCTCCTGAAAATTAATAACTCTGTGGTTTAAGCATCTATGGATTTTGTGAAGTAGGCAGGTGGTGAATACATTTTAATTTATCCCAGCATAATTGCAAATAATTGTTCGAATAAAAATGTGTCTGGTAAGAAATATAGTTTGGCATTATTTTCTTATGCATAATTTAACAATCCAGAGTATATTATTAAGGTATTTCTTGATTTCTATTTTGACTGTTCATGAACGGTCTAGATTTATATAGGTACTTTAAAACTATTTCGTGTGGTTTTCCATAAAACAGCGCTATTTAAGAAATAGTAACAATTTAAATTTTTCTGACCATTTATTTACTTCTACATTTATTATCTCAAATTTTATGTAAATCTTTTTGGTCAGTTCAATGACTCGAAGAAAGTTGTTTAAGGGGCCCGCCTACCTAGGCACACATACGGTGTGCAGAGCTTCAGGAAAAACAACGCGATTTCAAAACTACTCAAGATATCCGAGTGGGGCCTATTTACGAATAGCATTTAAGAGTTCGCTGAGGACCGAAAAGTACTTTTAATTACGGATTAAGTTTTTAAACCATACTTTTAGAAGAGATAGAATGGCTAAAAGGCGTTTTTTAGAGTCATTTTTAGGCATAAAACAATCAGTACAGATTCTTGAAAGCACTTAAGGGGCTTGCATAACACCTTTATCTTCATTTCTCCGCCATATAATGTTACGGTCACCGCTCAAAGTTCACAGTTATCCTGTGACGACGAGAAGACTGCGCGCCAGTTCAGAGGAGACACCGCGCTGGAAGCACCAGCGAGCGTCGCGCTAATCACCCCGCCTCACTAACACACATACACCCCTGACGAGGCGGGCGCTTTAAAATGAAACGACAACATAAAGTTTTAGTTGCAGAAAATTATATACTCACGTAAGAATATTACTGACGAACAAATCAAGAGTATGAAACAAACGTTTACCCATTTATTTTAACATACAAAAAATAAAAAAAAAAAATAAACAAAATGTATCAGTTGTTTCAAATACATCATTGCGAATCCTAAAAGTATAAATCGACCGGTACGATCAATGAAACCTTTTCAAGATTCGAGAGAGAGAAGTAAAAGAAGGAAAACAGAGGATTCACTTGGCTTTACAGGAACGGAAGTACTGACGTATGCTGTCAAACATAGTCGAGGACATTGCTAGTTTTCCGAAGAAGGGCCAGAGAAACAATAACAGTACACGCTACAATCCAAGCTCAATTATCATCTATCAGTACATGCACCGACCACGTTCGTTGATTGTGGTCTTTACATAAGGCAACGTGAAACCATTAGGATCACTAACAAAGAGTTTGATCCTTGCAAACGAATGCCACTAATGTTAATAGCTGATTGATACCCGAATAACGAATAATGTGGTATTAATACTTGAGCTGCAGTCAATTTGCAAACTTTATTGGACCATGCGTTTACGCGACTACTAATTCTAGACAGAGAAAGCGATATTTTAAGGTAATTCCCCTGCCCACCGCACAACGGCGCCACCAGCTAGACGAGGCGATTACAAAACCATCTCGTGTCGGGCAGTCCTACTAACTTTAAAAGTACACAAAATAAATTTTATGGCTTGGTGACTTCTATCAGTACTATTTATATTCAATGCTAGTATTAACTGTTTAATGAATCTTAACTACACGGACAATAATTTAATAAAATTTCCTGCCGAAAATCAGGTCCAAAGCCGGATTTTGGTATTTGGTCAAGCCTTTTTCACTTTTATCGGAGCCGTTTCATTATATAGTTTAAAATTTCGGTCTGCAAATCAAATCAATCACCAGGAGGCGTAACTGCTCCGGCAGCGAATTCTAGCGGCGGATGTGGAAACTACGAGTGATTAGCGTCCAGAAATGTAACTGAAAACACAATTTGCATGCATTTATCACACTCACCATTATTTTAAAGAATCTTAGTTTAAATTCCAAGTTATAAGTTTATTTTCAAAATAAGAACACATGAATTTGTTCGTTATCGAAGTTAGATGTTACACATCACTGGCGAGTACTGAAAGACTCGCTAACGTGTTTTTTATTGACGTAATTTTATTGTACTTCGTAAAGTAATTTATTAGATTAATTAACACAGCCAATTTTCTTTTTATGATTTTGAGCTACTTACATTTCCCAACCTGATCCATTCATTCAGCTTCATGGGTAACAAAGAAACACTGTGGAGCCGGAAACACTAATCCAAAACGATCAAATGACACTTCCGGGCGAGGTCGTGACTTTAGCCACAGACAGCCCAGTCTCGCGAAGCCACGTGGTTTCCGGTTTCCGCTCGGAACCGCACAAGTGCCGGCACACAAGGGGGGGGGGGGGGGGGGGCAGAGTAGTAACAAATATATTATCCCCACCAACCAAGGAAAAAAATTGGAAATAAAGCGACAGACGAAGTGGTTCAATCCCCCCTCCCTTTCCCCAAAAACACGTTTCACTTTCTAACTGAAATAAAGTTCTGCGTACGCTCCTGCGACCTCCCAGACAGGAAAGGGAACAGCAATTCGTAACGCTTTTTACTGAGAAACTATGCACGCGTAGACAATATTATACTACGTGACAATATGTAGTTGTTCCAGGACTAAAGCTACATGACTTGTAACAGTCTCAAACACGCACCAAAATTACACTGCTGCTTAATTTTTCTATATTTTATTTATCAAGAAGTACCTTGTGATGCTTTAACTGCAGTGTCTCAACCCTCATCAACAAAGCTAAAGAACAACAATTATAATCTAATAAAAAAAAAGTAAGCGAGTATTTCAGTACTTGCCAGTGATGTGTAACATTTAACCTCGGTACCTAACGAGCAAATTGATGTGTTCTGATTTTTCAAGTACAATTAAATTAAGAAACTCGGTCACGAAATAATGCCGAGCGTGATAAATGTGCAAAATTTGTATGTTTCAACTTCATTTCTGGACGCGAATCGCACGTAGTTTCCTAACCCTCCGCTAGAATTCGCTGCCGAAGCAGCTACGTCGACTATTGAGTCATTCGATTTGCAGAGCGGAGGGGTGACCTAACTGACTATACACCTAATGAAACGGCTCCGGAAAAAAACGAAAAATACTTGTAAAAATGCTAAATTCCTGCTTTTGACCTGATTTTTGACAAGGTATTTTATTGAAATATTGCCATTCTTGTAAAATTCATTAAACACATAATAGGCCCTACTATAAAGTTTCCCTTTGTCTTTGTGATCTTTGTTTCCCACCATCTGCCACATATGGCAGCACCAAGGTTGGTTACACATTTACGTTCCTTAACTTACGTTGCATTCTCGAAATTATTCCCACCAAATGCCGTACCCTTATAGCTAAGATGTTACCCACAATAAATGTTGGAATTATTACTAAAGAAAAATGTATAATTATAGACTATCGCAAGCTTAATGACCATTTTCTCTGGATTCTTGGCTTGTGAGTTCTTTGCCGTGTCTCGTGAGGAGACTGATGATGGTGACTGCAGTTTATACCGAAACGTTTGTTGATGTTTCAATTTCGACGTGGCTTAAGTGCACAAGCCAAGAAACTTCAAATAAATGGTATTTTATTTATTTTTATTTGTGTAATGCTGATGATATTGTCCGGGATTTTCACTGTAATTGGCTTGTCAACATCCACTTTGCCCTTGGTTATCGAACGCGAAACTCAACATGAAATCTGCGCCTATGACTATCTGATAGCGACAAAGATGAAACATTGGCCAAGGTCTATAGTGCATCTTGGACCGTGGGTTTTCATGCCGAGAGCCGGGGATGACTCAGACTCACAAACACCTGATGTTCCAAATCACAATTTAAAAATATATTTTATACTTATGTTTACCGATAGATGATTAAAGCCCGTTCTACAATGACACGGAAACAGAGACGGATCACGTAAACGGAGACGGATAATGTACACGAGGACGGATTTCACGGAGCAGAGGTCCTACAATCGCACGCAGAAGGAGACGGATCTGTACGTATTAGCTCGGCAATGCTGAGCTCTTCCGTTTACGTTGCTCCGTGCGACGAATAGAGGTCGAGTACTTGGCTGATGTACTAGACGTGTTTTTTTGTGTTCTAAATGTGTTAATATTGTTTCAAGTTCAAGAATATATAGTATTCTGTTATTACTTTTTGCTTCATTTTTATTATACATGTAAATTCTTGAAGTTTTTACTTGGAAATCCATTCTCATTTGTTGCCATTTGTTACGTTTCCGTATATTGTGGAAGCAGCAGAGACGCGATAGTGGAATGTTCCGAGAGATCCGTCTCCGTTTACATGATCCGTTTACTTTTCCTTGCCATTGCAGAACGGTCCCATGGAGTAAAAGAGTTGGCATGAGTAGTTATTATATAAATGGGTTGTTTTACAAGGACAGTTACATCCAACCATTTACATTGTTGAGTTGGAGAGGGAGCGTCAATGACATAGATGACATACCTGCATCACATCTGACATGAGCCACACTCAGTCCCCTAACCGCCTGGTCACGTGGCGGCTGAGAAACGATACCGACCGACTGTCGCACGTCTCCTGGGTTCGAGCCCGGACGGCGGCATCCTCTAGGGCGGCTCCCGGCAGGCCTCGCCGGCCCCACTCGGATGTCGTGGGAACCAAACATAACTTAGAAACACACAACTTAGAACAGCCATAACTTAGAAACCTCGAAAAAAATCCACGTAACTTAGAACTATATTAAGTTAGAACGATCATAACTTAGAAACACACAACTTAGAAAGTCATAACTTAGAACCATCACAACTTAGAAACACACAACTTAGAACTGGCATAACTTAGAAATTCGTAACTTAGAAACACGCAACGCAGAACCACACAACTAAGCAACGCCATAACTTAGAAACACGCAACTTATAACAGGCATAACTTAGAAGATTCTATCTTGTGTGTTTCTAAGTTGTGTGTTTCTAAGTTGTGACAGCACCCCGGATGTCGTCACCTTGGCGAGCACGGGAGGGGGGGTGGCGGAGAGACTGGTCGGCAGTCCTGGCACCTGGAGGTCCCGGGGCGCGCGCGCAGAACCAGACAAGACGCCGTCGAGACACGCGGAGCTAGAAACTGTCAGGAGACGGCCTGCTGTCACGTAGTTGAATCCACTTCTTTTTAATCTCACCATCACCATCTTGTTCCGCCCGAAACATTGCCAAAATGGTGTTTCATAACGTTAGTAAGTACGAATTATAATCTCCGTTGTTAAAACAGTCACTTTAATTTAAAAAAAAAATGAATTTAAATCTGTTTACACAATGCAAACACTACACTTCAGCGATTTTTTTTTGGGCGTCAAACCAGTACGGCACAACGGTTAACTGAAGGGGAAAAAAATGACTTCACACGCCATCTAATCATGAAGACGTGGCTACCCCCGTGGCGCGACACCACTCGACACCTCACGACAGCTTATCACTATATTTTCGTTACGTTGTTTCTTCCCGGATTATTGAAATGAAATTGCGGTCTTGATACCCCTTCATAGATTGATAATATAAAAAAAAAATTTCCCAGTTCTAAAACAAAGAAATTGATCTGTATCTAGCTCAATAGTGACAAAAATTAAATTAAAATACCTTACAAGTGAATTTTTTCCCCTCAAATTAAATTAAAAATGAAAAACAGTCTTTAACTAGTCAGCTTTATACACCCTACGGCATGCCTTTGTTGACAAATTTTTTTATACTGGCGCATGCTTAGAACACTGAAGCCATAAGACAGTCTGCTCGCGACGAAGTTGGAGCAGACATTCGATGTCGTCACCTCGTGTCTGGTCACGACAGTTTTGTGGCGTCGTGCCACGTCTGATTCATTGTGAATTGTTTGTATGTAAGTGCATGGAAGTCAACTACTGTCACACAGAATGTCGTGTCGTGTCGTGTCGTGTCTCTTTCTGTGTGTGCCCGGCCTTAAAATGTCTAAATTCCGTTAACAAAACGCGTCACGAGAAACCGAATTCGTCAATACGTCCATAAAAACGACAATAATATGTTGGTTGTCTAGGTAATGAAAATTGCCTTCAAGTCAAGCATTAAAATAATTTAAAAAAATTCAAATTCACTCGTTGGAGGTCTCGCGGATTTTCGCTCCTTTACACAGTGTATTGAGATTTATTGTACTTATTTTCTCGTGAAAACAGCAAAAGCATGTGTCTAGAAATTTAGGAAATTTTCCTTCCTGAACTGTCGTTCAAGTTGGTCACTTTTATATTGTTTCAAAAAGCACCGTGTAGGAATAATTATGTATACTTTGTGATTCTTAAAATTTTGATTCACAATTGAATAAATAACACAAGATTTGGTCGTCATGTTTACGAAACTACTCAATAACAAAACATATTACGGTCGTGTACATGGGCGACATAATGCGTAGGAAGGAAATGAATATATTTTACTTATATTACGGACGCATGGTGCAACAGCCAATGAGAGTAGAGCATTTTTGCGGAAGTTGGAAATTGTTATTTTTAATATACGGCAGCAAAAATACTGTCTAGGTATTAAGTAAGTTTCTCAGGCAATCCATTATTTAAAAATAAATCATCTTATTTATTTAGATTAGTGAATCGCGACGTAAAAAAAACATAAATATTTTTTTTATTAGAAATATTTTTCAATAAGAGTTATGCATAAACTAATAAGTAAAATTGATGAGTTGAAAAAGTAGTGATTACAGGCTGATAGCTATCGCAGGAGAATCATAATTAACGATCTCTACCAACTGCTGTTAGATTTATCAAAACAATTCTTTGTATTAGTAAACGCATACGAATTAAATTTCGAACAATTTGGCGCAAGTGGTGTACTCAGTAGTGTGCATTGAGTGCTATGCAATCTCTCATTAATTTTAAATCGTGAGTCCAGCTTAATGTGTTGCAATACAAATGGCGTACACAAAAACTCATCACACTGTAGAGGACTCTTTCAGAACTTTGCTGGAAGTATAGATAAATATGTGGTTACACCTCTGTGTGATATTACTGTGTTTAGACAAAAATCAGTTAACATGTGTTAGTACTACTAAGCCACAGTTGGGTATTTGTTTGAAAGTCATGGGTATGGATATACTGGTAATGATTAAATTATAAATAACATATAACAACACACTAGCAATTTTAATTATTTATTAAAAGAAATATCTCAGGTTTATTCTTACTACTATTACTTATTTATTTCTTCCAAACTTCCTAACCATTTATTGGCACTGCAGAATACTCAGAAATATCAAATGACTGGAGTGACGATGCGCACATACTCTTTCTAAGCAAATGTCTTTAGTTCGGGTTCGAAGATATTTAACACAATTCAATTCATAAATTAGGGTTCTTAAAAGTTTTTACCTCGGCTAGATAAAATTTACTTAAGGTCGGTAGAGCCCTGAGGCTCTCGCTCATCAGACCACTGGGAGATGATAATTGTGTGAAAAAAATATATTATATCAAAAAATAGATTCTCGTAGATAATATTACTTAAGTCCAGTTTATCAATGTTTATTTCACATTTAGGCCGCGATGTGACGATGTATAGGTGAGAGACGTGATGATTGACACAGACATGGAACAACTGACTCTTACATTTCTTACTCACGTATAATTCACTCCTAATTGCTTTATCTTTTTAGATAAAGCCTTATAAATGCTTGTTTACTTCCTAACAATGCAAATCTATCATCCTTATTTGCGGATGCCTATATTTTCCTTGCTATTTTGCAGGATATTTTTGTGCCGACGTCTTGTAGGAGTTCTCTCTTAAGCAGGTCATTACATTCTTTTTCAACCTTCTTAAATTAAGTCAGTTTAACAATGAGTGACGTATTTCAAATAACGGCTCGTGATTGGCCGAAAACCAAAAACTGTTAAATTAATTAACGTCAAACTCCTAAAATCCGCGCGCAACAATAGCGCGGAACACAAAATCTCTCATAAATTTTAAATAAATAATTACTGAAATAACATTTTACATTAAGTAATAACGGCGTCAAATTAACCGTTTACCGTTAAAAGTCAATACATCCTTAGAGGGGTCTCTGCAATTGTCCATTTTACATGCTTTATATTAGCTTCACCTGTATGTTTGTCTGTCCGTCTGTAACTCTGTCTGTCCGTCTGTAACTCTTTCGACTAAGAGTGAGTGACTCATCACTGTAAAATGTCCCACCCATTTCATTACGTTCGTTAGCCGAGCGGTCTAAGGCGCGCGACGTCTGTGACGTCAGCTTTCGGATTCAGCGATCGTGGGTTCTACTCCCGGCCACGCCGAAAAAAAACATGTTTTTTTTCCCCGGTAAATTCTAATATTATATCCATACATCTAACTGCAAATGATTCGTAGAGACTACCATTTCTTTGTGACGTTGCAACTCCAAATAGTTATCTCAGATGGTAATAGGTAGTGTCGGTAACTCATTTCCCTATGATAATTATACATAAATATAGTTTAAAAAACTAAAAAAACATGCTTTTAAAGAATATCAAACTAAAAAGTTAAAAATAAATATAGTTTAAAAAACTAAAAAACATGCTTTTAAAGAATATCAAACTAAAAAGTTAAAAATAAATATATTTTAAAAAACTAAAGAAACATGCTTTTAAAGATTATCAAACTAAAAAGTAAAAAATAATTTTAAAATTAAATTTATGACAATAGTATATAAGCAATACTAGTATAAATGAGAAAAAAGCATGGGGCGCTTAATATTCAAAAAATATGGCACAAAGCGCCTCAAGCTTTTTTCTCATTTATACTAGTATTGCTTATATACTATTGTCATAAATTTAATTTTAAAATTATTTTTTACTTTTTAGTTTGATAATCTTTAAAAGCATGTTTCTTTAGTTTTTTAAACTATATTTATTTTTTTCAAACGTTCATTTCAGTCCATAGAACATCAGTTACATAAATATACACTTTAAAATAAATACCGTTTTCAAATAAATAAAATATTTACATAGAGTACCTAAATAAATTAACATAAATAATTACTTAATCTGGGCGAAAACATTAAATGTTACGGTACAACACGTAGATAAAAAAAAACGGTTATAGCGTAATAACAAGAGGTCTGCCCTCTCCAGCCGCAGAGCATAGAGGCGAAGATGCGCACAGTGAAAGCGAGTAAGACGATCTTAAAGTCATCCGGCCAGGCACAAGGTCACGTGATAGCGTGGGCGGTGTAACCAAACCCTCAACCTCCCCTTCGCTAATTCAAAAGTAACAAATTCAAATCAACTGCATATGGAAGCAACACTCTTATTAATTCATCCATCGTTCATGCCGACGATCACAATGGGACAGACGTTTTGAGCCATCTAACAGAATAATCCTGTTTATAGTGGTCTACTTTTTTTTTGGAGGGGGGGGGGGGGAATGTGAGTGAATATTTCAGTACTCACCAGAGATGTGTATACATCTACCCTCAGTAACGAGCAAATTCATGTGTTCTCATGTTGCAAATACACTTGAGTATAACACGAAACTCGGACACTATATTTAATTTAGAAGTCTTTAAAAAAATAGTAATAATGACGAAAGTGATAAATAAGCAAAAATTGTGATTTCAACTACATTTATGGACGTGAATCACACGTAGTTTCCGCACCCGCCGCTACAAATCGCTGCCGGAGAAACTACGTCGACTATTGAGTGATTCGATTTGGAGAGCGAAAGGTTTAACTAATTATATAAAGAAACGTCTCCGATAAAATAGTATATACTTGATAAAATACTAAACCCCGGCTTTGGACCTGATTTTGACAGTAAATTTTATTAAAATACTGCTCATAATGTTAAATGCACGAAACATTTAATACTTTAAAGCTTCCCTTTGTATTTATGAACTTCGATTCGCGCTTTCCGCCACAAATGGCAGCACCGTGGTTACACATTTCCGTTCTATGCGACTTCCATTTCATTTACAATATTACTCCTACCAAATGCCATATACCGAGAGCTAAGATGTTACTCATCAAAAATTGTGGCTTGTTTAATCTAAAATAAACGTGTTTTTTTTCTCAGTGGAATTCTTCATTTACTTGAACAACATACTTTACATAAAAACTTATAGAACATTATAAAAAGAAAGTCTTCTTAAGTGGTAAATGTTGACTATGTGGTGCAGCGTGGGGGTATCCAGTTAAGCATACCACCAGGGTGCATCCATGCGCCACCAAACACTCCTACTGATTATCCTACTCATGCAAGCGAAGTGTATGGGGGCACAAGAAAATCGTGTGTGGGGTCTTTGCTAGAAAAGACAGTTAAGCAGAAAGTGATAAATCATAAATACAAATAAAGAACATGAGTCGCACTCAACAACGTTATAATTTCGCAAACTTAACACATATACATACACTGTCAACGGATTCGATGCCAGCTAGAGGCATGTGCGTAGCAAATACAAATTAGCATACATTTAATGAAGTTTATTCTCTTCACAATGATTTTCACTCCTTATGTCTTTACTGAGTCCTTACTTATGGAAAAAACTAGGGTGAACCTTGTGCCCAACGTACTCTGATTCAACAAACAAACTACTACTGCGTATCTCTTACAGTCGTACGAAACAACAAGCAACAAGCAACAAGTTAATATTCTTTCTCTCTCTCCGTTACAAGTTGAATTTCCTAGGCATGCCCTGGATCATGCAGTATAAAACAGTCGCCTCTGACAATGGGGATATTCAAGTATACGTGCGTACGCATTACGTTACGGCCCGGAGGCGAGCGAAGACCAAAATCATAGTGAACATTATGTCATTACACACGTGATTCACAAGACGTACGTTGCTGTTAACAACTTTAGGAACTGACTCAATATACATACAGACTATACGAGCGGTCCAAACACGTGTAGGGGCAAGGAATTATGTACTACAAAATAAACCAACACCTAATATAACGTTAATTGTGCACTCCTCGAAAAAAACACATTAAATATCTATTACTCATAGAGAGCGTAGTCCCGCGGACAGAAATGCAAGCCCAAGAGAGAAGCGAGGGATCGGTTACATGGTTTGTTACAGCTACAATTTTCAGTGGGTCTCGTCATGATGACATTCACTGCCAAGGCTAGGTAAGCGTAATACAGAGAAGTGCTCAAACAAAATATGCTAGATCACGGGGGGTATGCCTTAACCAAATGGCTCCGGTCGGGGGTACAGCTGGGAGGAAAAGAAAGAGGGCAAAATCGAGGCAAAACGATGCGTAAAATTACGTCATACGGAGCTGAAAGCTCTTATGAAAAAAAAAAATACAAGGGCGGCATCGGGCACTTAACGTGCTTACTTCTAAACCAAAAGCAATCAAAGCGTGGTCTGGATGCCGTTGAAATAAGTTAAGAGTCCACTGCCGACAATGCAAGTCGCGCAGCAACTAAAATCAAAACCACATGCAGGAGGGAGTAAGCAAATGCTTCCAGCAGAAAGAAGAAACAAAAGAAAATATTACACAGAAAATAAATTAAGTGAAGGTCAAAGTCAAAAGGGATGGCTACATGAAAATCAAGGCTGGCAAGCATATTTAATATTTACGTTACTCGCACGGCCATCGTGTGCACACACTAACTCCGTCTCCTGAAGAATTTTACCTAGACGAGCTGCCCCTCGACCGGGCCAGAGACGACCTGCTTCCACCAAGAGAGACCCACGAAAATAGACAATTAAAAGTTATACGCGCTCATTTATACTATTCGCTAGATGGCGTTGCAGTCGCTACAATTGAGGAGAGGCTAGGGGGAAAGAAAGGGAAGGGGAAATTGGCACCTTGAGGCGGAGAGGGGTTAAGAGGGGAGAAGGAAAGGAAGGCTGCGGCACGGAGATGACGTCACAGAAGCGCGGCGGGCGCTTCAGTGGAATGCCATTCAGAGAAAGGGAGATTGTTGGAAGTGTCCGTGTTGCCACGTGGTGATTGTTATTTTAACTGTTGTCGATAAGGGAATAATTTCAACAAACATATTTTCGTGCCTCTCGCGCGAGCACCCGCCAAACAGCCAAGGAACTGAAGAGTTCTGCTCGGAGATAAACTGGTTGCCTTGAAGTCGAGGCCAAGCCAAGTCACCTCGCTCCGTGTCGAGTTATGTAACACCCTCGCCGTAGCGATTGTCTTTTATTTACCAGTGTTAGGGGAGGAAGTGAGAAGGGGAGCTTTTGATTTGGTGGGGGAGGCTAGAGGGAAATCCTTCTTACCACTGAAAATTTTGAGTGAAGCATGTTACCCGCATTTCGATAAAATGTCTGTGATCCCGCCTTGTATCAACAAGCGTAAGTTACACGATGGAGACCATTAAATAACGAGATTTAAAGTGCCCGTCTAGTCAGGGGTGTATGTGTGTTAGTGAGGCGGGATGATAAGCGCGACGCTCGCTAGTATTTCTAGCGCGGTATCGCATCTAACCGCAAGGCTCTGAACTGGCGCGCATTTGTCTCGTCGTCATAGGACAATTGTGAAATTTGAACGGTAACCGTGACATTATATGGCGGAGAAATGAAAATAAAGGTGTAATGCAAGTCCCTTAAGTGTTTTTAAAGAATCTGTACCGGTGGTTTTACGTCTAAAAATTATTCTAAAAAATGCCTTTTAGCCATTTATCTCTTCTAAAAATACGGTTAAAAACTTATTCCGAAATCAAAAGTACTTTTCGGCCTTCGGCGAATTCTTAAATGTTTTTCATAAATAGACCTCACTCGGATATCTCGAGTAGTTTTTTCAATGTATTTTGTCAATGTTTTACATGAAGCTCTGCACACCGTATGTGTGCCCGTAAGTAACATACGTCACATAGGCTATATATATAATAGTACTTTAAATATTTTAAAGCCATGGAAGTTTGAAACAATTCCGAAGCATATACGAAGTTTCTAACATTGGGTTCCTGGTTCGAATCTCGTGTAACGCTCATAATATATATATATATATATATATATATATATATAGTTCCAAATTCAAACAATAATTTTGGATAGCTGAACAGTTAGTATACAAATAGTTCCAAGTTATATGGAACGTTGTAAAACAGCAGAGTTGATAATCAAAAGCGATTGAAGTTCCTTAGCTTTGCTTCTACATCACTGATAGTGGATTGCTGCTAAATGATGAAGACTAGTTCATGTTTCAAGCATTCATGGACGAGCACAGAACAGCTACTTAATGGACCTCCAGGATTTTACAGAACTTCGAACCACTTGAGAAGTTATTCATTCTCAAACATGTTGGATAATAATCACCTAACCTTCCAACAAAATCACGGAGCCTTGTCGATTACAGCCATCTAGAACTCCTGCAAAGACATGCAGTGCATGGTGCATTCAAATTAAATTGTATTTGTAAAAATAAAAAAAAATTGTGCGTACTAGTAAAAATATTTGTTTTAGCACTGTGTTTGAGAACATCAAAACTATATTCATCAAAAAGTTTCACTGACTTCACACAAAAATGTTTGGTAGATTTTTCAAATAGGATCTAAGAGGCTTGTTTTCGACTCTGATTTAAGAATTTAACAGCAGAATATCCCGACAAATCTAGAGCAATTTGATCGATAATCGTTTGTGGATATGGCGTTGCATGGGGAGTACAAGGGATCTCGGCCGCGAAGAGCCTTTACAAAGGAATAGAAAAATTCGTGGTTTCGATGACCTTCACAATAGAATACACAGTCCTCTGCACATTCGGACAAATAACGCCATTTCATTCGCTGCTGACTTGTGAGTCGTCCGAACTGGTTTGCCTGTGATTCGGTGCTTCTTTGTTTGAAGGTTTCTCATTGGGTCAGAATCTTCCAGATTTGAATCGTAGCTTATCGCGAAAAAAAAAAAAATTGCAATTTTGCCATTACAAGTAGCGGAGCGAATCAAGAAAATATATATTTTAGTTGTGGAAGGGGGATTTGTGGGTCAGCGGGTTTTAAACTAGGGCAGTATCACAAACCAAAAGATTTAAGAAACAACAGAACTGTACAAGAAGGAAAGAGAATCAAATAAACTGCTGATCTCCAGAGTTTTATTACCACTCTTGACGTTGTAAAACATCATAATGAGAATTGAAAGTAAGGAGTAAATTTTTGAGTCTGAAAACGTTGAATCTTAACTTTAACTCTGTATTTAAATGAGCTTAAAGGGGAATAAAAACCAACATCGTTCTTTGAGTAACTCAGTGAAGAAAAACAAAGTTATAACTTATTCCCACAGCACCATTATTAAGATTTGGATTTATTTGTACACATGTGTACGTTTATATAATGTAGTGTTCGTCGTTGACGGGGTAGATGTCCATCTCATCGAAAACATTCTGATCAACGGATGTTATTTTCATTAAAAAAATACCCTCTGATCGTTCTCCGTACAATCTTTATTCGGTTCTAACAGACTAGGTTACGAAAGCGTTTGTAGTAATTTTATTTCTAAATAAAAAAAGTGCTCTCCAAATTATATGAGGCCAACTGTATGACAGTAAGTGACACTGAACCTCGAAAAGTTACATATCACAGTTAGTACCACAATCGGTGCAACATTTAGAAACTTCTACAGTCCTATGTTCTTTCATTATACTTAAACTATGTCGATACAAAATGTCATTTCTATTAGTCGATTTTTTGTGTGAAAGAGTAGTAGACAGACACAACTAGAATCAAATATATAACTTTTTTCCACCTCAAGCAAAAAAAGGATTTTTATTCTCGGAAAATGATGTCTGCGCGTTAAATACTACATTTCTTATATTTCTAAAGGGCACTTTTGCACATATAGTTCGTCTACACTAGGCTGAACACTTCCGTACATCTTATGTATGTACCAATGGTTTGGCAGCACCTGACGATGAGAAGTTCTATGTAACTGTACTGTACCTATTATTTAAATTGAAAGCCACTGGAACAGTAAGCGGTGTCACAGTAGCCAGGTAGACCTACATACCTTTCGAAATACAGAATTATAAATATATATATATGTATATTCATTAGAGAACTAGCTTCGATGGTAATTTTGTCATCAGGCAGGGACATTCAAATCCTATAGCAGAAACAAGGAATAATTTTTTTTAACGCTGCTGAGTATGAAATAGATTTTACGAACTAAAGAGAAAAAACATTTAAGAGTAGTTTTTGCTCGGTTGACAATAATAATCATGGCGCACATTCAGAAAGAAAACCTAAGATACAAACATCCTCAAGTCAACACGCACCTATGATACCGCGTTTTATGCAACTTCGGAATTTTTCTTCCGGGAAAGCAAACCCAATTTAATTTGGCGTTATTACCTAATGTGACTGACAGAACCCAACCAACCCTTCAGTTTTGTTATGAACACCTGGCCCTGCTAAAAGAACAAAAATCAAAACAATTCCGAGATGGCAAAATTCAGGCGTTTGAGTGAGGATGTGTGCATGTATCAGTGGCGAACCAAGCTTCGATATTTGGGAGGGGTGAATGAGCGGGAGGTTTCGGGTGGTATGGCATACTTCCAAGTTTATTAAAGTCCTGCATTTTGAAAAAAAAAAAAACTTTAAAGTTTTTTTTTACACACAACACACGTTTTTGGCGTCTTTGAAATTCATTATCAAAACATTAGTTATAATTTGGTTTCTAAGGTAGGTACCTAAGTTAACACAAAATTGCATACAGCAAAGGAACACTAAAATATTTTAAAAAATTTGGTTGTCTGTAAAGTCGGTTTACGGACGATAGTTTAACGTGACCTCATAACAAAACATTGATAAAATGATTGCATACTTTTATGAATAAAACTGAATCATTTTTATTGAATTATCACTATTTTGTATGGATACAAAGAAGGAGTGAAATGAAATCTACAATTTAATTAATAAATTTACTTTTATTTGCACTCATTAATTCAAATATGTTTATTACTTTAACGAAGAGATTATTTTAACTACTTATAACTTTTATACATGTTTGCTATTTAACTTCTTCCAATCTGTGTTATTCTGTTAAGGATAGGACGATGATAGGAAAAGTAGGAAACGAATGGGCGTGTTTCAATTTTAATGTGCCTCGAAAAAGTCAAATCGATGGTTGTTCCAATCGAGTGGAAGAGAGATAGATGCGGCACAAGCGTACAACGAGCGTAACGGGACACAGCGTAACGGGACACTTTTTCGTGTGTGCAGCCGGCGTTCATCGATTTATTAGACGTTGTCACGTCAAAAATTTACATCTCTACAAAAAACATGGGAGAGAGTCTTTTAGTACTCCCCAGAGATGTGTTACATCGGACCTCGATAACAAGGTTGCAAATACGAAACTCGGACACGAAATTCAACGTAGAATTCTTTCAAATAATGACGAGCGTGATAAATACATACGCAAATTGTGTGTTTACAGCTACATTTCTAGACGCGAATCACCAGTAGTTTCCGCACCCGCCACTAGAATTGGTTTGCCGGAGCAGCTACGTCGACTAGTGAATCATTTGATTAGCAGACCGAAATTTTAAACTTTTTTTTTGAATCGGCTCTAATTAAAGTGAAAAAGACTTTTTAAAAAAAGCTACTAAATCCCGACTTTAAAACTGATTTTTGAAAAAATAATTTTATTCATTTCGTGTTAAAATTAACCAAACAGTTAATACAATAAAGTTTCCCTTTGTCTTTGTGAACTTTGGTTCGCGTCATCCGCCACAGATGGCAGCACCGTGGTTACGCAATTCCGTTCCATGAGCAACTAACCAGAGGGGGGGGGGGTTTAAGGGGTTCAACCCCCCCCCCCCCCTAGCATCAAATCTTTAATTAATTTCTTATTCATCACTAAAACAAATTTCATATTAAAATTAATAAAAATTTTACCATTACAATATTTAAAATTTAAGTACCGAAAACTGCTAAAATACCACCTTAAAATCCAAATTTTCCCGGGGGAAGACCCCCCACCACCACTTTATACGGGGGGGGGGGGGGCATGCTTCTTAACACCCCCCATACACAAATCCTGGCTACGCCACTGGCTAGGACCGCCACTGGCTATAACCGCCGCCGCAGAACGTAGGGAACCGCGACCGCGGCCGGAAGGAAGGGTGCAAGAACCAGCCCCCTCCACGCCGCGCGCGAGGCTATATAGCCGGGCGGCGGCGACGCGGCGCGACCAGTCCGCGCACACCCAGACCTCGCTGCACCATGGCTGCCGCCCGGCTGTCGCTGCTGGCTCTGCTTCTCGCCGGTGAGTGGCTCTCGTGTTTCTCCTCCCACCTGCCTCCCCAACACGCTCACTCGCTCACGCGCCCCAACAGTCATTCATCTGTTGTGTTTTCCGCAGGTACAGGTACAGGTGATCATAACTTCCGGCTTCTGCCAGACACATAAATACCGTAAATCATCTTATTCTTCCCGGTATAAAGTTTCACGAACGTAGTTAATTTTTGAGCGTAAACTGATGTGTGTTTCTGAATGTACATCGCGATTATTATTGCCAACATAGCAAAAAAAAAAAAGTCTTAAATGTTCGCAATTTAAGAAAATATATTGTCCATGTAAAACTAGGCTTTTTTTTCAGCTGATAATTTATATTTATTTTGGTGTTTCTTTATGTCAAAAACTTAAAATCTCAAAATAAATATCGTTTCCGCCAACAATTGGGAAGAATTTGAAAGCAAACTGCTGGAAAATAGGGTTCTATCCCCCCCCCTCCCTCATTTGTCCGAAATTAATTCCGCGTACGCTCGTGTCTACAACGAGGTCGCTCGAAGACGGACGCACACGACACAATTCAGGGACATCGGGTAAGATACCAGCCCCGGGCCTGCGGTGAAGTGCTGCCCGACCCGGCGTCTCAGGGTCTCGAGAACCAACAGAAAACAAAACACAGCATGAGTATCGAACCCAGGATCCTCTCGAATGCGACCCCGCGCTTTCACGGTTACAACAACTCGCCGGTGTTATTCGTGTTCGTAAAACAAGGAGGGAGATGAAGTAGTGCGTCTCTTACAGTGGAATCTTGTTTTTGCGCGACATGTGGCGTAGTCTGTTGGGTCCCTAACTACTAGCAACAAAAAAAAAAAACTCGGGGTGGGAGGTTCGAATATTAAATATTAGCTTTTTAATGATATTTTAACTACTTAACGTCAAATTACTTTATAGAAGGTACCTATTTAAAATGTGCAAAAAAAACCTACTTTTTTTTAAATATAAAGCATGTTCTATGTAAATGAGTAGGATATGCAGTGCAGTATTTCTGGTATGCCCCACTACAAAACCAAAATAAACTGCATTAGTTTTCCCTGGTTTGTTGGCCTGAAAATATATGATACATTACTTCTCACAATCAGTGTAGCTATGTTTGTGATATAATATGAAAGCTACTATCTGGCGGGTGGGCCGAAAACTACTTCAAAAACTAGGTTAGTTTCTCCCACACAAAGAAACGGGAACGGTACCGCCACAACAGCAACAATGCGCGTCGGTAATACTCCGCCGGAAACAGACAGGCTCCTTTGATTGTTGCGTTTCCTGGCAGTTTAGGCGAGGTTTGCGCTGCCGTAGCACGTGAACTGTCATGACTTCCGCACTGAAGAGCCTTTCAAGGAATTCCTTACTCCAGCCTAGCATTCAAAACTATATTTGTGTGACTGTGCACGAAACACTAACTATGCTGGTAACAACCCCCGAGCAGCGCATAAGTCTGGTCATAAAATACCAACTATTTATTTGCAGTGTCAGACAACGATTTTGGTGACAGTTTCACGAAATTTCCCCCATACAAATGCATTTTTACCCCTTCGTATCAATTTCGTTTAAATACTTTCACCCAGAAACACTTTCGCTGCTTTGTCTGAAAACTCAGCGATATGATATGCACGCCATTTGTAAACATGTAGTTAGTGTCCACACGTCTAATTCAACGTGTAATGATGTAAACCTACATGTTTGCCAGAATTATTTGTTCAGTGTATGTGTTTGGTTTATTTCTATCGCCAAAATAGGGTACGATGTTATTTGATACTTTTTTTTTTGCGATAGAAAATGTACTTAAAGAGAAAATATTTTTTTCTAAACTGACATCGTTACAACATGGAACAACAAAATAAATTTATCACTTTAAGCTTCAAAAAAATTAGTCCGGTTATCAAATTTTTTTCGATTTACAGATAGGACCTTACATATAGGTAATTGTATTAAATTAATCATAGGAGATTGTATCCATAAAGCCTTTATATTGTAGTCTGTACCGTTATTTACTCGACGATATTAAATTCACTCTAGTAGTATCGTAGACAACGGAAGACAACGGAAGACGATGCAGGTAAACCCTAGCAGTATAGTTTCAGTTAAATCAAATGGAAGAACTCTTTCATTTGCCTTTCACACCTTGACTATGCAAGAGATTCTGAAATCAGCGTGTATTGTTTGAGATTTATTGACTTAAATATAACGATATATGTGTTATCTAAGTGATAGCCCATAGTTAAAAATACATTAATCCAAATACAATACACAAACTAAGTTTTGAAAATATATTTATAGATCTGCAATAATGTTTGAATATTTATTCAAATTCTGTAATGTGAGATGCGACTTAACTAAATAAGTATTAATTTTTCGAATTTTACAATTAATTCATCCCTTTGTGACGTACACATTCGTGAAGAGCTTGATCGGATTAAAGACTAAAAGTCTACGTAGTTATTCATACGTTCGGAATTTCAGTTATTTGAAGTTGCTGATTATCGAAACGAACAAGCTAGTGTATTTAACTAATAATATCTGTAGCTGCTGCAAACAGTGACTTGTTAACAGATTAAGAGGAATTCTTTCATTCCCTTGCGATGTTTATGAAACCTTTCCGGTAAAACAACGTTAGATTTACGAAGTTGGCTAACATTCTGTCTTTGACGTAACAGCAACGGGCGTGCTTTGTAGCATTATCAGGTACTTTGGACAGATATATCCCGATAACAGTACAACGAACATGTCGAAGACAATCGTGTGGTAAAAAAAAATACTTATCAGATTAGTTTTCAGTATCTAAGTGCAATTGAAGTCTTGCAGTGTTATATATTTAATTCTGATTTGATTGCCAGTGGATCATTGCACGGCGTACGGGCTTAGATTATCCGCTGGATGTTTTTTTTTCCTTTAGGTAAAGCTGCATAACGGTTGGTTAAGAATGTCAGTAGAATATAAAGGACTTATTCAAAGGGTCTATATAGGTTTTACATTTCATTAGTCGAAACTTAACATACTTGAAGCAACATAGATGAATGATCAGATAATTTCTTACGATTACTGGTGGGGTCAAAGCTTGATTTTTTTTTCAAGTGGGAAACGTGATGGACGTTGGTTTTCTCGGGGTACTTCCGTTTTCCCCACCCAGTCATCCCGTCAATACTCCGCTAGTATCACGTCGCCTTTCATAGTCCCCAATAACCTCGACGTATACTAGATCTCAATCTCAATCCATTTCCATTACCTACCTTCTAAATGAGAGGTGAAAGTTTTCCGGTATTGGGTACCCTTATTCAAACAAACTTAATCACATTACCAAATACTGCGGAGTAAGTCTTAATTAAATTTAATCCATTCTTTATAATCTTTGGAAGAAGTATAATTGTAAATTGTATTGTTCCTGAAATTTTATCAACCTTTGCGGAGATAATATAAATACCAACTTTATAAATATTTTAAGCCTAGAAAGCACACATAATAAACTGTGTAAATTTTCTTTGTAAAGTCATACTTACAGTTATTAAATATGTTTTGTTGGACAGAGTTTCAAAATTAATCTCGGTTCAAAATCTTACATATAAAAATCACGTAAAGTAACATGAGGTTTTTTTTCTCCACGATATTGATGTTGAGTTTTTCAAACACGCTAACTGTCCGTCGATATTGCATACGAAATGGATTGAGGTGGACGAAATGCACAGAAAATAAATTATTTACTTTTCAAAAGATTATTTTGGAAACCAGTTGCCATGAAATATTTTGTAATAAGTACTACAAGAAAGATATTGTGACTTTATACAACACATGTCAATGGTTACTTTTGCATATATAAAATATGTTTTTTTTTCTCGGATACCAAAATTGGCGCAAAATCATATATTTTAATTGAGGTTTTAATTCAAACATAATTTTTTAAACCATGGAAAAGATAAACTAATATCTAATAATTGTACTTTATTTTGTTTTACTATTCTTATTAATGTGCGCTGGAAAGCTGTTCGGGAAACGGTTTACAAATATCTTTAACTACTGGAGGTACTGGGACGAGACAAAGCATAAACGTCCGGGCAATAATCCGAACCCAGTATTACTGCGAACTCTATTTCGTAGTGTCACAGCTTCCATGTAAATGTACAAATTTACAAACATCTGTAATTTTATATGAATATTTATGTTCCATTAAAAAAATAAACGTACAGTGGGCGAGTGGCGAAGAGGGAGCGTGTGTGGAGGATGACAGCGTGGTTCTAGTGAAGCCACCCGCGCCGGACCAAGTCCTGGTGCAGATCGGCCGGGCAAGGGGCGAGAGGTCCTCTAACTGTGTACCAGCACATCGAGGCAAGACAACCGGCTGGCTAGCAGCTGCGCGCACCTGTGACTTGCCCGAAGGAATGGCCGTGCTGACACACTGTAACATTGTTTCGCGAATGGTACTCAAATATTCGTGTGAAATTACACACATATATATATATATACGTTAATTTTTTTTTTACAATTACGTGAAAAAAATAACTGTGTCGCGGTAATACCGGGTTCGGTTTCTTACCCTAGCTTTTTTATCCTCTGTGTTGTCCCAGCACATTCCATTAGTTAAAAGTTATTCGTAAACCGTTCCCTTGAATAGCTTACCTGTAATAACTGCGCACATTAATAAGCCTGATAAAAAAATACAGTTGAATTATAGAATATTATAATATTATTTACATGGTTTAAAAAAAAAATATGCTTGAATGAAACATCGACTAAAATATAATACTACGTATTATTACGTAAAAAAAACGTATTCCATGTATGCAAAACTAACCATATCCGTGTGTCGTAAAAAGTTACAATATCTTTGTTGTAGTATTACAAAGTATTTCTTGGCAGCTAGGTTCTTAAAGGAATCTTTTGTAAAAGTACATACATTTATTTTTTCTGTGCAGAGGCAGAGCGCTCTTCAGATAGTTGGTTACCACTATCAGAAACTAAATATAAATAACATGCAAGGGGGTTACAGTTGCCAAGAAAACATGTCCAGGCCATGTTTCCCATTTTTTCCGCCATTTTTTCATAGATATATGATGATATTTTTGAAGGTAATTCTAATGTTTTAATTAGGATCACCCTATTTTGCGGCCATTGTCTGAGATTCTTCGGCCTGTGGGGTCTGGTCGCGATCGAAGGCGGTGGGTTTGCCGATATTCCGGTGGACCTCGCAGTCGTCATCTTTGGGGAGAGAGGGGAAGGCTGCCGCCCCGAAGATGGCAACTGCGGTGCTGACCGAAACGTTGGTCAACCCTTCGCCATCGACCGTGGTCCGAATCCACAGCCCAAGAGAGCCACCTCATTGTTAATCATGCGGCCCATAAATTCCCATAATATGAACTCTCGTACTATTATTATTTTAACTAGGTAACGCGTAGTCAAATACGTTCAAGCTGTATTTTTATAGAACCATACAGATACAAGTCCTAGTTTGGTAAATATCTTGGTACTGCAGTAATGAAAACATTGAGAGTCGCATCCAACAAAGAATTCTAGTCAATGGTCTGGTTTTTAACAAACATACATTTTCGGGTTTCTATGCCTTTAATGAACATTCTTCAGTGCTTGCGTAACACTCACGAGGCGCAAAAACTAGCATTTTTCAATTTTGTCAGTTTTTTTTGTCAAACGACGATTCAGGAGGGCTAAATAAAATTTTGTATATTTCTGATTTTTTTCCACTATTAATTAATCTAGTTAGATTTGTAAAAACTTAAAATTCAAACGATGATTAGGGGATTTCGTGATATTTTGTCAGCAATCTTTCATCTTAGTTCAAACACTGGGGAAACCCAGATGTGACTCCAAGAAATGTTACTGCGATATCGACTTCTCTTGCCTGGGACGCGATGTAGCAATGGAATGTATAAGTTAATCAGTTTAAAATATTCAAAACCGATGTTACCAAATTAGTGTGGAAAATATGACTAATTTTGTAAGATCTGTGGCGTATGGTATTAAAAAGTATTTCCCGTTGGAGGGAGAGGGGGGCCAGAACATGTTGACTCCTGTTTCTCTACCAAAATCGAACCATTCGCAATAACGAGCAGTCGTACTTTTCAAAAGTTGATTTCATAAGTGTTCAGATGAGCATAAATGCACTTTATAGTGTATGTATCTTTTGCGAGAAAAAAAAATGTGTTCAGACTGGAATAAGATATGCCAGCGCTAGTGGTTGTTTCCTTGCAATTGGCGGCCGTCTGCAAGTTTGGCCGGGCCATTTAGGACGCGTGTGCTTCGCACTGGATGGCTATGATTGGTGTGCTGGCAGTATATACGTACCTCAAATAAACCCAGCCAACCACGAAAACACAGAAAACGCTACAACGTTTTTATACACAGCTGGTCTAGAAATATTTTCTCCAAAAATACATGACTCTAACAATAAGATATTTCAATAGATAAAATCGACTTCCAAATCAGGACCGGCTCTGAAAAAGATAAGGCCGGTACACAGATGTTAAATACTAGCAGAATGAGTTAATACATTGTGATGAGTGACTAAAACTAGAGCTAACCTTTTTGGAAACGCCAAAACTAGGGACTGTGAAAATTCACGGGTTCATCCACCTCCAGGATAGACTCCACGATCATATGCATTATTGGGCAAACGTCGCCTGTTCATTGGCTGCTGACCAGTGAGGCGTCTGAACTAGGTTAATTGTAATTTGACCCTTCTTTGCTTGAGGGTCTTTAATTTGGCCAACAGTCCTCTCCAGATTAACAGTGAACCAATAGAAAAAGCTGCACAAAGGTGTAATTATTTGTAATTTAGCATATCACGAAATGAATCGGCGAATTTTTCCTGTCTCTAGCCAAAGCTGAATTATGATCACGGAGTAAGTCAAATTCAACACGCCATCTTGGCTGGTCTTCGGACTAGCTCGGATCTCAGGGTTGCTTATCAACGGGCGTTCTGTGCGAAGCACGTGATCTGACGATGTGGCATGTGTCATGTGGCATGTGGCATGTGTCATGTGGCATGTAGGAGGTGACGCCCGTGCAGTGAGCGCGGTGCTTACAAACAGCGCTGGCCTGCTTCTTTCTGTTTAGTAAACTCCAAAACGATTATGGTGTCCGTCGCAACAACTGTTGTTTCAAGACGCGACGGTGCTCGGTAATACCGAGAACGCCGAGCGCGCGTTCCGTTTTTCCCACCGCCACTGTTTGGGAACGCCACTTGTCAGTCCGTAAATTCGGAAAATACAGCTGTACACTGATTCAAACCGTTATTTTGGACAGGCATCATTGTTAGTTTGCAGTACGTGTCAATCTAAATCAACTAATTTTGGCTTGTTTTTGTGTGTGTGTTTACTCAAATTTCTTTGTTCATCCTTCGGGTTTTCATTTGTAAAAAAAATTATGTAAATCAAACTTCTCCGTTGCATGAATCATTCAAAGAACAGCTATAGATATATTGACTAACCAACTGCAGTTTTTTTAAGAAGTTGAGATAAAAATTATGTTTGGACTGAAAACAATATTTCATCTCAGCGTGATTTTAAACTATATATAGGATGATTCACGGTGAGTTAACGCCACTTACATCATTTGGACCAAAATATGCCATGTTAATATGGGTCCTGTTCCCAGCACTGGTGTAGTATCTCGACAGTTTGGAAATGCCTTACAATGTAAAATTATATCATTAATTTGTATTATGAAAATTCGTTTCGAACTTTTAATATACATAAACATATTAATCAGTAATATTTTGATCTAATTTTCTTCCGAACAGTTTAACTACAGTCATTAATAAAAAGCAGGCTAGACCATATTAAAAAATTATAAACAAACGTCCACCATATTTATATGTGAAAACAGAAGAAAAAAATGGGAAATAAAACGGCTTCTCGTCTGACAGCTAATGCATCATCTGTGTCCTTTCCTAATCCCTACTCCGTGCATTTTGTGTTTGTATCATGACCTGCAAGAACCGCTTAAGGCCTGTTTTATAAGACACAAAAACAATGGTTTAGTTGTTGAATATGCTAAACGTGTACCCTAGCCGTATTCCTAGTGCACGATAGGACATGGCCATTTCCTTATTTTTAGACAATGAATTTTGGTGTCTTATCCGTTGCCGTTCTATTGCCCAAATTCCGCGCATGCGCAGAGCTCACTTTTTAGTTGATTTCGTCCAGATGTCTGAACCACACCTGGCGCCATTAACTCGTACGTATATAGTTTTTTTTTTTTGTGATCTTCGGGGAATGTACCAAGTTTGTTGGCGTTTCAAATGAAACACTATGGTAGCTAAACTATCTTGGAATACATTTTGTACACTTAATGGTCATAAAAACTATTAATGCAACTTTAAAACTACTTAAAATTAAAACTTCACAATTTAATTCGCGCGATAGTGCTGCTATCTGTAGGATTTTTGGCGTAGCAAATGTATGGATGGTTGCCACACTTACGCTAAAATGCAATGAACTCAGTTTCTAGCCTCGTGCAGGGCACAGTTTACAAAAACGATTGCTTTTTCGTTACCTAACAGGGATTGGGTGTGTGCACGTTCTGGTATACGGTATGCGAGTTAAGTTACGGTTTTATCCCAACAAGATAGTGCTTATTCGCTACCTTACCCGAAGGTCTTGGAATACCGTCCAACGGCATCTGTTATGTGGTCTCGGAACTATTAGAAGTTAATAATTTTTTTTTCACTTGGGCTATTTGAAACATTTTTGGTGGGACTATTTGAATCTCACTGAAATATTCCTTCGTTGATATTTCCTTTATGTGTTTAAGTTGTATGGTAAAGAAATTAAATTAAAAAATAAATACAATATCTAAAACAATTTTGAATAAAGATTAAAACTCAAAAGAATAAAAATATTACAAAATTAACAGAATTCATTTGTATTTGAATTCATGTTTATTGAAAATTGGTTGATTGCAATATTGTTGTAGTTAATATAAATTTACTTTTTTTTTAATTCTGGAAATATAATCATCAATTACTACTGCCAAAGCTTACATATAAAATAAAATATTTTTTTGAATTTTATTGAGGTAGATATATATATATATATAGGGGAGGCCGGGGCTAGTTGCAACACTTTTCACATTTTGCATTGTAGTATTTATGTTTCGATAAAAATCCAACTATAATAAAGGGAATGTTTTCTTAGAAACTCTTAGGTGTCACATAACATTACCAGAACATAGAAAGCAGTTAAGTATTAAAATCTAGAGCTATGTATTCATGGTGATGTAAGTGTTGCAACTTGCCCCAGATCTGGGGCAAGTTGCAACACCAGCTGGGGTAACTTGCAACACTTACTCCCATGTATCAGAATCATCTGTTTCACAGTCGTTACACACATACATAGGGTATTTTCTTGCACAAGAGCAATGCGCCCATTTTTGGCAAGATGTGCATTGAACCATTCTTCATTCCTGTTGTATTTTGTCATGCACACTAAACACATATCGTCCTGTTCTTCACTACAACTAACTTCTTTAAAGTTTAATTTTCTTTTTGTTACTTTCTTACAATTTGCTGTCCTTTTTTCTTTCTTGTCATTTTGTGAAGGTTTCTGAATTTACTTTTCATTGATTACATGTAGTTTCCTTTATTCAGCTTCAACCCTTTTTTCCTTTTCCTTTATTCACTGTTATGTTTTTCTTCTTCAATCGCTCTCTTTTCAGGAGTGTCAGTGAGAACTGCAGACTTAATTTTCTTCCTCCCTCTGCAAGAGGTTTGCCCTCTAGGTGGAGCTTTTGGGAAAGGACGCACAATCTCTTGGACCAGGTATTGCAAGAATGTTTGTTTCAGCACTTGTTTCAATAATGCTGTGGTTTAGAATGCACATCAGGTTCAGAAGAAACGCTTCCCTGCATGCCTGTCTGACAACTGTGTGGGTCTCGTCGGTCAGTAACGAAAGCAGGGGCAGAGTCTTCTTTTGAAAATATGTTAGTGTTGATAGGCGAAATACCAGTTTTCTGAAAACCTGATGTAATGTTTGCTGGTGTCATAGAGTGCAAGAAGGCATCTTTCACTATTGCTGGCAAATAGAATATGGTTAGAGTATTGCCGGGATTCGTTTTGTGCCAGGAATTAATTCCAATTTCACTTAAAAGGTCCAAAAACCGAAACGTCCAAAGGCTGCAAGCGATGGGAACAGTGTGGAGGAAACTAAAGAAGAACTACGCCTCTTTTTTTTGCACAAATCTATGACTTGGCAGCAGATGTGTGAACAGTGGTTGTCCAGAAGCAAAAGCACTGGATTTTCAGGAGATGGTAATGTAAAATAGACAAAATAATCCCTAAATGTGATGAATGATCCTCTTTTTGCCAACCAGATTTTGTGCCAGTACCTATGCAACATATCGGTCCATCACGTATAAAATGATCTTTGAAGTTCTTCCGAGGGAAAATAAACATGGGTGGCTAAGTTGTTCCTATTGCACACACAGCTGTCGCTACAGTAATAATTTCTCCACGTTCTGCTGCAGTTACTGATCCTACTTGTTTGACTCCCCTTTTAGCAACTATTTTGCCAGGTTTCAAAACAGTTGCCACTTCAGTCTCGCCCATATTGTAAATTCGGGAGGCTGAAATATTATGACCTGTGAGAACGGATGATAGTTTATTGAAAAATTCGGAAATGTTATGCATGTTGAACGAAGTACATCACCCAAGGCTCGTGGCTTCAGGCTTCCTGACAGATAGTTCATTATTGCGCTTCATAAAACCGGAAAACCAATCTGGACCGGCGCACTCATTAACTTTCCAAGGGTCCGGAATATGTAATCCCAACTTTAGTGCACACTCATATGCAAGCTTGCGCACTTCTGCTGGTGTTAGCCCAAACATGATTTCCGAACTACGTTTGAGATACTCGACAAATTGACACTCTTGTTCGGCACTGAAAACGCACCACGGCTGTAGATAACCCACTGAGACAAAACTGAATTCAGGTTGTTCTGTTGTTATATCCATGCTTTTCTTCTTAAGTTTTTGTATGTATCTTGACAGTGTAGAGTAGTGAATGTTGTACATCTTTGCTATCTGTCGCACGGAACAGTCTTTGGAGTTTGGATTGGCTAAAACAAGTTTATCTGCTCTCTCCATGGCATCCTGTGGTGTTTCCCCTCGATTCGTCTTCTTCTTATACGTTTTCATCGTAACTGCAATGGGAAAATAATAGCTATAATAACTAAAAATAGTTATTACATTTTTTCACAAAATGCATTTATAAAAATTAATATTATAAACAGTAATTGCGGCATTCTAGTTCTCGATTATTTGCTTTGGTTTCAAATATTTGTAACTTCTAAGATGATTTAAAACAATGTTTATGTATAAAATAGTTTAGTGAAGCCCTTAAAGTTAAAAAAAAAAATTATGTTAGTTAACATGCGTGGGCTAATGTAACGCGAACATATCGGTATAAACGTTGAAATCGAGTGAAATACAAATGAATTGATGTTTAACATTTTAAAAAGTATCCTTGATATTTGGGGTAAATTGCAACATGTGTTGCAACTAGCCCCGATATACAATTTGAAGTTACTTACCGTCATTCACTTAGAGTCGTTGTTATAAAACATTTGTCATTATTTACAGATAATAACAACACTATAAGCTGCCCTCAGAAGTACAAATATATTAAATTTCGACAAACACATTCAACACAACAGCAGCTAAGTAATCCGTGCGTGAGTTTACTCGCGACTACAGTAGGAATGTTGGGCACGACTGAAGCCAAGAGCGATCTTTTTACGACTTGTCGAACTAATACCGTTAAGATTACGTGTGGTTCCTTTCCTACCCGTAGTGGTGCGACACTATTACCATCGGTTAATGATTTAGAGCCACTGTTGCAACTTACCCCTGTTGCAACTAGCCCCGGTCTCCCCTATATATATATATATATATATATATATATATATATATATATATATATATATATTTCAGATGTAAGGAATTATAAGAGTAAAATTGCGTAATTGCAAAGGTCTGGAGAAAGAATGAATCAAGAAATAATAAGTGTTCTTAATAGTCATTTAGATACGAGAGCTGCAGCTTCGCACTTTAATGTTCCATACACTACTCTGCAGAGAAGAGTCCGTGAGGCTCATCTTAAAAAATTCTTAATAAAGGAAAGACCATTGGTCATCCCACAATATTTTCACCAAAGCAAAAAACTGATCTCGTGAATAGACTCAAAAGTTTTTCTAGCCGTGGTTTGGCCACTCATCTGTCTGAGCAGGACAGTGTACAATTCTGCAAAATTGAAGAACATCAGTACGCCATTGAGTGACGAAATAAAGTGGCAGGGAAGGATTTGTATTTGTTTTTCATGGTCAGCCATAGCAATTATATTTACTTGAGGAAACCAGAAGGATTTTTGAAAGCTCGAGCTATGGGTTGAAATAAAGTTCTTTTTGATAATTTTTATGGCATCTTGAGAAGTGTATAAGTCGAGTTTGGCATTCAGGACCAGCCTCAGAACATGTACAATGTCGATGAGAACGGTTTTCCAAAGAACAACAGGTCCCTGAAGATGGTTAATGAAACAAATTTGGAATGAGGAGAAAATGTAACATCAGTTGTATGTTGTAGTGTTCCACCATTCATTATATTCAAAGGCAAAAGTATGAGGAAAGAATATAAGAATGTATTGTCTCCTGGTAGTCAAGTTGCAATGTCGGAGTCAGGTTACGTTAACAAAGATTTGTTTCCAGTTTGGCTGCAGCATTTTCAAAAACACCATTCACCGGGAAGATGCATACTGTTATTAGATGGACATATCTCACACCAGTCGCTGCAGTGCTTGGAGTATTGTGTGAAACATAAAATCGAGGCACAATGTCTGCCACTACACACCACTCATGTCTTACAACCCTAGAGGCAAGTTCCTTTTTGGTAGCATATTCAATGCAACATGGAGGAACGTAGTTAAAGGATTTGAATGCACTGGTATTTATCCTTTCCATTAAGATAAAATATCTGAAGGAATGTTCCTCCCTTCAGCAATTTTTGACAATACAATCCCAAGCGAAAGAACGCGAACTAAAATTTATTAACTTTTAATAAATTACCACTTACATGAACCAGCCAACAAGTTCTCAAGCAAAGTTTCATAGAAAACAGAAGCGATAGCCCAGAATGAGGAAACAAAGTGAGAACTCTACGAGCTCCAATGAAATTTTGTCAGAAACATCACCTGAAGACAACACACCACGTGGCTTCTGTGGTGTTAGATATTTGGAAGTCACAGAGCAAAGGTGTATAAAGTACTGTGGATGGTTCCGTGAAATTTGTGTTCGTCCTTACGGAAAAAGAAAAACATTTTTTGTGTGTTTTGTGGTAGATGTTGTTTAAAAAATTCTGATTACTTTTTATACTTTATTATTGTGTTAATATGTCCACTTTTAAGCAACGAAGTACGTGATCCAAATGGAACCATGTACAGTCAAAATAGCCCTACGATTTTGTAATTATCATGTTGGCATAGTTTTTTCGTTACAAGTTACCTAAAAATTTGATTTTTATTACTTATAATGCAAAAAATTGTAAATTTTATTTCTGTATTTCTTATATGTGATTGCATACAATTTTGATTTATTATAAGGCTTAAAACTTAATTCAAATAGCCCCATCTGATACGTAATTTGGACACGAAAGTTAACGTAGAATTCTGTAAAATAATGCCGACCGTGACAAATATCCGCAAATTGTGTTTTCAACTACAATTCTTGACGCGAATCACACGTAGTTTCCCTGCCTGCCGATAGAATTCGTTGCCGGAGCAACTATGTCGACTATCGAATCATTCTATTTGCAAAGCGAAATTTCAAACTATATAATGAAACGGCCACGATAAAAAACTAAAGACTTGAAAAATACTAAACCTCGCATTAGACCTAATTTAAGACAAATTAAAATACTGCCCATATTTTATAATTAATTAAACAGTTAACACGATAAAGATTTCCTTTAGTTTTGTGAACTTTGGTTCACACCACCCACCACAGTTGGCAGCACCTAAGTTGTTGCACATTTCCGTTCCATGCGACTTCCGTTTCATTCAAGAAATTTCTCCTACCAAATTCCGTACCTATACCAAGAGCTAAAATGTAACAGTTCAAAAAATATTAATATTCTAAATGTGAAATACCAAGCAATTTTATCTGCTAAAATATATAACTTCGTTGTTTAAGAATGGTGTTCAGTTGTGTGTGTATCGTGCACATCCTCGGATCTTGGAGTCACCCGTCTTACAGGTGGAGACATAGATGTCACCGTATCACTTTATGACGTTATAATAAAGATAAAGGTGTGCTGCGCGCTATACGGTACTTATGTAAATAAAATTCTGCACGGAGATACTTTTCGATATAAGTCATTCTGAATACTAGGCCACCGTTCTTATAAATTTCAGCGCAAATAAAAAATTGTATTCATTTATTTAATTATTAATTAAGTCATGGCCAAATTCAGCCCTTGGCTTTTTTTTAATTTCTTGCATGACATTATCTGCAGTGTGAATAAGCGTTCATCACTACAAGATAAAAATAATTCCTACAAACTAATCTTAACCTAATTAAGCTGATTCAACATTTAAAATTTAACAGTAAAAATCTGACCACGAATTTGTTTTATTCAACATGGCGTCGAATATATCTGGGTTAACAATTGCTTGTATTTCTATAGTATGACGAACGTTGCGCTTTCTCTACACTTCCATGTTAACTAAGGATTGTAAAAATTGTATTGCGTACTTTTTAAGTTGTCAATATTTCTTTTTATGACTATAAATTATAACTTAGTATTAAAGGATTGTTATACTATTATAAAGTTTATTTTGGCACACCAAAACGTTTAGCATGTCCCCTAATGTTTTCGAAAGTGACTTTATACGGGTTTATGTTGCTACACTAAGGGCCGCCATTGTTGTGACACATTTCCGGACATTAACTTACGTTCCATTTTCACGAAGTTACTCCTGCCAAATGCCGTATACTGGGAGCTAAGATGTTTACACATTAAAAAAAAATGGTTGTCTCAAAAATCGATAGTTTAAAGTGACAACGTCATAACATAACATTGATGAAATGATTTCATACTTTTATGAATAAAATTGAATCATTTTTATTGAATTATCACTATTTTGTATGGATACAAAGGAGTGAAATGAAATCTACAATTTAATTGATAAATTTACTTTTAATTGCACTCATTAATTCAAATGTGTTTTATTACTTTAATGAAGAGATTATTTTAACTATAACTTTTATACATGTTTGCAAAATAACTTCTTCCAATCTGTGTTATTCTGTTAAGGATAGGATGATGATAGAAAAAGTAGGAAACGAATGGGAGTGTTTCCAGTTTAATGTGCCTCGAAAAAGTCAAATCGATGGTTGTTCCAATCGAGTGGAAGAGAGATAGATGCGGCGCAAGCGTACAATGAGCTTAACGGGACACAGCGTAGCGGGACAATGTGCGTTACAGGACACAGCGTAGCGGGACAATGTGCGTAACGGGACACTTTTTCGTGCGTGCAGCCGGCGTTCATCGATTTATTAGACGTTGTCACGTCAATAAATATTAAGTAAATTATAATGAACATAAACGTTAACAACAGTACTACAAAACCTAAACAGTGCCTTTAATGAAACTGGTTTTTGCAGTTGAACCATTCAAGTGAGTTATTTGTTAGCTCTCCGATAGGTCATTCTATATCTCACAGACCACATAGGCGAATGAGTGCTTGTAAACTGATATGTTAAATTTAGTTACATAAAACGAGTTATTATTTAACGGTTGTGATGATGAACGAAACCGAAGCTTACAAGCTTATTTATCAGATATTGTAGAGCTTTTTTGCCTGCTACTACTTTCAACTGGGTTTATAAATGGTTTTCATGTTCACACTTTGTTTTTTTTTTTGTGCGCAAGGCTTTGTTATGGAGTCCTTCATCCTTAAACAATATTGTAAAAAAAATACATTCACCTTAGAACTAATAATCGCGAGTTTCAACGAGGAAGGAAATTCCTTTTAATCCTTTTCTAAAGGGGAAAGGCTTAAACTCATTGCAGAGTTTTGACCAAAAGCTGACATACCTCTAAAAATATTCGCACAGTGCTTTGACGTACAACCTGGAGTTTTATCATGCGAGGCATTAGATCAGTGTTGCGCCAAGGGCGAAGATGTCCACGCATCTAACGCACTATCACCTCTATGTGCAAGGCTCTCAACAGACGTGCAGTGTGCCACTATGAGACGAAGCTACATCAGTGACACCAAAATGTTACCCTTGAGAATAAAGGAAATCCCTATCCTTATGATGGCCTCGGGCTATCGTGGGCATTGTCTTGGCAGTTGAAGCCGCGTGAATTCATAAAAAAAAAACTTTTGTGGATGCCAGGCTTCGGTTGTGAGAGTTGTCAGGGAAAAGATTAAATTATATTCCAGACTGAATAGTTTACTATGCTGCATATGAGTAAGGTGCCAAGGATGGATACACAGAAAAATATTTTCTCTACTTTTACAAAAGATGCCTTTGGAAACACTTTGCCAAAAATAGATACAAACAGATACAAAACAAAACTACAAAAGAGATATTTTTTATTTTGGACAGTACATGGCTATGGTTATTTTTGGATATATAAAATAAGTGTTTATAGATTTTACTGAGTAATTTTTTACGAAAATTGGCACGTAATTTCATATTTTAATTAATGTTTCGTTCAAGCAATTTTTTTTTTTTTTTTTGGAAATCATGGTAAAGATAATCGAATACTCTATAGCTGGACTTATTTTGTTTTATTATTCTTATTAATGTGCGGAGTTAATACTGTAAAGCTATTCAAGGAACGGTTTAGAAATATCTTTAAATATTAGAGCATAAATTCCCGGATAAGATAACGAACCCCGTGTAACTGCGAACAGTATTTTGTAGTGATACAGTTGTTTTCATGTAAATGTACAAATTTACATATATCTGTAATTTTACATTAATATATATTAAATTTACAGAAAAAAATTACAGTGTATAGACTACGCTGTCTTGAGAAAGGATACGATAATGGAGACAGAACCCTAAACACGCTCTATATCTACATTCACTCTAAAAGGTGTGGATTTAAGTACAAAGTGATCTAGTACTGACGCACACAGCTCGTTCATGCTAATACGAACACTTCTGAAATCAAAATTTGAAAAGATTAACTTCCCGTTACTGCATACAATTCAACGCACACATAGCCAGGTATACACACTGTCAATTTGGCAATAAATAGAGAAAAGTATTTTTTTTTAATATTTAACGTCTTAATGAAATACACGGCTGGCCACTGAATATTTCCCTGCAGTTTTTTTCTGTCTGAAATGTTCTCAAAAATAATATTCCCACAAATAGCCCAATGATGATTTTATCAATTGCGTTCTCATTTGTCATTGATATTGCAATAACTCGTGAAGAAAATGTTCGGAGCCCATTCGAATGTGGCCAATAGACTCGTGCACAATGTACGGGGATTCCCATCCTGCAATTTAGATGTGACCTCCGCGGAAATAATGGCTGCGTGTGGCCTGCAGTTTCAATTGTAGCGTAATGGCTCTGTTGTGTTATGCGCGTGTCTTGTGCCCATGCTTGAGTTATGTATGTGCGAGATCATTTGTAGCTCGGTGTCGGGCACTGCACCGCCGAACGAACTGTTCGATCAGAGTAGTGTTCAGAACTCCTCAGTCCAACTGTGGAACGTTAAAACATCAGACAAATGGAAAGCTTTCTGATTTTCTTAAGTTATAAACTTTCGATTCACATTAATCGTTATTCGTTTAAACTTTTTATGTGCAGCTGACATTTGAAACAGAAATAACTCTAAGAAAAAAACTTTGCTTATTTAACTTGTTCTGGTAATAAATAAACCACTTAAACACTCGCTTTAAAAAGGCATGCACCATTTTTTTAAATCCTACCGTTGATTATTTTACAAATAATTAGTTAAAACGTAACAAAAATATAAGACGTTAAGCATGTGTTGGCATTGATTTTAACTAGGTGTGGCCATGCAAGCATTACTGCATGGATACTGTGAGAAGTCTCTTTTTTCCCCCAGCAGATGGTATGCGCCATGTTAGCGGGACACTTTGGTTAAAGTGTAGTGTTTGCTTCGTAGAAACAGTTTTGAATGACAGTATTTTAATAAGTTACTGTGTTGAACGACAGAAATTCTCACACAAAGCCTTTTAACTACTTCACAGCATGACGTTTCCTGACAATTTTTCAAATCCATTTATTTAATCCCTCTAAAATTACATTTTCATATAAATTGTTTGGTATAATCTAGTCGCGAAATTGTTTTATGTAAAAATAAACACATAAAAGTAGTATTGCCTAAAACTACTGATGAACGACAGTACACCCGGGTCTCGCTAAGTGATGTAGTGATATGATCACTCTGCAGGTGGTTATCTCGATAACCATCGACAACCAACCCTTCTAATAAAGTTAGTGGTATGATGTCACACAGAAAGATAACAGCCAGATTCTTAATTAATATGTTTCACGGCTAAACTTACATGCAACCTAACAGCTAAAAATCGCAATCAAAGGATGTACGAGCTAGGGACTAGGCATTAATAAAGAAATTTGCCGAGGGGGAATAAAGCTAACATTTATACAGTTTTCATCTGTAGATAACGTTCAGTATAAATGAAAATGTTATCGAGCACCTTTGATGGCGTTATCCTTAACATAGAGATTATAATAAAAAGGATCTCAAAACCTAAGTAATGAATTACTTTCAGTACAAGGAACCAATTTTCATTAAGTGATTGCCAAATATATATATTTTTTAATGTTAGTATGTACAGTATCTTGGCAGAGGAAGAAATTTTTACTTATCTTTACTCACTTCTTGCCCCTTCCTCTTTACCCCGTACATTTTTAATTTGTACACTGCGCGGTTTCTAACGACTGACGGTATGTTAGATGAAGACAAGATACTGGAAACATATTTAGCAGTCTCAAAGACTTTGCTGGGACTTGCCTAAAAAGTGGCCTATTTTTCATGAGAAATAATATTTACTTTTCACCTAACTCTTTTGTAATGCAAAAATTTTAAAATTTTGTTCATAAAATTTGATTTTTAAATAACCATGCTTTTTACTTTGCGAATTTGTGTTATATTTTCTATAAATATGTTTTTTTAAGCCAAAATATTATATTTGTTTTAGGTTTCATCTTTTACAAAAAAAAAAAAAGTACTGAAAACCTTTTAGAGGCAAACCTAAACGAAGAATATTAGTTTTCATTCCATTTTCATGAAAGTTCTCTAAATTGTGGTTTATTAAAGTGAGAGATAATATCACAACAATGATTCACTAATGATTTTTTGGTAAATGCATAAGGTACTGTCAAAATTTCGTAATGTCAACAAATAATTTTTGTGATGATCCACAGAAATGTATTTGTTGGCAATAAAAATTTTAGATCACAATAAATTTAGTTGGTTCGCATTACAAACATTTGCAAAAATTATTTTTACAAAATGTTTTGAAGTGAATAAAATATTTTTGTATTGAGTAATGTTTTATTCAATTCAAGTATTTTAAAACAAAATTGGTTACTGGCTACCGAATTGATAGTCAGCACAACCATTAATGTGTTAATGATACAGCAATTAGAAAAGAATTTAGTGTATTGATTTTTGTTATTTTTAAATTTATAAACGGAAGTTATTTATAATTTTATTGTACTTTCAATATTCCAGTATAGGTTAAAAACTAAAAACTATAAAGAAATCGTAAATCATAAGTTATAATATATTCTAAACTAACTAAAATATATGAAATGGACAGTTTGTATCTCAATGATACATGAATTAGTTAAACTTTGAATGTGTAGGTCATGCTGTAGCCTACACTCTAGTCGACATATTTATTAGGGGCTATAGAAAAAATAAATTTTAGATTAAGTTATATGTTATAATATAAAAATTATATATTATGTGTATTATAAATAGAGATTCTATTATTACTACATAAAATTTAAAAAATAGTTAAGTTAAAAAAATAAAATGAATTCTTAGGAAAAGTAGCTTGGCTTCTGTGTTGTAGCCGCGTCCTTGGCGAATAATTCACCGACGTTTCGGTCGACATCGCAGTCGCCATCATCAGGGAGCAGTTACCTACAGCTAGGTAGGTAACTGCTTGTAGGTAACTGCTCCCTGATGATGGCGACTGCAATGTCGACGGGAACGTCGGTGAATTATTCGCCAAGGACGCGGCTACAATCCAAAAGCCAATCTACTTCAGACAATGGCCGTGAAAGCCTGCGAACATTATATCTTAGAAAAAGTCAAAGTGTGACGGAAAGGATTAATACGTTTAGGAGAGGTCTGGGTTAAGCAGGGGCCTATGTTAGTGCGTCTCGGGTCTAAGCCTACAGCCTAATAAAGTAATAATCATGCTGGTTTCCAACCATGCATGTCCGGGTAGCATGAACCGTGTGCGTCATAACTAACTCCCATATCTTTACTCTAGACCTACTGAAGATAGGCGGGCCCAGGACAACTGCATAGTCACTAGTTAACCTTGGCGGAGAGACTCGGCGACAGGAAGCCTAGGTTTCATTGACTCCTGATCAGTCCCCGAACGTATTCTCAGTTCGCCGCTCGCTCTTGCGTCAGACGTTTTCACGACTCTACAGTATTTCAAAACCTACCTACCCATTCTTTCGTTTTAGATAAGAACTCCTAGCCGTGCGACAACATTCGCTCCCGGAAAAAAAAAATTAAAACTATTTTATACGAGAACTGCAATACTTAAACAAAACAATGATTTTACGAAATATTTTCGAAACTGAATGGACGTAACCAGCATTTTATTTGAATTAAGATCACCTAGACGTTCGAAAACTCTTAGACCTTGTTTATTAACTACGCAGGAATGCAATAACGCAAGATTCAACATGTTCATCATCCACAGTTTAGAGTGCCGGTGTATAAACAACGTAAGGCGAATAATACAACGCAAGATATTTTTTTTCCAACATCCAACTTTCTTGAGTTTTGGCTTGTGTTTTCGACTGCCATATTTGAAGAGAAGTGTGGAGAGAATTTTTAAAGACGAAGACGTTAAGTGCATAGAAGAGCACGTTGCGCTTTTCATTATAGTCGTATACATCATGTTATCTCTTGTAGAACTCTCCTATAGTTAAAAAAAAAAAAAAATTAACACGTTCTATTCAAATTTTTGAAAATTTATTTTGTTTTCATGTTAAATATTAATTAACAAAAGAAGCCCGGGGTAAAAAATGTTTTTTTTTTTTGTTGTTTTCTAATTTTAAGATATAGGGTTGGTGTCGTCTTCTGTCTTCGGTGCTTTATAAGCTACTGTTATTTTAGAGCGTTGTTTCGTGTTGTGTCGTTGCGTTCCTGGCGTAGTTGTTTTTAAACCCAGCCTTGACAAGAAGAAGAAAAAGAGAGTCCCCAGACGCACGAGCGAGCGTTATTCGGGCGCTTGCAGTTGCAGATACAGGAATTTTTTTCTGTGAAGTGGGGAAAGGAAGGAAGGGAGAAAAAGAATTTTGAGGAAAAAATGGGTGCGTGTACCTACTTATGTAACGCGCGTTAGAATTAATATTGACTTGGAATAATAAAAAAACTAACTTTAATTTTGCATGCAAATAATTAGTAAAAATATACTGTAGTGATTTTATAAATACGGTTTGTAAAATATTAGACTAATTGAATCAAATTTTAAACAATTAAATTAATATTCAGTATTCGATGTTAATTTAAAAAAGTGTATACAATTAATTAAATTAAGTAATATAAAACACATGAAATTTAATTTATAATGAAATATCAATAAATATGTGTTATGACTATCTAATTAATATTAATTATTTATTAAATAATAATGTAAAAAATTATTATTTATAATGCAAATATATAGTACCTACATACGGAAATATAAACTGACATATGAGTACTCTTGAAAAAGTTTAGGGAACACGAATAAATATAATTAATATTCACAATAAATATTTTAATGATATGGGCCAGTTATTTGTATGTTACCTTTATTCATCCTGTGAAAATTTCGTTGCATGTTGCACGCGCATCGTAAAAATTCACTCTTATCATATTTTTCATAACGCTTCTAAGGAAGTAAAATTCCAAAACTATATATATAATTTTGACACTTGTATTCGGAAAAAAAAATCTTACGTTACAATTGCCACTAACACACCCACATACGGGCCTGCAGTAGTAGCCGTAGGCGACGTGGCTTCTCACACAGCATGCTATTGTCTGGATGTCAACTCGGCGGGTGGATGGCGGGTGGATGGCGGGCGGATGGCGGTCGGATGGCGGGCGGATGGCGGGCGGATGGCGGGCGGATGGCGGGCGGATGGCGGGCGGATGGCGGTCGGATGGCGGGCGGATGGCGGTCGGATGGCGGGCGGATGGCGGGCGGATGGCGGTCGGATGGCGGTCGGATGGCGGGCGGATGGCGGGCGGATGGCGGGCGGATGGCGGGCGGATGGCGGTCGGATGGCGGGCGGATGGTGGGCGGATTGCGGTCGGGTGGCGGTCGGATGGCGGGCGGATGGCGGGCGGATGGCGGGCGGATGGCGGGCGGCTGGCGGGCGGATGGCGGGCGGATGGCGGGCGGATGGCGGGCGGATGGCGGTCGGATGGCGGGCGGATGGCGGGCGGATGGCGGGCGGATGGCGGGCGGATGGCGGGCGGATGGCGGTCGGATGGCGGGCGGATGGCGGGCGGATGGCGGGCGGATGGCGGGCGGATGGCGGGCGGATGGCGGGTGGATGGCGGGACTCGAGGCGAGGTGGCCGAGTGCATCGCCCTTGGGGCCTCCCTCGCCTTGACCGCCATGGTGTTGGCCCTGCGCTCCCGCTCCTTCCGCACCCACACCCGCCCGCCCCGGGATGACGAGGCCGCCCGCCGCGCGCCACTGTGACACTCCGAGTGGCGGCCCTGTCATCACACACGTTCAAACACACGTTCCAGCCTTTTCCGGTGTCCTCGATGAAACACAAACCTGTTGAAAACGACGGTAACCGTGAAACGAAACTTGCATAGGGCAAGTGCAACGGCTTTTCCAGATCAAAAAACAACTTTTCAAAAAATATCTCGAGTGGTTTGTAGATGGTGCGTTTAACACCTGGAGTCCCGCCCACCCAGACACACACGCGGTGCGCAGAGCTCCAGAAGAAATCACGCCATTTGAAAACCGTTCAACGTATCCGAGTGAGGTCTGTTCACGGAAAAGCATTTAAGAATACGCTGAGGACGGATGAGTGGTTCGGTTTCCGTTTTAAAAGTTTTTAAACTGAATTTTAACGAGAGCGGAAATGACTGAAACGCGTGTTTTCATTATATCTTTCAAGCATGAAGTATCCGGTCCTGATACTTGAAAGCACTCAAAGTGTCTTGCATTAAGCCTTTAGCTTCATTTCCCCTCCATATAATGTTACGGTCACCGCTCAAATCTCATAGTGTCCCTGTGCAAGACGAGAAAACTGCGCACCGCTCCACAGCCTTGCTCTTAGAGGCGATACCGCGCTAGAAGCACCGGTGAGCGTCGCTCTTATCCCGCCTCACCAACACAGATACGCCGGGCCCCGGTAGCACACGCCGAGTTGGTGAATTAGTTTCCTTGTAATCGCTGTTAGAGGGATTCTGCTGCAGGTTTTATCACGATAGCTGTCTCTCTTTTCATGTATTCCAAAACACAGAAATAAGGGTTTTGTTGTTGAATATGCTACACCTGTTACCTAACCGTATTCCTAGTGCACATTACCGCTCCCAGACCCTTAGATAGGACACGGCCAGTCCCTTAGTTTTAGGGAACGGATTTTGGTGTCCTGTCAGTGACCTACCTGTGGCTCAAACTTCCGCGCATGCGCAGAACTCACTTTTTCGGTGATATCGTCCAGATGGCGAACCCGCCATGAACTATCATATAGTGACTTTCGTGAACATCCAGATAACGTAGCAAGAGTGCTGGTGTGCCAAATGGAACTTTTTGGGTAGCGAAACTATCCTGGGACACATTTTGGTCACTATTGGTCATACTAATAAATAATTGCATCCTAAAAGTACTTGAGAAAATTAGAAAAGCGGTTCTATTTTTGTGCGATGGTGCTGCTATCTCTACAATTATTGTCATGACAATTTTATGGATGGATGCGAAACGCCTGCTAGAGCGCATTGGAAACAATTTCTAGCCTCGCACAGGGCACCGTTAATTAAAACTGCTGCCGATCTCGTCTCTTACTGGGATTCGGTTTGGACACGTTCTGGAATAGAGTCCACGAGGAGGGTTCCGGTTGTATCCCAACAAGGCAGAGCTTATTCGCTACCTTACCAGAACGTCTTGGAATACCGCCCTGAGTTTCATATTTTATCAACATGTATTTACTAAAAATATTCTTACAGTGGTAAAAGGTTTGACATCTAACATCTCGAAAATGACGTATAGATAATAACTGCGAGGAAGTTAATGTCCCAGCTACAAAAATGCATGTGATCTATCGTGATAAATTTACTCTTAAATCCCTTAATGAATAGTATGTAATGACAAGAAATTTAAATAACAAACTCAGTGTATGCGGCCGAGACCTAAGACAGTAAATGCCATTGGAGAATTTACTAGTAAAAATCACGGGGAATCACGGAAAACTGGAAACAAGATGGATTAATCAAAATTAGAATCCAGGGCCTTCCTAATCCTAGTCCAACGGTTAACTGCGTGCCACCGTTTGTATGTAATTAAATATTTAAAATTTAACTTTTTTTAAACTTCTGAACTATTTTTAACCAGGTTTGCCATATATAAAAATCTGTTTCAATTCTTTTTCAAATGGAGCTCTCCAATTTTTTTAATTATGTAACATTGTTCTATGCCATGTAATTCAAAGGGACAGAAGACCCAGATTCAACAAAGGATTGATTTTTTAAAGCATATAATATACATAAGTGCAATTGCTAGTTAATAGTGACTATATGATACAAATAGTTTTTTATAATACATTTTTGGGAATGATTACAATGGTAATTGTAACGTAACAGAAGGTGTGTGATGGTCTTTTAAAATCTTTTCGTGTGTGATCTCTTCCTTAATGAAGGCATATTTTAACAGTTGAAAGCAATATAGAGTAATTTTGTCACCTTAATCTACTGTGTCCTACTGAATCTGTTAATCTACGCCACAAAATAAGCTATATCTTCCAAGTTCAACGAACGAAGTGGCGATCACGTCCGACAAAGAGTCTCGGGAACTGTCACAGGCGGCAATGACTCGGGTCGCAATCGCGGCGAGGCAGGGACGAGCGTTCATTCGTCACGTCGTGAGTTATCTCGCTCGGTGTTGGCGTTCTATCTCGCGGCCCCCTTTCACCAGGGCCAACAACACACGCGCTTTGTCCGGCGAGCGGACATCTTCAACCGGCCGACGCCATCTTTGCTTTCTCTGGTCGGAGCCGCGTCCTAGTTCCGCTGCAGCATCAGCGGCCACTCAGTGACTCCCTCATCGATAAACAATTATTCAATCATTTCAACAAAAAAAAACATTATTTTGGTAACTGCAAGAAGAAGTTTTGGTAGAATGCGTCTTCTTTGATAAACGTATTAAAGTACTTTATACGTATGAATGATTTTGTAACAAAATGTAATTACAAACAAAGAAACATAAAATAAACCTCTGAAAAGACATTGAGCAATACTCCAAAATTCTACATACCTAAATTAAATGTTTTTTTATATTTTTTCTTTCAATTTTTTATAGATAAGAAATAACTAATTTATACGTAATCTTAATGTAATACTGGGAAAATGAGCACAGAGACCTACCGTGCCCCAATGGGGAAAATTATCATACCATGTATGTAAAAATTTAAAACAATAAAATCCCAATTAATTATGATCCCACTAAGGCGATGCGGGCTGAATTCCCGGCGGGTCAAACCTGAAACTCTCCGCGAGGTGGAAACGTGGCGAACGTGGGTTTTCTCCGGGTGCTCCTGTTTCCCCTCCTGCTCACAATTCATTCAGGCAGTGCTCCATTCCCATGCCACCATCAGGCGCCGTGTCTGCTGACCTAGGCGTTGACGAGGCGTTCAACTGCAAATAAATTTTTTTGCTCAGATCAAGCATCAGTTTCACGAATTCGAAAATTTTGTGAAATTAGCTTGGGGTTGCCCGGTGACCGTGATCGTCGATCTCATTTCGCTCGTGGAGCGAGGGTCGCGGGTTCGATCCCTGCATCCCGGCACGACTTATAGTCATGAGCACGTATCAGTGTGGCTCGCAATGCGCTTCACTCTGGACGTCACGTCGCCTTAAGTCTCTGTGCATAACAGTAACAAAAACTATCTCTGATTGTTTTCCTTTTAGCAGTGAACAATTTGTTAGTTAATTTTCAAAATTATTTTGAAAAGTACGTAAATTAATTGCCTGTAGGTGGTGGGAGGGATCACAAGCCGACCGCACGGACTTCCAGGCAGACAGGTGGTTGAAATAGCGTCGAGGCAGGCCCGCCTAGAGGCAGCGCCTAGCCAGATGTGTGTGTCAGTGTTAGTGAGGCTGCTGGTGTATCTCTTCTAAGCACAAGTCTCTTCTCTCCGTGCATGGCACAGCAGTGAGAGCTGAGCGGTAACCCTAACATTACATGCCGGAGAAATGAAGATAAAGGTGTGATGCAAGTCCCTTGACTGCTTTCAGAAATCTTCACCGGATGTTTCACGCCTAAAAACTACTGTGAAAACTAATTTTTTTTTTGTAAACAAGCACCACTGTGATGTATTGAGCAACTTTCAAATCGCGTGGTGTTACTTGGAGCCTTGCACACCGTGTGTGTGCCGTGTAGGCGGGGCCCTTAATCCTCTGTGTATAACCGTGCAATGTAAAATTATATAAAAATTATCTCTCATTTGTCCTCCGTTTGGCGATAAATATTTTAAAATTAACGGTCAAATAACTACTTTGGAGAGTACAGGAAATGTTTAGCTAGGCGGTGCGGGTCGAACGCGCGGGCCTTGAAGAATGCATCACCGCGTGAAGCCTGTTGCTGCTCATGTCCAGCTGGGGATCTGCGCAGATGCAGTGTTTGCATTGCGGAAACAGTTTCGAAGGACCGTGCATCATGTGCAGCGGCTGTGTTTAACGACGAGAATTCAGATTCGTACTTATCAGCCGTCACCGGACTTGGTCGAGTACCATTTCCCCGCAATGTGTTTGGTGATGTCATGTGGCGGTGGTGAGGGTACACTGCAGTATATCTAAGGACTTTCCAACGAATACTTCACCTCAAATAAAATAACGGATATTTTTTAGTTATTTCAGATAACTGGACCCTCGTATAAAGTACGCTGTTTTTCAAACTTCCGAACGCTGTTCTTCGGTATAAACAGAGTAAAAACGCACACGTGGTAGAAATACGTTTTTTTTTTGCATGAGTCTCGGCCAGTTTTTTGATTGTTTTCATTACATACCAATGTGATTCTTGGGGGGTTAATTTAAAAATTAGGTGAACTTTGCACCTGCAACGATAAATTTACAAAGATTTCTGGATAATTTGTAACTAGCATTCCTCGTTGTTCTAAGGTGAAAGTTTTTAACAGTGAAGAAGGTGACTTGAATGACGACACAGCATGTCGCTCCGTGGCTTCGAAGGCGGGCCGTGGTCGTGTCTCAACACGCGCCTCGCAGAGCCGGCAGCGGAACCAAGGGCGGCTCCAGGAGGGGCTGTCGTGCAAAGAAAGGACGCAGTTGCCAAACAAGACGTTAAATAAGTCACAGATTGGCCTTGCCTCATATACTCGACTTTAACAGTCCCACACAACTTATGATGAAATTAAAAAAAAATGTTTAACACAAGAAATTTAAATATACTTGAGCAAACATAAATGTATCCAGAGTTGCTTGACTTTCTAGACGCGCCTGACGGCGAATATTTCACTGACGTTTCTGGTCGACCTTGCAATCGCCATCTTCAGGGTAGCAGTTGCCTGGTAACCCAGAAGCCAAGCAACTTCAGCAGAGGTGCCCCCCCCCCCCCCCCAAACACTATGAATCACCCCCCCCCTAACCAAATGATGCCCCCCCTCCCGAAATTTTTTATGCTATTTTCTCAATGATTTACTCAATTATTTTATAATATTGTACTTTTTTAATATTATATTTTATCACATTTTGCTTTAATTTAAACTGATTTTTTAATAATAATTTTGGTCATATCAGGTAATATTTCCATCCTGAACCGACAGATAACTGCTTTTGTTGAGGAAAGTGCGGGGTTGCCAATTTGATTTACAAGATCCCTTTCAATTATCAAAGCACCAGAAACGTATTTTCACATTAGAAGCTATAATTATGTATATAATATATACATTTTTCTCGTCTTTAAACCACCCCCCCCCCCCTGAAATTTTAATGACGCAGTCTGCGTCGTTACCCCCCCCCCCCCCCCCTTGTGGGCACCCCTGACTTCAGACAGTGGCCGCGAAAGCCCACGATGCTTATAAACACATCCTCCAGTTCGGACTTGGTAGGGGCTACCACCCCCCCCCCCTCCGGCCCCACGTAGAGCGAGCCCAGCGCCACCTGGCTCCGTCGTAGCTGCCACGGACACCCCGAGTCCCGACGAGGCTTTCAACCAACCAGCCAGTACTAATGCGCTTATTGTCACTTAGGGTAAGCGGTCTGCGCTGGAAATACACTGCAGATATCGTTGAACATCAACGATGAGTCAATGCATTTCAGTTCCCGAATTAAAATATAGCAATTAAATGATTCAAGCTGAACAGTTTCAATTTGCAATAAAAATGTTTTACATTATTCGAGCAGCTAACACTGTTTAATTTTGAGTAATTGTTACTACAACATTCTTTATTACGTATGTTCTAATCAAACACAACGCTAGAGACTAAAACCGGACAGCTCTGTGCCAGCAACACAGAGGAGAGAGTGAAAAATAACCTAGTGGGAATAGGTGTGACTACAAAATAGTTCATAGATAAATGGTGTATTATGTATTACATTTTCTGGTGTCAAACATTATAAACTTCTTTTACAAGGAATTCTAAGCACTAAAGGTTGATTTCCCCACATAAATATCTACAATTATAAGAAAATTAGTTTTTTTTTCTAACAGAAAAGGTTTTTTTGTGGTCATAATGTTGGTACCATGTGTATTAAACATATACATTGTTCATACCATGAAGGTAAGAAGTAGTAAGAAGTAGACTAAAACCGCCATTGTTCATACTGCTTATGTCGGACCGATGTGACAACAATGTTAGGTTTTCACACAAAAACCCTGGAGCTGTCCGGTATTAGTCTAGAGTATTTTCTATGATGCTCTAAATGGATATTTAATGAGATGAAAGAGGTTCTATAAACGGCTCGTCGATGTCCATTAGCAAGAAAGTAAGTACGTCTTGCTGTGTTTCTGAGAGAGAATTGTCCACCTGCATCACATGTTCAGGTGTAGTGGTCTGGGTTCCGCACATTCCTGACGCTTTGAACTGTGGCGGCCGTCGTCTTGCGAACTGTCTTGGCTCTCAGACCAGGTCGCGTCGCCCTTTCTTCAGGCCTGGGACTCGACCTTCAGCGATCACGAGCTACTTGAGAGCACCGGCAGTTGAAGCTTTCACGATGCCTTTTAGAGCCTCATTCGTACACCTCCTTAACATCCTTCAAAATTCCGTGATTTGTACTTAATTGAATAAGGGCCCTTAAAAATCCTAAACATCACTAATAACCAATTTTAAAAAAGTCAATAAATATGGATAGCGTGCAATTAATGGATAAACACGGTATTTTAATGTTCTTTTGTTTCTAACTCGGAGCTACGCTATGCGCATGCACAGTACAATTGACATTGGGGGGGGGGGGGGGGGTCATTTGATTAGATTTGATGCATCAAAAATTTTGAATTCGTTTTTAATAATATTTCATATTTAAATTTAAAAAAAAAGTGTGTTTGAAATGTTTTCGAAGTAATCAACGAAATTATTTTTGTGCATTAATTATTTAATATGGTTATTTTATGACGTATTTTATGATATTACAAATGGTTTTCTACATCTCGGTAATGGTGAAATTCTTTAATTTTTTTTTATGATACAAGAGATTACGAAACATTAATTGAGAACATACATTTTTAAAAATATTAAGGTTGTTATTATGGCTATTCAGCCATATTTGATATTATTTATTTAATTACCTATGTATTGTTAGAAAATGTGAACACATGAAAGATGCAAGCGTGAAAAAATCTTCAATCACAATAAAGGCTTAATTAAACCTGCATTTTCAATATATTTCCCTGAAGGAAATTATTGGATATGTTACGCATTTCATTTATCAGTCCCTTGGATCCAAACACTCATTTGATATGAGGAGGAATACTCAGTAATTTCCTGTTGACTGGCTGGTGCCAAAAAAATTAAAAATGAAAAAAGTAAACCACGAGCTGCTAAATAAAACAGCGCTTAGTAAGTGGGCAAATGGAAAGAAGAAACTTGCCGCACTAATTAGAAAAAATACAGAAAATTTTAAATTTATATTTATAATTTATTTAAATTTAGTTAATTATTTTATTTAATTTATTTCATTTTAATTATAGTAAAGTTTTAATTTTTTTAATCAATTTTCCCCATTGCAACAATAATTCAAAGAACGTATTTATAGTTTTTGCTTGCAGCGAGAAGCTCAAAGGATAAGTCCTTCGTTAATGTACCGTCTTACTGACAAAGGATAAGTCCTTCGTTAATTTTACGTCTTACCGACCGAAAGGAAAGGCTTTAACCAGGGTTTCAACATGTTCCAAGTGCGCGGAAATTATCTACTTGCGTAACAGCACAGAGCATAAAAACCCAAACCCACCGCATTCAAAATAGTGGTCAGTCTACTGGATTAACTTAGTTTCAATTATTTCCGTAAACAACCTTTTTTTTTTCCCCTTTTTGCGTCGGCTGTGACTAGTGTGGCAACTGTCGCCCTACAAAGCCGATCACTTCCGCCGCAGCCGGGCTGGACGAGACAGAGGTCGCGACCAGCGGCGCGTGGCGCCAGACCGCAAGCCGCGCGGGCCAACAAGAACAGGAGAACTAGGCGCAGTGGCAAGACACCGCGCTCGCCCGCCGGGCGGCCTGTGTTCGGATCCCGGCTCCCCGTGGTTTACCCTGAACAAGCTGTTCCCAAACCCACTAGTGGGTCGCGACTCGATCCTGAAACTATCAGAAACCGTCGAATAAACCACCACAAAAGATAAAGAAAAAATCGAAACAAATCGAATTGTGTGCAAACGCATATCTAAAGTTAAATAAACGTTTTGCTACTAAGTGCTTATATTTTGTCAACCATTTTCAAATCAGAACACAAATCGTTTATCAATAATCAATCGGCAGAATTTGATGATAAATTATATACCTATACATAAGGAAGGGATACGATGCAAATAAGGTTTTTTACTCCGCCATGGACCGATAGACCGTTGAGGTATTCCTATAAGGAAAGGTGGGTCTCCAGCTGAAAAAGTTTAGGAACCACTGCTTTTAACCTTTCACGAACATTGTGGGACAGTCTCTCACTGTAGGCCAGTGATAGAAATTGGCCCTCTTTAAGAAATGCAGGATTACCATAAAATAATGTCCCAGTTTCAATGGTAGGCTACTATATTATAACAGTTTAATGTAGTCATTTTACAACAAATCATACATCAAATTGAAAGTAAACCAAACTGGTTTTTCTTTAAAATTTCCAATATGTGCAACTTTAGTCATAAGGCACACAATTCTTCTCACTCCTTGGTTAACAAGTCTGGAGTAATGTAAGCAATAGTCTCTTCAATTCTGTGTCTCAAATCTGAAAAAAATAATTAGGTAGCCGCGGAACTTAACACGCGATATTTTATAAAGCCTCAAAGGAAAAAAAATCGCATGGTGGTATGCCAGGTGAACGTCGAGACCAGCGAAAAAGAGCTCTATCGTCTCGACTATTACGACCAATCCAACGGTCAGGGACCTCGACGTTCAACCGCCCTCGTACAAAAAAGATTCCAATGGGGAGGACTGAAATTATATATTCACTCTTAGCAAATTGCAGAACACATAACGCTTTACGCTCAGGAGTCGCCATTTTGCGTAGGTGGCGCTGTAAGCGAGAAAACAACAAAGCAGTACTCACGCGCTTAGCTAAAACTGTTTGTTACTCTTTTATTGTTACCGTGAGCCAAAACTCTACAACGTTTACAATTGATTCTATTAAAATCTATAACTGGGACATTATTTTATGGACATACTGTTTTTCAACAACAAAAGTTATGAGGTATAAGGCCCGTCTACAATAGCAATTTCCCAAATTGTCTCTGTCGAAAAATTATTGGTCGCCGTGGTACTGTGACGTCACGTGTGTGTATAAATAATACACTGATTTAATTTTTGTAAGTGCTTGTATTTACGCAAGAAAATTGCTGACGTTGAACAAACGTTTTTGATGTGTAACATCTCAGCTCTCGGTATACGGCATTTTGTAGAAATTTCGTGAATGGAACGGAAGTCGCACGGAACGGAAAGTGTACCCACAGTTCTGCCATCTCTGGTGAATGGCGCGAACTGAAGTTCACAAATCCAAAGATGAATTTAATGTATTGATTGTTTAATTAATTCAAACAAGATGAGCAGTATTTCAATAAAATTAAGTGCCGAAAATCAGATCCATATAAGAGGTTTCGTATTTTTAAAAATATTTTTTCGATTTTATCTGAGGCGTTTTCATTATTTAGTTTAAAATTTCGTTCTGCAAATCGAATGATTCAATAGTCGACGTAGCTGCTCCGGCAGCGAATTCTAGCGACGGGTGCGGAAACTACGAGTGATTCGCATCAATAAATGTAGTTGAAAACTCAATTTTCGTTTATATCATCACACTCGGCATATTTTTAAAGAATTCTATGTTAAAAGTCGTGTCCAAGCTTCGTATTATAAATTTATTTGCAACATGATAATACATTAATTTTCTCGTTACAGATATCTGGCGAGTACTGAAAGATTGGCTCACATGTTTTTTTAAAATATTTTATTTTAAAACACGGGTTTCAAAAAATATTAAGTATGAATAATTCCTAACACATTATTATAAATGATAGTGAATATTAGGAATTTTAAAAGAAGAACTCGCTTCAAATGAACGAAGCGTTCTATAATAGTTTCAGAAAATAGTATCTTCGTTGTTACTAGGCTCTTGGTATCCAACCCCCGAGTTGTGTCCCGTTGCAACAGGGCGGATATGCATGTGCAAGGAATGAGAATGCATTAACTGTGCACTTAATACTTCTCTAAGGTTGTGACACATTGTTGCAAGAAATTATTGACAGTTCGTGGGGGTATTCGTTTGTTTACATAGCTCCCAGGAATAGAAGTTTGTGAGCCACCCAATAAATTCGTGTTAATTTTTTGTTGTTGTTGTTTTACTGTTTTTACTCTTTTATTGTTTGTTTTTAAGGAAGGTCAAGTGCTATAACAGTTGCTGAAGCTCTTGCCTCGTGTCAACGGAACGTAGCAAAAACATGACACGACAACATTGCTTCTATGGGTGTTGAGCTGGCGGGCCGAGAATTATGTTCAACAGGAAACACGACTTTCGTGTCGCCAGAAATGAAGTTCGAATACCCATCAGCACGTTCCGAGTCTGAAGAAGGTTTTTTTTTTTTTTATGAAAAAGGCTGGTTGTTTTTAACGATCGTTTCCAGGTAAAGAAACTTCCTGAAAAAGCCCAGTCTACACGGGGCCCACACACGGTGTGCAGAGAGCTTCAGAAGAAATATACGTGATTTGAAGACTGCTCAAGAAATCCTAGTAGCGTATGTCTAAGAAAAGCATTTTAGAATACACTGAGGACAGATTAGCAGTTCTGTTCTTTTTTAAAAAAAAGTAGGTATTTATTAGAAAGGATTTTTTTTTTAAGGAATGTAACTACAGGCACAGATTCTTGAAAGCATTTTTGGTACGTGCACTACACCTGAATAAGCCGTAAAATATCATAGTGACCCCTCACATGTTACTGTTACCCTACCCTCAGTGCAAAGGTGTGAACTGCGGATAGGGCAACAGTAACATTTGAGTGGTCACCATGATATTTTACGGCAAGGGAGGTAAAAAGTTAACATTTTAGAAATAGCCCTTACATAAAAGTAATTACGGAAAAGCTTGCATGGCGTGTGACGCCGAGTCTTGCCATACACGATAATTCTCGAGGGTTCGTGTTCCAAATTTAGTGATCTGAGTGCGGACAAAACCACGGAGTAATCCTCCATGAGATCGCTAGATGATTTGTCACCGTTGATCTTCGTTGTTTTAAAGTGAACATTTCTAACCGTGTGAAATCAGCCTCGTTCAGCAATCAGACCGTACGAGCCTTGGTACACAAAAGTTTCTTTTTTACTAGCAGTCTCTTTTTGACCTCTTTAAATGCCTCGCCTACCCGGGAATACACGCGGTGTGAAGAGCTTCAAAAGAAACCACGCTACTTTAACAGATGCTCAAGAAACCCGAGTGGTGGCTGTGGTTTCCGTGTTTAGTTTTAAAACTGTGTTTTCAGGAGCGTAAAAATGTCAGAAAAGAGTTTTATGGCGTGACAACGTCTAATAAATCGATGAACGCCGGCTGCACGCACGAAAAGGTGTCCCTTTACGCACATTGTCCCGTTACGCTGTGTTCCGATACGCTCATTGTACGCTTGCGCCGCATCTATCTCTCTTCCACTCGATTAGAACAACCATCGATTTGACTTTTTCGAGGCACATTATACTTGAAACACTCCCATTCGTTTCCTATTTTTCCTATCATCGTCCTATCCTTAACAGAATAACACAGATTGGAAGAAGTTAAATAGCAAACATGTATAAAAGTTATAGTTAAAATAATATCTTAGTTAAAGTAATGAACATATTATTTGAATTAATGAGTGCAAATAAAAGTAAATTTATCAATTAAATTGTAGGTTTCATTTCACTCCTTTGTATCCATACAAAATAGTGATAATTCAATAAAAACGATTCAATTTTATTCATAAAAGTATGAAATCATTTAATCAATGTTTTGTTATGACATTGTTACGTTAAACTATCGTCCTTAAACCGACTTTACAGACAGCCAATTTTTTTTTAGAATAGTCTTTAGGCTCGTAAAATCCGGTAGATATTCTTGAAAGCTCTGAAAAGACATTCACTACACCTTTACCTTCATTTTTCATCCATATAATTTTATGGCTACCACTTAAATCCCATGACGAGAAGACTCCGTTCCAATTCACTGCCTCGCACCTAGAGGCGACACGGCGCTAGAAGCATCAGTCAGTCACTGTCCCGCCTCACTAACACAGCTGAGCCCCTGACCAGGTGGGGCCCTCCGCGCTCTACTTCCCGGGAACAAGCGAGGCGGGTAGATGGTCTACTCTGGTCAGTCTGGTCGTGTCCTGGCTGCTCCTCTCGAGGACACGTGGTCTCCCGGCTGTTTCGATGTTCAATGTCCTGTGACAATGTAATAACTTATTTATCACGTTACGCACAGTTTAACCTCGTCCACGTGGACTAACCGAGACCAAAGGCAATCCAGACAATCTAAAATCCGGATAATACGGGTAACATGGGTTGTAAGCAAAAAAAAATTACTTATAGTTTATTTCGATAAAAAAAACTATTTTTTTAACAAAAAAATATTTAGAATACATGCCCTACATTGCTTACAATATATTTAAGTCGTATAAAAATAACTTTTCCGTGATTAATTACTAACAAAGTATTCTTCCACTCTCTTCTGTTTCAAACACGAATGGCGTTTGAAAGAAGTACGGTGACGCAGTTGGAGCTGTGTCGGGCTGACACTCCAAGTACGCTGTGATGGTTTGTCAGCTGGTGCGCTTTCTAGAACTCATCAAAAAACATTTTATTACTATAATTATGTCCGTCTGTGCAATAACTGTACATTGAATTAAAACAAAAAAAAAATATTTGGCGTACCTATAGTTACGTTCTTGCTAACTTTGTAAAAAATATTTTATGTGAACATTAAATTAAATGTCTACACATATGGTCCGTATTATCCGTAGTCCTGATTCAACGAAGGTCAGATAAACTTAGTTTTACTATAACAATGATTATCGTGTATTTATATATGACAATTTTTTGATTATAGTATTTTTGCCACCATGTGTTATGTAAAGCAAATCCTTATTTTTTATCTTATGTTTGAATTCATACGATCTAATTTTGTTAGGCTCTTGTCATTTGTGACACGATATTCGGTGTTTTCAGAGCAATTTAACCTTCGGACTAATCTTAATTTGCAAATGTATTTTCCAAGACATCTGCTTTCGTACCAGGTTAAAAAAAAAAGTGAGCAAACTTTCAGTACTTACCAGAGATGTGTATCATATAACGAGCAAATTCATGTGTTATTATTGAGACATTGAACTCTTGCACTCTATATTATTATTACCATTATTATATATCGATTGTTTGACCTTTATGTTATGCCCTGTGGCAACACTATTCACTATGCAATAGTTTTGTTATTTTGTTTTTCGTTTTCGTTTCTTTCTTCCTCACTGGTAGAATAACCATCAATGGCGTAAGGTGACGAAATGTTGATTACTGAACGAATAAAGTGATACAAAGCGATAACCCAGTCCATTCCTTAAAATCTCAATAGGTTATGGGCCCAGGATCGCAGGACTGTTTTTATCGACTTTATCTTTTCGTTGCGCGTGTGTTAACCCGTTTCAAGTTCTTGATCCATTAGTCGGTCGAATTTTTTCGAAATGGATCTGAAGGTAAACATTGGCAATCTCGAAGGAAAGAACAACTGGGCTACATGGAAGTACAAGGTACTTATCCTACTCAGAAGTATTCCCGGGGGTGAGGACGTTGTCATCGGCAAGTTGACCAAGCCTGTCCCACCCGATCCAACGGCTTCTGCTCAACAGGTAACAGCTCATGATACCAAATTAGACTTCTACCAAAATGCGGACACGAAAGCTTTATTGATTCTGACAAGTAACATGACAGAAGAAACTTTAACGCAAGTAATGAGGTACAACACTTCAAAGGAAGTCTGGCAAGAGTTACATAGATTATATGAAGGTGTCACTGAAGATAAAGCTTTCTGTCTATGTATGCAATTTTTCACGTACAAGTTAGATTCCAATGACGACATGGCTAGTCACCTGTCAAAGATTAAAAATATTTGGAATAACCTCAACATACAGTTGTCTGAAAGCATGGATATTAAAACTCTGCCAGATATGTTACTCATTTGTAAGGTTCTGGAGACTCTGCCCCCTGAGTATTTCTCTTTCAAATCCAGCTGGCTTCTAATGCCTAAAAGTGAAAGGACGGTTGAGAATTTAACCAGTCAGCTCTGTACCCACGAAAGAGAATTAGCAATCAAAGGCTCTCAGGCCAAATGTTTAGACTCACAAGAGGCACTTGTTGCATTCAAACATAATTTCAAGTCCAAAGTAACCTGTTACTACTGCCATAAAGAAGGTCACGTTATTAAGAATTGCATAAAATGGAAAAGGGATGGTAGGCCACCTAAAAATAAATCTCAAGACCTTTCTGACAGCAACATGGTGTTATATGCTACCAACAATGTTGTATTTTCCGCCAACTGTGATAATGAAAATTGGTTTGTAGATAATGGCGCCACAAACCATGTTTGCAACAACAAGTCTCTTTTTATGTCTGTTAAAGAATTCAGTTCTCCCCATAAGGTGACAACAGCAAATGGCATAAGTGTGCCAGCCATCGGTACAGGCGATATTGTTGTCCACACCTACATTGACGGTACACAGAGAGAATTAACATTTTCTAATGTTTGGTACATGCCAGAAATGAGCAAAAACCTATTTTCTGTCTTGTCTGCTCAGGACAAAAACCCTGGCAGCAAGTTCGTTTCCACAGCCGAGAAATGCTGTTTCCAAGTCAATAACAAGAACATCTTGACCGGCTCCCGAATGCGGAATGGTGGACTGTATCAACTGCATCTATCCAGTGCTAATCATGTAAACTCTGTATCCAGCAACGAAGATCTTCTGCAGCTCTATCATGAACGCTTAGCACATCAAAATAAGAAGCATGTCAAGGCATTCATCGAACGAGAACTAGGCATAACTGTCAAGATAGATTCTGAAGTTTGCGAAGGCTGTGTTTATGGCAAAGCACACAGACTCAAGTTTGGCAGAAGGAAAAGAGCCACAGCACCCGGTGAAATCATCCACGCCGATGTATGCGGCCCATTCGAACCATCATGTTCAGGTTCCCGTTATTATGTATTATTCAAAGACGATTTCACGAGATTTCGATTCATATATTTCATAAAGGAAAAATCTGAGGTCAATGAAAAATTCCTCCTAGTGCTGAAAGAATGTGAACGTGCTGGTCACAAGGCACAGTCATTTCTGAGTGATAACGGCGGAGAATTTGACAACTCCAAAATGAAGAGATTATTAGATGACCAAGGTATCCAACAGATTCTCACGATGCCCTACTGCAGCGAGATGAACGGATACATAGAAAGAGACAACCGAGTGGTCGTGGAAGCTGCTCGAGCTATGTTACACGCTCATGACAACCTACCTCAAGCATTGTGGGCTGAATTGACCAATACAGCTGTCTACATTCTAAATAGAACTGGTCCAACCACAATAGAAGACAAGACTCCATTTGAACTTTGGTTTGGGAAGAAAGAAAGCCTCAAGCACCTTAAGATAATAGGAAGCGAATGCTACGCTCACATACCAAAGCAAAGAAGGGGTAAACTGGACAAAAAAGCCATCAAAGGTATCCTAGTCGGATACGACTTCTGCGGATACAGAATATGGAACAACGGAAGACGGATTATAAGATCCAGAGACGTAGTCTTCAACGAAAAACCATTAACAACAAAAATGGCAATTTCCCTTCCCAACAAGTGTGAGGAATCTCAGTCACAAGAGAGTCAAGAAAAGGAAATCGAATCAGAGTACGAAGAACAGTTCAATAGCCAAAATACTCCCGAAAAATGTCAAGAAGAATCAAGTGATCTGGAAGATTTCCTAGAATTCAGCGACCCAGAGAATGTCAAAAACCAGAAGATGGCACTGAGAGACAGGGACAAAATAAGACCCCCCCAGCGATACGAAGAATACGTTTCACTCATTAAGACAGAAAATCCCGACACCCCAGGTACTTACCAGGAAGCAATAAATTCGAAAAACTCCGAGAGCTGGCGACAAGCTATGAACACAGAAATGAAGGCATTGACAGAAAACGAAACATGGACGCTTCAGAGCTTACCCAAAGACAAGAAGGCACTGGCTTGCAAGTGGACATACAAGATCAAGGAAAACCCAGATGGAAACATTGAAAAATACAAGGCCAGATTAGTCGTCAAAGGGTTCTCACAAGAGAAAGGGGTAGATTACAATGAAACATTTAGTCCTGTTGCGAAGATGAGTACTATAAGAACCATCCTAAGCATCGCAGCAAGCAAGAAGATGTCACTCGCCCAATTTGATGTGTCCACTGCCTTTCTCTATGGTGAGCTCTATGATAGCGAAGAAATTTACATACAACAACCCGAAGGATACAATGACGGCACAAATCAAGTCTGCAGACTCAAAAAGAGCTTGTACGGACTGAAACAAGCAGCACGATGTTGGCACAAGAGATTCGTTGATTTTCTGAAAACCCTAGATTTCACTACTTGTAGCACTGACCCCTGTCTATTTGCAAGAAAAATAGGTGAAGATCAACTCATCCTAGAACTGTACGTTGACGATGGGCTCATTGCATCAACCAGCAAAAGGGAGTTGGACAATTTTTTGGAAGCGCTGAAATCTGAGTTCAAAGTCAGCCATAAGAAGCTGTCCTACTTCCTCGGACTGGAAGTAACCCATCAAGACGATGGTACAATCAAAGTAGACCAAAGGAACTACACTAGGAAGATTTTGAAGAGATTCGGCATGGAAAACTGTAGGAGCGTGTCGACACCCATTGTAAGTAATCCACAAGGGAATTCTGAATCAGGGAGAGAAATCGAAAACTACCCATATCGTCAAGCGGTAGGCGCACTGATGTACTTAATGGTAGCAACAAGACCGGACATCGCGTTCGCTGTAGGCGTTGCCTCGCGTGCACTGGAAAAACCAACTGCTGAAGACATAGTTCGTGTCAAAAGAATATTCCGATACCTGAAAGGAACTGAGGAACTCGGAATCGTATACCAATCAGGAAAGGACCCAAGTTTCCTCGAATGCTACAGTGATGCGGATCTTGGTGGAGACCCCAGCACCAGACGGTCCACATCAGGGATAATATCCAAGTATGCTGGAGGAGCAATTTCATGGTGCAGTCAGAGACAGACCAGCGTTGCAATATCCACTACTGAGGCAGAGCTCGTGGCCGCCAGTGAGGCCGCAAGGGAATTGGTCTGGCTGGGAGGACTTCTAACAGAGCTCGGCAGCCTTCGTGAGACTCCGAGCCTCTACGTCGATAATGAATCCGCTATCAAACTAGCCAAGAACCCGGAAATGCACCGACGAACAAAACACATACGGATCCGGCACTTTTTCGTCAGAGAAGTCGTACAGGAAGGACTAATTGACATTCAACCTATATCAACGGACAACCAATTAGCGGACATGTTAACAAAACCACTTCACAGACCGAAGCTATCAAACCACATGGATGGAATTGGACTAAAGTGATGACGACTAAAGTGCACTCTTCAATGAGGGAGAGTATTGAGACATTGAACTCTTGCACTCTATATTATTATTACCATTATTATATATCGATTGTTTGACCTTTATGTTATGCCCTGTGGCAACACTATTCACTATGCAATAGTTTTGTTATTTTGTTTTTCGTTTTCGTTTCTTTCTTCCTCACTGGTAGAATAACCATCAATGGCGTAAGGTGACGAAATGTTGATTACTGAACGAATAAAGTGATACAAAGCGATAACCCAGTCCATTCCTTAAAATCTCAATAGTTATCATGTTGCAAATAACTTGCAATACGAAATTCGAGCACGAAATTTAAATTATAATTATTTTTAATAATTCCGAGAGTGATAAATATACGTAAATTATGTTTTCAACTACATTTCTGGACGCGAATCTCACGTAGTTTCCGCCCCCCCCCCCCTTCTATAATTCGTTCCCGGAGCAGCTACGTCGACTAAGGAATCATTCCATTTGCAGACCGAAATGTCAAACTATGTAATGAAAAGGATCCGATAAAAGCGAAAAATATTTAAAGAAAAAAAAATATCTGACCCCGGCTTTGGGCCTGATTATAGACAAGGAGTTCTGTTAAACTACTGCTCATATTGTAAATATTAATCCAACAGTTAATATTATAAAGTTTTTCTTTGGCTTTGTGAACTTTGATTCGCGCCATCCGCCACAGATGACAGCACCGTGATTACTCATTTCCGTCCCATGCGACTTCCGTTCCATTCAAGAAATGATTCCTACCAAATGCCATCTACCGAGAACAAAGATGTTGTGCAGCTTCTTGCTGGCAATTTATGCGTAACTGAAGCATACATGAGCTGTACAACTCTATTTTATATCGGTATTACTGAATTAGATAGAAATCTAAAAAAAAAATTATTCGTCATTCTGTGAAACACTAAGTAAATTTTAAAAGAGAGTTTTTATATGTAATTTCTTAGCTCTCGGTATACGGCATTTGGTAGAAGTAATTTCATGAATGGAACGGAAGCCGAATGAACTGAAATGTGAAACTACGGTGCTGCCATCTGAGGATGTCTCAGAAATCTCCAAAATATGGCGGACCCGCGTAATTCATCCATACATATGGCTTTCCGGAAAATAGCAGAAAATTCACCCCGCATAGGTATTACAAAACATAACTTTAAACAATTCTACTATCGTTTAATATTTTATGTTATAATTTATATTGATAAAAAGAAAAAAAATTACAATTTGAAAAATACGTTAGAATCCTGGCATTGCAGCCCTTAGTTGACATTGAAATGTAAAGCTATTGCAGCGTTCATCATACCATAGAGACGCAACAAATTGTACTCCTACATATATTAGACACCATGTTGAATTACGTAATAAAATTTTTACTGTTAAATCTTAAATTTTGAATCAGCTCAATAAGGTTAAGGTTTGTTTTTTTGTAGGAAGTTTTTAGAGACTGGTTTTAGTCGTTTGAGCGAGCATAAATATACAAACATAAACTTTGTGTTATAATATATGTTTTAAAATGTTTCAGGGTAATAATTATTTCATTTTTAAGAATTCTACGTTAAATTTAGTGTCCGACTTTCGTATTATAAGTGTATTTGTAATATTAGAACACGTGAAATTTACTCTTCACCGAGGTTAGATGTTACAAATATCTAGCAAGTACTGAAACAATCGTTATTTTTTTTTTTACTTATTGTTAATTTGTTATAAAATGCCGGCGCGCTTATCTCGAGAGGTGTTCCCTGCCGCTATCTGTTACGTCAAAACATATAATTGCTTTACAGTGTGGACAGACCTCAGACGGCGGCAATGGTTCGGGACCGCTGCAGACCGGGTGTTATCTCCTTATCAGCCGCCACCTCCGCGGGTGTCAGCTGTGTGGCGTGACGACCACCCGACATGGGGCAGCGCGTCTCGTCTTCCCTGTCACGCGGCGCTCTATCTCTCTCTTGCCGTGTGCCGTACGGGGACGCACCTCAACGCCGAAATACCACAACGCCGAAATGCCAAATTGACCACAACGCCGACAGTTAGAAACCTGCTGTGTACCACAACGCCGAATTACCACAACGCCGAATTACCACAGCGCCGAATTACCACAACGCCGAAATACACTAACACCGAAAAATGTCATTGCAGGACTGCCACAAAGGTTAGGTTAGGTTAGACTAGGTTAGGTTAGGCTAGGCTAGGATAGGCTAGGTTAAGTTAGGTTAGGTTATATTACGCTAGGTTAGGTTAGGTTAGGTAAGGTTAGGTTTGATTGTGATATTTCGGCGTTAAGTTACATTTAAGAAACACACACAAATTCATTCAGTTGTTATTTCGGCGTTGTGGTAGGTACACAGCAGTTTTCTAGCTGTCGGCGTTTTGGTCAATTTTGACATTCGGCGTTATGGTATTTCGGCGTTGCGGTAACGACCCGTGCCGTACGTGCCGGAAGAAGGAGCAGAAGTGTGTGTTGACGTATGTTGCACTAAAGCACACGAGGGTGCGCCAATACAAATAATACTAAAGCCCGAGGGGCGAAGTATGTGCGATGTAATACCAAATCATATAAATGATCGTCTGACACCCTACATTTATACTAAATGTCACGTGTGCCACTAATCAGTGGGCACAGAAAGTCCTTGGTCCTTAAAGGAAATATTTAGAGTGCACTTTTCGCTATAATCGTGGCGCCTAGTACAGGTTATTTAATGAAAGCCTTACAGACTGTATTCACTAAAAAAAAAAAAAAAAAAAAAAAAAAAACAGGGGGGGGGGGGAAAGCCTGGGACATGATATGACACGTTAACGTGGGTTAACTTAGCATTATCCAAGTTTGTCGGGTCCAGTCCGAGCAACCACCGAAATAAATTTGTATTCGGCGTCTACCCGTGTACACCCAGGCCAGGGGTCGGCAGACCGTGGCTCGCGAGCCGCATGCAGCCATTTGCATGAGGTTTTAACGGCTCTACAACTCACAGAATCAAATGGCTCAACCACAAGCGTGGCCTCAGCTGCGCGCTCGCCCCCACCACCTCACTCGCCCGGGTGCTATTTTATGTTAATAATTAATTAATTAAAATAATTTTGGTTTTCATGTTTTATCAGTAGATCTTTACTAATGACTACCATATTTTTTTTTTTTACATTTACGTGTTTATTTTCCTAAGTAACCTTTATTTGTAAGCCTTCATCTTGAATTTGTGAATAAAATATTTTATTTTATCTCATTTAATTTAGTCTTAAAATTCCATGAAGATTCAGAGAAAATACATGTTGCGTCTCTCTAAAAAAATTGGGGAGAATCTGTTTACTTAATATTTGGCTCATCTCACAGGGAAAGTCTACTGACCCCTGACCTAGGTCTGGCCAACGCTGACTGGGTAATGTCAGGTGTTGCGTCATCTTTGAGCACGTGATACAAAATGCGCGGACGCCAACAAACCCCCCCCCCCCCCTTTTTTTTTCCCCCCGCGTCGTTCAGTGACAGAATGGCGGCCGAACAGAGTGCACCTACGGCGTTTTTATAAAAAGTTTCAAGAGTTATTGTCTGCGAAGGGATCGAATTGCTTTTACTTTAACAACGAACAGTATTTGCAGTTAACATTAACAAACAAGGAACTATCGAGGAACCAGTTTTCTGTTTGTCAGGATGAACTGATTAATAATGAAAATGTATCGCCAGAAAAAAAAAAGCATACGAAAACTTGCAAATGAACAGTAGCTTGCAGGAGGTCGAGGTTAAATAAAAGGTGATTTTATAAAACAAAATTTGCTACAAAGAAAGTGTAAATGCAAGGCTACAGTAAAAATTTTGCAATTCGAAGTGTCGCGGAAATTTGTCTTACTCAAATAAATAACAATATTTTTTGTTATTAATAACATCATAAGTACTTTTTGTGAAAGTGTCGTAATTATCATTTTGATTACATTTCATTGTGAATTTTCTCATTTTAAATACTTTGAATAGGTTTGTTTACTTAAGGTATCAATGTTTTGCCTGTCGTTAAGTTCATTAAATTAAAGTTATCAATAATTTGGTTTTTTCAACATTACCCAGTCATCGTGGGGTAGACTAGGTGTACCCGGGTAAACGACGAATTCAGATTTACCCAACTTAGTTAACTCGGTTAAACCTAGGTTTATTTCTTCTTCTTCTAGCATTATCCTTAACATATACGCAAAGAGAACAAAATGTCTAAATACAACTTTATACTGTAATATAATTTTATGAAATGTTTAACAGTTTTATTTTGTAAAGAAAAATTTGCTATAATAATGTTAGAAATACATTTTCTCGTTGTAAATCATCAAAAGTATCGTCTAAATATATTAAATTCTTACTTCTAAGAAATTGCAACTGAAAGACGCCATCTTTGTTTCAACCGTTTTTTGTCATCAATTGTTAAATATCATTTAATATTTTATAAAATGGCTCTGTTTGACCACAGTACAGAATAATGTAATTAATGAAATGCCTTGTTATTAATAGTCACCGACTGCTACAAACAGTTTCTCATGTGAAATAATAATTGATGTTTAGAATTGATGATTCTTTTTTAAGAATGTATACAACTGTAGTATTACTGTCGAAAGACGCTATTTTATGGTCTTATACCATCACATCTTTACTTCAGCTTTGTAATTTTATTTCATATCGTTAAATATTCGTAGTCTTTCAAATGTTTACATTTAATGTATTCGCAAATTAGTGCGCAATATGATTGCGCTAATTTTTGAATTTTCTCGTTTACATGATTTTGAGGTTTGGGCATATTTTTTTAACATCGTTATGCTAGTTTTAGTTATTCAGTAATTTCCTTTTATTGTTATTTCATTATCTAACATTTGTTTTGGCTTGCTTCCTTTTCATTTACTGCTCAAAAGCTGTGTGTGAAGTTGGCTGTACGCCAATTTTGCTCTCTGTCGTGGGTTTTGTTTCGCACGAGCGCCGCGAGACCGCGCTGCTGAGGCGCGGCGCTGCGGGCAAGTGCTTCCGGCAATCCCGAACATATTTACCTTCGTGGTTTCTTCAATACGTTTCTACTGTGCTGGCAAACAGCTTCCTACAATGGTGACAGGGAGCTTAAAATCAGAACCTGTCGTGTTTTTTTTCTTTCTCTGTTTACTTAAAATTGAAACATAGATTTTAGAAATCTATTTATAGCATATGTGTTGTATTTGGAAATTCTGAAGGAAATCTACATTTCTAAAAAAAATATATTTTTTTTTAATCAAAAATTTTAGTAGTTTGCCAGTTTAAAGAGTGGTTAGGTTAAATGTAAATATTACAAATTTGTGATAATCTTAGAATGGTCGGTTATGTTAATTTAGCTACATTAAAAATACTTTTAATATTGTGGACGGTTGTTTAGGTTAGTTAAATTAAAATAATGTAGTTGGGGATTACAATTTAAAAAATATATATCAATTAACGTAATATAATATCATTATTTTTAAGATTTTATAATGTGGCTAACCTATCATAAACACCCATTTATACGATTCACAGAAATTTAATGTAGGTACTAAGACTAAGAATATTTGTAGAAGGGTTCCGGTTAGGGAGGGACCTAGTTGCGTCTCAGGCAGAAGGCTATACGCCTAGTCTTGCTGGGGATTAGCCATGCAGGGAAGGGTACAATGCATCGTGTGCTTTGTTGTGGGATTGGCCAGCCATGGCAACAATTGATGTCACGACTAACTCCCCTCACTCTTAATTCTAGACGATAACTACTAGATAGGTTGGACCCAGGTAAAACCTGTATAGACACAGGGAATAGACCCTGCACTGTCTTGCTAAGTTTACATGGATGGTTCAGGAAGAAGAGTAGAAAATAGTCTACCATGTGGGGGGGATGAGAGCTTGGACTCGTGGACTTTATATTTCGTCCAGTTCTGGGTTTTGTAACCACCCCTGCCAGCCATTCTTGCCTATAAGGTATGATCCAACCTCTACGTTGGGATGCCATGTCTTTATTTTATTTTGAGGGAATCTTCTTGCTATGTTTCACACGAAAGCCTTCTACAGTATGTTTAACTGTAAATTTGTTAAAATTGAAGGAAGTTGCCATAAATAACGCCTTTTGTTTGACTTAAAATTTTATGGTTATTTTCTGCATTCTGCGGCTGGTAAATTGATCAAATTTATTTATTTTGCTCCTTAAGTCAAACTTTGAAAATATTTCTTCATAAAAATTCAAATTTAGCAACAAAGGCCAAGACCCAACAGTGATGATGGTGTTGAGGAACATATTTCGAAATTATCTCGTGTCCACGTGTAACAGCCGAAAACAATAAAATATGAATAAAAGATCCCGACGCATTTAATTATATTCCCTCTGAGGTATAGTGACTTATAATGGTGAAAATGTTCTTGAATGTCAGCCATCTTTGTTGAAATTCCGAGTAGTGACAAGGATCGTTAGAGAACTGTTGAAGCAGTGTTTCGTGAAAAGATGAGTCGCTTGCGTCTTTTCCTAGATCTTTGAGTCCTTTGAGGGTCTTGTGGCGCTATCTTTTAGTGAAAATGTAACGACATAGTCTGCTTCTTATGCAGCCAACTGCTGTCCACACTCTTTTAAGTTTATTCGACTACTGTCAAATTACTAACTTGAACATGTAAAAATTCTATGTTTCCTGGACATTGGGTGTGAAAAATATGTAGACGCAAACAAACGACTGCCGAAAAAATTGGCAACCAATGAGATTGAATATCAAGATTACGAAATATTAATTTAATTTAATTTAGAAACTCTATTATGCTTCGAGGTCATAGCTCGGGGGGAATTTACATATATAATAAACATAAACGACAAAGTAATAATAGAACACCAGATATTTTTGTATTTGAAACCATTTTTTTTGTAACGTATTTAGAACATAAACAAACATGGATACCACAGCAGTCAGATGTAAGATTTTGGACATACACCATTGCAGGTCGCACCTGTGTTTTCGTACCATGTGTGTCTCTGCCCAAGGACGGGAACAGATAGCAGTTCCCGAAACGTCGCTTGTTTCTGTTTTGGAAAACTGTTGTGTTTGTTTCGTATTTTCGTTTGTTTTTTTTTTGTGTTGTGTTTTTGTCTCGTATCAACTGTTGTGCTGAATTTTTTGGGGTTCAGTTCATCATTTGTGGGTGTTTTTTTTTTTTTTTTTTCGTTTTTTCGTTCTTTTAGTCCAATTTTTATTTTTATTTTTATTTTTTTTTACCATATTCCTGTTATGAAATATTATGTGGTGTATATATCCTGTTGACAACAGCAATTTTTTGCTTAAAGGGAGCGTTCAAGTAATACGTATCGCAATTTTTTGATATTTTTGACCCCCCCCCCCTCCCCCCCCATGTAACACGCCATAACGTTTTTCTGTACCCCCTCTCCCCCCTAGTAAAACGTTACGTAACCCCAAGTGACCATTTTTACCTAAAAGTCACAATTATTTGGCGTAACGTACAGGAATAAGTCACTAAAATACCTTTGTTATTGTTTTCATTGCGTTAATGTTATTTATTAACATTTGAAATGTCTTGTTTTTAAAAGCAAGAGCTTTCTAATGTTTTTTTTTTGTCTTAATAAATTTTTACTACTCAATAATACATTTAGCAATCATACATTTAATTACGTAGTTTTCCTGACTTGGCTCTGTCCTTACACACTTTTTGCTTTATCCGCCATTGTTCTTCTCATGTATTCTCCTATTTTAACGTTTTACTAATAAAGCTATTAAAATCAAATAACAAATTTTATTTCTAATAATTATTTTTACCTTTGGCAATGCAATTACAAACATAAAACTAACTGCAATAAAATATATTTGTCAAAATATAATCGTATTTAAGAATACGATCGAACGAAAACGATATACATTTAAAATAAAATTAGCCATAATTAAAATAAGTAGACTGCAAAAAAAAACAATTCAATTGGAGTTTTACTGCTCCTCTGTCCATGGGTTTGCCAGCCACTCAGATTCTTTCATTACTGGCATTCGGAGAGCAGACGAAGAAGGTTCCGGAATTGTTAACCCGCTTGCATCAACTTCGTCTTCGTCGAGTCAATCGGCATCCTCAGACGATGTTTCACAGCGACGCACAATGCAGAGAAGCTCATTTGCCCTTCTTGCAGCAAGTCGCTGTGGCCGTACTCAACTTTCACGAAGGTCTTGGGCAGTCTTGCCATGCATGTAACGATTGTGCATTTGCACACTCTTGTGGGATGTAAAATAAACCCCACAGGTTGAACATACTCGGTTCTTTAGGTCGGATTGTACTGATGGGCAAAAGAAATCGTAAGGCATCTGCTTAAACCCTTCTAGAGGAGGCGACAGATCAACAGACAACCTTACAAGAATGGCGAAAACTTGCATGATCCTTTGTCTATCTGACTAGGTACCACGAGCTTGTTTGCGGTTTGAAGGATTGGGCAGGGTGGCGGCAAGAAAGTTTCTGGAAAGACAGATTTTAATGCATTCATCAAGGGGAACAGCAGGATTCATCCGCGCATTGAATAACTTGCAAGAAATATTGCGATTCACTGACGTGAGCGCTATACCACGCCATATTAGGTTCTGCTGGGTCCTGCAAGCTATCTTCAGGGTTTCTATATTCCGCCGAAACATTGTAGTTGTCAATTTGCATACAGTCGGTCGAGTGCTTGGAGCACATAAACGAAAAGGGTTGCCATCTTGGGAGAACAAAATACGAACAATTCAATCGGGAATCCCCCGTAAAAAATAAACGAAAAGGGTTGCCAACTTGGGAGATTTTAATTCACTAGTTTTTTTATTAACCTTTCAAACCAATCGTCTTTCGTACCACAACATTACTGTTGTGATGAGAGAAAATCTCACACGTAAAAAACAGTGTATTTTGAATATCAATACCTAACTATTTAATAATTTCTAATATGGCGATTGGAGTCTACGTTGACAACCGAAGTATAACGAAGCCATCCGAATAGCGGTAATTTTTGTTTTAACTACTTTACTGGAGTGACGAGAAAAACTATCACAGCTATATATATATATATATATAAACATATATATAAACATATATTTATATATAGCTTTACGTTTGGAATTAAAAAAACAATATTCACTAATCCTGTAAAGCAAGCAGAAGCAATTTTGTGAAGGTAAAAAAAAATAAGTTATCATGCCATTTGAAATTATAGGAAAAAAAAAGTTTAAAAAAATGCGTGAAAGAATCTGTCTCTACGCGACCGTTCTGAAGGGTTAAAAAAAAAAAAAAAAAAAAAACAATGTGACGTAACGCGTAGGTCAAACCCCCCTCCCCCCCTGTAACGCATCGTAACGTTTTACAAGACCCCCCCCCCCTCCCCCCAAATTCGTTACGTAATACTTGAACGTTCCCAAAATGTGTTTTTTGTCTTTTGTTTTTTTGTAGTTTTCTTCTACAGACATACATGTGTTTAGCAATGGCGTATGTCCAAAAGCTTACATCAAGTCATTCACTCCCATTGCACAAATCTTTCAAAGATAATATTGTTCTATTTGTTGATACACCAGGTTTCGTAAACGTCGGGAGAATTCAGGTATCATTCCACGGTTAGTTTCCCGCTTCCATTGATTTGAAAAAAAAAAAAAAAAAAAAACCTTTCAGCAGTCACCAGAAATGTGACGACCCTATCAGCACCCACGTGCACTGTTTGTTCGATAATGGAAACAAAGGTCGGCGGAGACGTGGAACGCAAACATGGGAACGCCGGTGTTTGACTAGGAGCCGACCGCGTGTCCCCCTGGCTGGACGCCATCACGGGCTGCGTGTGTGCGGTAACCATTGGCACCGGCTCGCCGCCGCGAACACAGCGCATGCGCACATCGCAGCTGCCGTACTTCGAGAGGGACTCGTGTATCCAAGTACTACATAACTATTGTATTATACAAATGGCCTCTGAATTAGGTCAAAGTATTATAAATATAAAAACTATAGTAAAAAATCATCAGATATTTACAATAACTAATCCCCCAAATAGGTACGATTAAAAATGTTTAAATGTTTAAAATTAACCTCAAAATTAGGTTGAAGTGATATGTTTATACTTTTGCACTTTTGTGATTTTTTTTTCTAAACTGCCAAAATTCCCAAATCGTTACATTGTGGACATCGGATAACAATAGTAAATATATACTAAAAGTTTACAGGGATGAACTTATTGTGAGATGCGAATAATTGTACGGGTTTTATTAAGTGACGTCTCTTGAATGCAACAATGGTGGTGTCTCACAGCCGATCTGAGCATATTGATTGTAATCGATTTCTGACCGTTATTATAGTTCTTAATGGTGTATGTCTCGTTTTAGGTGATTATTTTATATTTACGTTCCACACGTTTAAACTTGCAGACGTTTCGAGAGACTGCAATATTACGAAATTAAAAAAATATATGTATACATACATACATACATACGTATATACACACATCGCATCGCATGTTCTTTTCTCCATTTTACTGTTTTATTTTTACTAAAATAATAGATACTTACTTGACTCTTCTGCAGTTTCTTCGTCACTATTTCTCTCGTCATCTGTAGTTGAACCATTGTCTTCTGGATCTATTTCTTGTTCCGATTCACTGTCGTGCTCACTATTTTGTAAATTATCTTCTTCCAACTCGTTCTCATCTTCCGTGTAACCTACACTATCTTCATCACTACTAGTACACTCGTTAGATATATTTCAGCATTGTTTTTGAGGTAAGTAACCCCAAGAAGATCCTCGCCTATTCACGGCAAGGTCTACCACGTTTTCAAATTGCGAAAAATCCCAGTTTGTCCGCACCGGTAATCGAAACACAGGTCGATTTGTTGGGAGGCGAATGATCTGAACACTCAGCCATATTGGTTCTTGGAGCGAGAAGGAGAGAGAGTCGGCTTCCAGGATGTATAGACTCACAATGTTCTCGCGCAGTCGTGGTGGGAGGTGCGATCTCATCAAAGAGCTACAAATACCAGCCTCTTGTATGTCCGGTGACTGTGCAGAACAGTCTTGTTAACAGGGTCCTGTACGTTATTCCTACAATCAGATACTGGCGGAGCTAACTTCAGCTTGCCATTAAATTACTATCACAATTCGTATCCTTTCATTTTAGATCTGCTTAAATAGACTAATACCTATATGTATGATGGTATGTAATAGTAGTGTTAGTCGGCGAAAAAACTATCAGAAGGAAAACCTATGCTTAGAAATATTTTTTCTATATTCACAAAGGTAAAAAAACTTTGTTTTTTTTAATTGTGCCAATATAAATTATTAATTAAATATATAACTTATATGTATATTATATTTTAATATTTTTCTTACATTAATTTTTATTTAACTTTTAATACTTTTCAAAACCATTAAATTAAGGAGATTGGTATGTTCAGAAATAATTGCCCTTAAAGGTTGTAATTGAAGTAATAAAGGTAAATTATATATTGTATATATCCTTTATCCCATTATGTATCTTATTTTACTTACAAAATATAGGCGTATAAACATCAAAGAAGATTAATTATAAATGAAACGTAAATACCTATTTTTTTACGAAAGTAAATTTCAAATAAAAAATTGAAGTTTTGAATCATGTTTACATTTGCAGTTCAATGTATTGTTTAAACACTTTTCAACGTGTTAGTTATAAAGACAGTGTATCGGAGTTCTGAAATATTCATAATTATAAAGTCAGTTTTTCTAAAGTAAATATATTTTTTTTCAAATCTTCATTTAATATGGGAAAATGGTAGTTTCCCGTTGAAAAATATCCAGTAATAGGTTTTATTATAATTCCGTATTTTTCTTGGGACGCTAAATCCGAATTTGGAGTTACCCAACAAAATTTCCTGTTGCGTTTAAAGATGTTCGAAAAAAAAAACAGCTAAATTTTCGCATTTGTTTTTAGTTTTTCACTTATGATTTCAACAGTATATGTAGTAGCGAAAAACGCACACGTGTCTTTTTTAAAAAGATTAAATGTGCCACAATTTGAGGTCAATCGCAGCTCTGTACGTCCTACGGTTCCCGAGATACAGCACTTCAAAAATTGGTTATTTTTATCAAACATATTAAGTTTTGGGTCAGGTTTAGAGCTAAATATTGGGAACATACTAACCCTACGATGTGATAACCGGCAGAAGTGAAGTTGTAGCAATTCTATTTAATTTTAATTCAAGGATGAGTGACGCCTGCAGACATAATTTTCAAGAAACAGGTGATAAGGGATGTTCTTCTTTCCTGTTTCAGGTAAAGAGATTCGATGTGCGGACAAGAGATCACCAGCGTTTGGCTACGACGGAGAAATAGGTAAGGAAATATCTATTGCAGTTCGTGCGCGCGCAGTAAAATAATTTGAAGCGTTTAACAAATAACTATTCGTAAACTAGTTGCTAAACAGTGATTTCGTAAATATGACTGTTTACAGTAAACGTAGGAATTCACTGCTCATTTGTGCAGACTAAGCTTTAGTTTTAATTTTTTTATTCTTCATAAATGTTTTTATAGTTCACAATGGTGGTACAATAGGTGTTTTGGCAACTTACTTACAAATTATTATTATATGAGCTTCCACCACACGTATTATAGCTTCTACTAATATTTTAATGTTTTTGATGTCATTCTAATGAAAAGTGATAAAGTCAAGCACTAGAGAAAAAGCCTTATATTACCAATTTACAAAACATTTACCATACAATTTCTCGTTTATTTTATTGCGGATAGTTAACTTACTTTGTATGGTATCTGCACTATTAAAGTACCACAGGGAAATAAATAGCAGGCAAAAACTCGAACGACAACTTACACGTGCCGTACGTATACCAATGTACGCTTAAACGATCGAACCTGGCATTCCATACTGCCATGCGTGTTTTCGCATTACATAAGTACGTATGTATGTGGTATGAGGTTCAACTCTCAACTTCCACGCGTGTACATACACATACACACACACACACACACACACACACATCTCGCATGCACTTCCTCTTGTCCACTGATAGAGCAAGTGAATGGAGGACGATTTTCCACATCTTTGCCATTTCATACTAAAACAAACCAAAATAATATACTGAATTTAATTTCAGCTCCTAAATATTATTTAAGTTGACTTATTGTAAAAAACATCCGATATTGATACTTTAAATTTAAGTGTTTGTGGATCTTTTTTTTTAAACGTAATACTTTAATATTTATTGTCGTGCGAAATCCTTCCTAATACTTTAATTACGGCGATCAATAAAGAAATTCATAAAGCCTGTTTTAAAAACAGTTTCATAAGTATATAGTGTTCATAACTTACAGTTTACGTGATTTCGCACTTGCCAAGTAAACGACGTAGATATTTTAATTGTAAGTTGTGAATTCACCTTAAAGTTGGTTTAAAATACAATCTCCGATAGCAATAACGATCGTGTTTTACGTACTAGATAAGCAAGTTCTCATATCCAGCAACAGCATACACTCGCTGTATAAATTTAAGTCATTGAAGAAAAATATGAAGAGTGGGGTAATGCACGTTTCTGGTAGATAAAACTGTAATTCACTGTGTTCAAAAAACCTAAATTTGCAATTAGGGTTGCAAAAGGAACTAACGTTGCAGTTATATAATCTGTCATACAATGAAACTGTCTCTACAAAGAAACTGAGCTATGATATGAAAGGCATAGATTTATAGCACGTCATTCTGAAGATAATCTGATAAGATTTTAAAATGGCACAGCATTACGATTTTCACTTCACTTAGTTGACATATCAAGATTTACGGCCTGCAACTTGCATCGCCCCGTACACTTGCAGATATGCTCGCCGACTTACCTAATCTTCCAGTAATCTGTATACTAATAATAAAACTGAACTACGTAAAACGTCTGTACATTGAGTGAAATGATGAAAACATATTGCAAATTGCTATTTACATTTTTAGAACAAAAAAATATATATCATTTTTAAAAGTTTTGTTTATTTTTTTCAGAGTCGTTGATTGTGCTTCCAATTGTGTTTCCTTTTTACTGATTGTGCTTCCAATTATGCTTCCTTTTCGTTTAATGTGCTTCCGATTGTGCTTCCTTTTCTTTGATTATACTTACAATTGTGCTTCATTTCTTTGATTATACTCCCAATTGTGTTGCCTTTTTTGATTGTTGATCGTTAAGTCTGTACTGAGGACATGATTGGTCTCATGGTTCGGAAATGGTTGGTCTATACAACTGACATTGACCTGATCTCGTGGTCTGAAGGCACTTGGTCTATACTTATAGCATTTTACATGAACTGGTCGGAATGTATTCTAAGTATCGAAACATTAGACTCTCATGTTAGGCCTAGCGACACCGTATTTAATTCGTTAGACAGGTATTTTGTCTAGAGTTGTTTTTCTTATAGTGAATGATTAATAAACTCCTCGAAATGTAATGGGAAACAGAATATAAAATTTATTTTAAGCTTTAGAAATCCTTATCACTGGCCGAGAATCAAACCAAGGACGTAAATCTATCGCGACAATCATTATTTTTAAAAGTGAATTTTTTTAATGAATTTTGAAATTTTTCCCGAATTTCTAGGTCAATAATTACGAATTTCCAAGATGGCTTACATAACGACTTACTGAAGGCTGGTAAACTAGGAACCTAAACTGCTTTTAAGATTTTGAACATGATTTATTAAATATTTTTTACATAAAATTAAAATATTTGCATCGGTGAAGGATCGAATCAAGGACTGGAATCAATCAATTCAGTCAGTAAATTAATAAGTGATTATTTTGATGAATTTTGAACTTTTTTCCGAATTTCTAAGTTAATTATTACCGATTTTCAAGATGGCGGACATGTTGGCTTATAGGAGGCTGGTTGGCTAGGAAACTAAGCTTCTTTTAGGACTTTGCACCAGATTTTATTGAATAAGAGTATTTTTTACATAAAATTAAATATTTTTGCATCGTCCAAGGATCGAACTAAGGATAGGAACTAATCGAATCAATCTGTATATTAATTGAAAATTTACTTAATGAATTTATAGCTAAATAATTCCAAATGTCCAAGATGGCGCTCAAATGTCAAGATGGTGGATGCCACAGAAATAATAAATTATTACTGCACTTTAGTGGGTAAAAATTAAACTAATATGATGGTAATGCACTCTAGCAATTGGCATATGTACTACATTACACTAGCGCTCCTTGTATCGATTACTGAAAACAAGATGGCGACAGCAGTCTCTAGCAGATGCCATGTGTGTTAAATAGCGCTCCTGGTAGTAAGGACTGAAAACAAAAAGGCCGTTCTGTCTCGTACAGATGATGCTATTATTCCTTCAAATTAAAAAAAATTTAAAGTCCTAATATGTATGTTATTTTTATATACCCTACATATTTAATTCTCAGTCTGGTGAATGTCTCGATGGCCGTGCGGTTAACGGTTAAGGTTCTACATCCTAGAGGTCAGAGCTGCGATGGTTCGAATCACAGGGCTTCCAATGTATTTTGTAAAAAGAAAATTAATTTAATATGGCGATAAGGACCAAAAAACCTCTGGTAGGTAATGGAACATTGACTTTAAGTGATGAGACAGAACGACACTGGCACTCCATAGGAGTAAACAGTAGAAACAATGATGTCGGTTTCCAATAATCGCGGTTTAACACTGTATCTCAAACTAGATTAATGTTACAACATAAACAAAAAAAAACATACTGGCGAAAGAGACGAGCATGCTGGGCGAGCATATTGAGCATATTTAGCGAGCATGTCCGCTAGTGTATGGGGCGCTTAATGGGGTATGTCCGATTCCAGGTCATTATTATATATTTACTTTCCACACGGTTAAACTAGCCGACTACTTGAGTGACTGAACTTTTACGAAATTTATATATATATATATGGCAAATGTTCATTTTAAACGTTTATTTGCAGCATGTTTAAGGAAAATGAAAACGAATATAAAACTGGAAATTTTTAGGTTTTTGTCAATTTTACTGGTTACTGTGTGACATGGTTTCACTTCTTTCAGAATAAAAAATATATATATTTAATTTTATCCAGCCTTTTTAAAATACTAAGACTTTTTATGATTTTAATAGACTATTAAAATTAAATAATTTTTTCTAAAATAAATTTAAACCATACCACACAATAGCGAACAGCATTTCCTTTAAATCCAAAAATTTTAATTTGTTTATTCTATTTGGTTCTCTCTTTATCCATTATGCACTCGAATGTTGAAAATTCAATTTTGCCAGCTAATTTTGCAAAAAATATTATATATACACACACACACACACACACACACACCTACATTTTGTTGAATTTCGGCCACTCAAAAAGTCTACAAGTTTAACCGTGTTGAACGTAAATTTAAAGTAATGACCTGGAACGGGAGAGAAACAAGAGTTTACCTCAGAGAAACGCGTGGGATGGCATGGCGCTGCTGGGAGTACTTTGCAACAGGCTCGTAACTCAGATAACGTGCGAGAGAGGTTTGATTATGCGACATTGGGCCAAATCAGCTGCGACGTCTCGTCTGTCCCAAAAAAGAAGAGAAAAAAAATACGTCCTTATCTATAAAAGTTTAAACAAAAGCTTCAGACACGTTTGTACTGATTTTTTAACACTCCCAAAGTGTACACGATTTTAACTAGTCTAGGACTGCTTTGGATGTAGTGCTGTATTTGTGACGGGAATAATTTAGGAGGTGTTGACAAGCAACAGACAACCCAGGTGGCATTGTGTAGAGAAAAGGAACGGCGCGTGTACGTGACAGAAAC